>NC_079189.1:533489613-533806257 GCF_029499605.1 Hyla sarda
GACGAGGAGGGCAGCGAATGTGGGCTGATAATTAATATGGGGGGCTCTAGGAAATACCGTTCTATACCGTGGAACCGCCAAAAGTTTAAAAAAATACTGTGATACACACATTTGGTCATACCGACCAGCCCTACAGCCACCTAAAGATAATCATACACATGATACATAAACACGATAATTGTAGGCTCATTTGACTGTCAGCATTCTACCTCAATCCTCAAACTTGGCCGAGTGGACACCACCATATGCCGAATGATCAGCAGGTTTGGCCAACACCTATCTAATGCTTGTGACTAGCTATAGTTTTATAGTTTTGGATTGTCTATAGACATGCCTGCATAAAGAGGTGGGGTAGTGACTAGAGATGAGTGAACTTACAGTAAATTCGATTAGTCACGAACTACTCGGCTCGGCAGTTGATGCCTTTTCCTGCATAAATTACTTCAGCTTTCCGGTGCTCCCGTGGGCTGGAAAAGGTGGATACAGTCCTAGGAGACTCTTTCCTAGGAATGTATCCACCTTTTCCAGCCCACCGGAGCACCTTAAGGCTGAACTAATTTACGCAGGAAAAGTCATCAACTGCCGAGCCGAGAAGTTTGTGACGAATCGAATTTACTGTAAGTTCGCTCATCTCTAGTAGTGACTATAAAAACACGAAATGCCACAGACTGGCACATAAATGCTTCTTTGCTCTGTAGCTAAAAAAAAATCTCTCTTGGCTGAAAAGGCTGCTATGACATGTTGCTATTTAAATGTACATCCCATGACCATAATAATAGGGTTGACTATATAAGAGGATGAAACTTTCCTAGCAATTTTCATCTACACCTTAGTTACCTACCATGTTCTGTTCGAATGTCTCTTCCTTGAAACATAGACATGGCCTCCATGTTTAATGCACAGACACCACGCATAAAAGCTTTCTTCATAGATCCCTCAAACTGTCCCCTCTCAGTATGAAGTCTTGACACTTCTGCTCTAGCTTCTTCAAGAGCACCACAAAGCTACAAACGGGATCAAGGAATCGGTAAATGCTTTGGCTAACATAGCAAATTGGTGATCATTTACGTTCCAGAACAAGGGTACATAAAATGCATTTTGAAAGTCTTCAGACCCTTTCACTTTTTCCACCACCAAATCACATTTTTCAACCATCATTCTGCACTCAATATAAAACTAAATATTGCGTTGACATAACTATTCAGACCCTTTACTCAGCACTAAGTTGCAGCACCTTAAGTCTTCTGGGGGATGAGGCCACAAGGTTTACACACCTGAATTTACAGATTTTGGGGAACGTCGGTGGAAGGTCTCTCCAGGGATGTTCAACTGATTTAAAGTCAGGTGAAGTCTTCAGTCCAGATCTCTTTGAATCAAGTTTTCAGTAAAAATGTCTCTGTACTTTGGTCCATTTAGCTTTCCCCCAACCGTGACCAGTCTCCCTTTCCTAGCAGCTAAAAAACACCCCACAGCCTGATGCTGCTGTCACCACCATGCACCACTGTAGGGATGACATTGGGCAGGTTATGAGCAGTGCCTGGTTTCCTCCAGACATGATGCTTAAGAGTTGAGGCCAAAAAGTTTAATCTTTGTTTTGTCAGTTCCCACAGTCTGATAGTTAACTCCAGGTTGGCTTTTATGTGTCTTTTACTGATGAGATAGTAGATACTTTGCTTCAAAGGGACCCGGCTCACGGCGCTGATCGACCAGACGAGTGGATGAACTTAAAAGAGGATTTATTGACCAGAATGCAACGCGTTTCGCTGCGCATGCGCAGCGAAACGCGTTGCATTTTGGTCAATAAATCCTCTTTTAAGTTCATCTACTTGTCTGGTCGATCAGCGCCGTGAGCCGGGTCCCTTTGAAGCCAAGTATCTACTACCTTACATGTTCCAGAGGGCAGCAGACGATCATTTATACATACCCATTCCATTGTTGTGTATGTGTCTACGCAACCACCCAGGGTGAGCAGTTCATTTGTATATTAATTCAGCTCTCTGGGTCTAACAATATTATTCTATGGAGGCTTCTTTTGGGCCACTCTGCCATAAAGCCCAGTTTGGTGGAGTGCAGCAGTGATGCTGACCTTCTGTAAGTTTCTCCCATCTACACACAGGATCTTTGGAGTTCAGCCAGAGTGAACATTGGGTTCTTTGTCACCTCTACTACCAAGACCCTTCTCTTCAGAGGTCACTGAGCTCTTGGGAACTTTCAGTAAAGCAGAACATTTTTTTGTAACCTTACCCAGATCTGTGCCTTCACTCACTCCTGTCTGAGCTCTACAGGCAGTTCTTTCCCCACATTACTTGTTTGTTACTTCTTCTTTTCTAATATGCACTGTCAACTTTGGGACCTTGTCTTTCTAAATCCTGCCCAATCACCTAAATGTACCAGAGGTGACTCCAATCAAGGTGAAGAAACATCTCAAGGATGTTTAAGAGAAAAGCTAAATATCAAGTGTCATAGCAAAGGGTCTAAATACTTACTGTATGTCCATGCAAAATGTTAGTTTTTCCTTTTTAATAAATATGCAAAGATGTCTAAAAGTCTATTTTCACATTCTGAGTATGGGTTATTGATTGCAGATTGATTGATGCCTGAAGACTTTCCAAATGCAATGTATGAGCAAAACAGTTATACCTTTAATTTATTACATCAAGACCAGTACATTGCTGCTGACCATATTATGTTATGCCCTACTGAGGGTGTCCAGGTACTCAGAGGTTTGATGCAGTCATGTTCTAAATGGCAATAAGTGTATACAGCCTGCGGCTGTGTGGCAAGTACATATGAAGCAAATGGTTGTAGGTTCTTTCAACTATACTTGCTACCCAGCGAGAAGCCCCCAGCGCACAGTTGCATGAGCGCTTGGAGGCTTCTCATAATTTTCACACGACTCCAATTACTTTATCAGAGTAGAATTCAGTGACATCAAAGGTCTAAGCAGAGCAAACGTGTTAACCTTTTAAACAAAAGGTTAGACTTCACATCTGCGGCAGAGGCTATGCTCAGGTCTTCAATTGCAGATTCTGTTTAAATAACAGTTTAATCCAGTTTAGGAAAATGTATCACCTATCCGCACCCAGTGGTTAGACCCCCATGATCTCCCACCCGGCATAGAACTGTGATGATCCCTGCATGTAGCAGTGGCCAACATGCCCCCTCCATGCATCTTGATGGGAGAGCCAGATATACTGGACTACTCCTTTAAGGAATAACTACCTGAGCAATCTTTGATTCATAGTCACTAGACAGCTCAATGCAAACTTCTTCAGCTCTGGCTCGGCATGCTTGTTCCACTTTGTCCTTCCAGCTGGATTCTATAACTGAGCGCCATGTTCTCCACATATGCTTCAGTAACATTCTCTTGTAATGTTTGTCAGCCATGTTGCATACATAATCCTAAAAATATATTTAATTCATTTAGTTAAATCCCATGCATTATACAAGTTTTGATTTGACCTGCTTACTGTATAGATTCCCTGGTTTTCAACCTGTGGTATATGTACCCAGTGGGTACATTCTAGGTAACAAAGCACAATACTATCTAAGTGAACTGTGCTCATGATGTGCTTTGAACAGGTAGCAGAGTACATGATCACGTCTTTGGAGAAACAGTGGACTAGTTCAGGTCTGCACTTATCGAAAGGAGTGAACATAGAAAAAAAGAACATCATTTTAAACCAGAAGGCAGAAATGTGCTGTCCCAGCACCAAAGGCTGTCCTGTGGGAAAAAGGGGTATTTTTTAAAAGTTTTTATAAGAGAAATTGGGAAGGGGTTAATTCAAATTCTTTTTTTTTTTCACTTTTTTAGTCCCCATAGGGAACTATTACATGTAATAAGTTTGCCCCAGTTGAGGTCTGGACTCAGTTCAGTTCAGTGCAGAGTACAATGTGGAAAGGAGGTGGTGAGTCAAGAAGGAAGCCTGAGAAAATCTCTGAATCAAGTCAGCCTCGAAATTCTGCAAGAGTTCCCCGTACAGTGGCGAGTCAAACCCTGGCGGTGTTAGTCATTGGACCTTGTCAGAACCCTGGTCAGCATGGGATATCTTCAAGTCTCATATCTCAAGTCTAAATCATTCAAGTGGGTAAAAAGCACCATAAGTCCCAGCAAGGCAACAGGACTCCCAAGGGTTACACTGCATCCCTTCTGCTCTGCCCTGTACTGTGTGTTGTACCATCTACACCTGCTCAGTAAAAGACAATTATCCATAACCCGACGTCGGTGTGTTTCTTAAACTCCCCGGTGTCTGGCCCAGGAGAAGCCGTCTCACCTTGGACCGTTTATAGGCTAACGGTGCCCTGGCATCACGAATTTATAAGAATCCCTTGCACACCCGTGGCTCTACAGAAATATCAAGGGTAACAATATAAAAGTATTATGCTATGGCTACACAGCAGTATGGATCATGTGACAGCAAATCTTATCTAAGTGACAGATAGCATGGTTCCATTAGCAAAAAAAAAAAAAAAAAAAAAAAAAGGATTTTTTTCATTAGAACGCAAGTAAAAAATAAATTTGCAAGTGAATCTGTCACTTCATATTTTATGATATCATCATCAGACACAGAGAGGTGACATTTTCTCCCTGGGCTCAAATGTCAAGGAGGCATTGCCGAGCAGCATAAGGGCCACAGCAGCGCTTGCCTTTTGTGCCCCCTCCCACACAGAATGGGGCCCCTACTCTCCCCTACAGCATGAAGCAGTGAGTCAGCAAAAACACCATGCATTGTCTATGGGAGAATCAGAAATACCCGAGTAAGGCATAAGCTTTTAGGGACTGCAGTACTATTAAGCAACTTGTAGCACTGCTAATTGATTTTGTCACTATGGAGCTACGGGGGAGCCACAGCAATGCAGTGAACTGTATGCAATATTATGGAATGCAGCAGTTTCTCTATAGCTAAAATCAGTAACACTACAAAAAGACGCTGTGTAGCCATGGTCTAATAGTTACTTACGGTAGCTTACCACTGTGGTAGAAGAATCGACAGTAGGGGGTTTATTGTTCAGTAATGACAACTCAAATTCAGAAATATGTATGTCATGTCTGGGGAGAGGGTGACACATTGATAGACGTGCCCTATTGTGTTCATGTACAAACTAAGCTGGGTGGAAATGTTCTGGTCAGTTTATACATTTAGATACCTTGTTATTTCTTCATTATGCTCTAAAAATAACCAGTAAATAATATAATAAATCTTCCTGTATCCCAGTAACTTAGACAAGAAAAGGTCATTTCTTCGTACCAGTCAGAAGGACACTGATGGTATAAGAATGATTCATATGTCCTGCTCCTCACCTCTTGTCTGGCTTCCATCTGCTGAAGTCGCCAGTGGGAAAATGTTCGCATTAGTTCAGTCTTTTCCTTCTGCTTCTCCAGGGCACGGGTCAGGTTTGAAATCACCTAGCGATAAGAACATCATATTTAGTGATGTGATAACTTCTAATAAATATAAAATCTTGGTTAATATGAATGAATAATGGGTAATGGAATATAACCATGAGGCCTTACGAGTTTAATATAAAGGATCACTGGCATGAAGAACTGAGGTCTGTATTCATTTGTGCCAAGCAAAGGTATTATGGCCAAAGAAACATGAAACCTACAAAATTACTGATAAAAGTAACCAGGAGGCAAACTTGCCCACAGGATTTGCCAGTCTGCAGGATTTTCTGCATGCTTCTAAAGAAAACAGTGTACCAACTCCTACAGAACATAGGGTGCAGTCATAGTACTGGAGATCTGTGTGTGCCTATGCAGCACATAGCAGCTACATTCAGAAGAGGGAGAGAAGGAATCCAGTGTACCTGGGGCTAAGGCCCAATTTACAGAATGGAATTGTGAGCAATATTTTGATAACAGCAGCTCCATTTTGACACAGTTACTTGCACTTATAGGCACTACCAGCTGGTTAATGCAGGTGACACTGCTGTCAATTTCTCTTTAATGTTGTTGGTCTCATTTTGCATACTGAGAAGTAGAGGAAGTTTCTTTTGCAACCAATTCAAGTATCAAAAGAATGAGAAGATTTTTTTTTTACTCTTTTATGTATCTTTCTGTTAGGCGATTTATTATTGAAAATGACAAATAGCTCTCTTTTTTATTTCCTAAAAAATCATTAGACTTTTACGGCTGAATATACCAGCTGTACAGTTTGTAAATATGGCTTCAGAAAGACCGCTGACCGTATGTTGCACGTTGACCATTTCACTAAAATCAATGTTTTTGGAAGGAAAAAAAAATAAAAATACTGGAGAGATTTCTAAAAAGGGACATCATGACCATTTCTTTAGAGTCCCAATACATTTAAATTGGGAAACAAAATATAATAAATTCACTATAAGGTCTTGATAAGAGGTTTCATATTGCTCTGTTTCTACAGTTCTTAGACTGGATTCATACATAGCATATTTGTTGCTTTTCTTAGCAGCAGAAGCAGAGGAGACCTGATTCTGCAACAGTCTTTACTGTAATAAACAACCTTATCAGTCAGTATGCAAAGCCCACACAGTCAACTTGGGTCCGGATTTTCAGTGCATAGGCTGTATCCAGCAGGGTCCATGTAACATAAGCACCGGTGTGATGCCCTTGCACATTGCATCTGTATCTGAATATGGGTTAATAAAAGCACCTTTTTGTTTTCCCCACTATTTGGAGTTCTGCTGGCATGTCCTATTTGGATCTATCACTTCAGTCTGCCACTGGGACAGTCTTTTGTCCACTTGCACCCTCCAACTTCTCTGCATTATCTAGTAGTGCTGCTTCTACCTTCACTGCCATTTATTTTTAGGGGTATATAATCAGTTTGCTTTATTTTAGGTATTTCTCTAAAACTAGCATTACACTAAGTTAACTCTTAGATTTTTTTAGACCAAGTCTACTGTAGATATGACTAAAAACTAAATGGCATTTTAGTCATAAGACTATAAGTAAAATGAAATAAAAAGTAGCTGTCAAAACTAACACTTTTAATCCAGGGGCACACATATCGCCTGTGCAGCCGGTTCAGCTGCACAGGGGCCCAGCATGGGCCCCCACCGCTCTTTGCTGCTCACTGTTCTAAGGCGGCCGTGGCGCATAATAACGCATCGGGGACTTTAGACAGTTAGTCTGCAGCCGGACGACCCGGGTCTGACTAGGGACGTAGTCCCTACGCAGACCCGCGCAGGAGGACGTCAGTGACGTCACTCGTCAGGCCGCCCCCGGAGAGGAGAAGCGCTGCGCAGGTAAGGTAAGTGTGTCTGTGTGTTGAGGTGGGGGGGGGGGGGGGGAGCTATGCTACCTAATGTGGCACATTCTTTGCACAGGGGCCCTCTGCTATTTGTGTCCGCCCCTGTTTGAATCAATTCACTAATCTCTTGTCCTAGGTGACATAATATAAAAACATCACACTTTGGGCCTGTAAGGGATGACTGATAATGCGTAATACTACTAAAACATTTCAGTAATATACACTGAGAATTTTTACTTAGAATCACATATTTTCAATAGGATTCAAGTGTTGTATAGTAGAATACCCCTTTAAACCTTAAGTTAATACAGCAAGTGACCAGAACCCCAAACACTATCCCTGCCCTGCAGATGAGCATACAATCAAATATATTGAAGCCTATATGTTGTTTCTATGAATCACCTTAAAACTGTGCATGAGAACAATCTGTTTTTGGAGAGGAAGCTTATGCCTACAGAAAGTTCAGGGCACTGTTGGCCATTTTAGAGAGAAGCGTCAGCCGAGTTATCCAGTAGATGATTATCCCGCTGTTATGGAGCAATTATAATTATTCTAATGAGGGACTGATTGGGAAAACAAAAAAAGCCCTAATCCAGTGAGATGACTGTATGAGAGCTAATGACAGGCTGCGGGGACATGACTCAGCCAATCTCACCTCCCAAGTCTTCCTGCCGCTGTGCACATAGCTAATGCTCCCACGCAGCCAGCAGGAGCGGCACACCAGGGCACATTCATCTTTACACAGAGCAAATAAGATCATTTAGTGTGTATGTGCTGAGCCATATCAAAGTACATTAAACTATCATTAAATCAAGGCATCCAGTGACAAGTGAGGTGGTTTACACGTAAGCAAAAACGCTGTGGGCAGCTAGCTTCACAGAGTTACATTTAGCATAAAAAATAAAAACTGGTCCCCGATGGTTCAAGGATCTTAAATGATGAATATTTTCCTCTTTTAGTAAGAGTACATATACAGATATATTAATACTGGAAGATATAATAATCAGCTGCCATCTAAATTAATTACTTTTATGGCTAACATTCTCCCTTGTATTGTTTGGTAACATACATTAGCTATGATGTAATGGGGGATCACCTGTGCCTGTACTACTGTGCTCATACAGTTTGAAAATTTGTGTATGTATATGTGCAAACTAAAGTCAAGTAGGTGGAGGTGGTTTTGGGTGATGCTACAATGTCCATATTCTAATCTCACCCAGCCTTGTTCATAATACCATCAAGGAAGGAGGAGAAAAGACCAATATAGTCCAGGCGCTGCTCACAAGGTCATCAGATGAAGAGAAAAGGCCAAATTTACCTTTGGTTGAAATCAAACTTTAGTTTATTTGTATAAAAATACTAAAAGGACAGATAATGCGTTTCGAGGGGGGATCCCCTCTTCCTCAGATCAGGTGCTCAGACACCTGATCTGAGGAAGAGGGGATCCCCCCTCGAAACGCATTATATGTCCTTTTAGTATTTTTATACAGAAAAACTAAAGTTTGATTTCAACCAAAGGTAAATTTGGCCTTTTCTCTTCATCTGATGACCTTGTGAGCAGCGCCTGGACTATATTGGTCTTTTCTCCTCCTTCCTTGATGACAGCCTCAGGACAAGTATCCACTTATTTCCTGTGACCTTCCGGCTCAGCAGCTCCCAGGACATCAGTGAGTACCCCACTTCGGGGTGACATGCACTTTTATTAATTTCTTTTGCTGAGCATCCACCTATAAAGGCCTGTGGGTTTTCTTCACATTACACTTTTCTTAATACAAAGGGTAATACGCAAGGCGCAGTTTTCGGTCTTTTTTCTTTTCCTACTTGTTCATAATACAACATCAAGATGCATTCCATATGTACAAGGGGATCACATAGGTAGATATTGTATCCATCTTGGATTCTTACTGTATACAATTTGCCTAAAGACTCCATGAATCACATATATCTATCTCGGACTATCCTCCCACCTCTCATCCAACTCAGTTTTTGACCATCTACAATTTAACTGGTATCCATACCATTCTACCAAAGCATCACGCCAATAATGTGTGCTCCTCCCTCTTAACTAGCTGATTTCGACGACTCCCTCCTGTAACACACTCTTTATCCCTTGACATCACAGACTAGGTCCTCTACTGGACCTCCTCATACAATAATACTGCTCAGTGCTTCCCACTCATACACCACCTACTCAATTTACCCTCTCAGGGGTGGGAGTCCCCCAAGGCTGTGTCCTGGGGCCCCTACTCTTCTTCATTGATACTTTTGGCTTGGGACATAACATAAAACCCTATCGATACACGTACTACTAACAAAGTCACAGTTAATAAGGTTGAAAAAAGTCCAGAGTTCAAGTTCAACCTATATCCCTAATGAGCCACTGCTGAGTGGATCCAGAGGAAGGCAAAAATTCCTTCCCGACTCCAAATATGGCATCAGAATAAATCCCTGGATCAACATTCTGTCCCTATAAATCTAGTATACATAGCCAGCAATGTTATTACTCTCCAGAAATGCATCCAGGCCCCTTTTGAATTCTTTTACAGAGTTCACCATGACCATCTCCTCCGGGAGAGAGTTACACAGTCTCACACAGTTTCTTACACAGTTTCGTCTTTACATACAGTCATGTCCGTAAATGTTAGCACCCATGACATTTTTCAATAAAATGAAGTATTTCTCACAGAAAAGGATTGCAGTAACACATATTTTGTTATACACATGTTTATTCCATTTGTGTGTATTGGAACTAAACCAAAAAAGGGGAGGGAAAAAAAAAAAGCTAATTGGACATAATGTCACACCAAACTCCAAAAATGGTCTGGACACCCTTTCAAAATTGTGGATAAATAAGATAATTTCAAGCATGTGATGCTCCTTTAAACTCACCTGGGGCAAGTAACAGGTGTGAACAATATAAAAACAACAACTGAAAGCAAATAAAAAGAAGAGAAGTTCACTTAAGTCTTTGCATTGTGTCTCTGTGTGTGGACAACAGAAAGAGGAGAAGAGAACTGTCTGAGGACTTGAGAACCAAAATTGTGGAAATATATCAACAATCTTAAGGTTACAAGTCCATCTACAGAGATCTAGATTTTCCTTTGTCCACAGTGTGCAACATTATCAAGAAGTTTGCAACCCATGGCACTGTAGCTAATCTCCCTGGCCATGGATGGAAGCGTAAAATTGATGAAAGGTGTCAACGCAGGATAGTCCGCATGGTGGATAAGCAGCCCCAAACAAGTTCCAAAGATATTCAAGCTGTCCTGCAGGCTCAGGGAGCATCAGTGTCAGCGCAAACTATCCATCCACATTTAAATGAAAAGAAACGCTATGGCAGGAGACCCAGGAGGACCCAACTACTGACACAGAGCCATAAAAAAGCAAGACTACATTTTGCCAAAATGAACTTGAGTAAGACAAAATCCTTCTGGGAAAATGTCTTGTGGACAAATGAGACCAAGATAGAGCTTTTTCGTAAAGCACATCATTCTACTGTTTACAGAAAACTGAATGAGGCCTACAAAGAAAAGAACACAACTACAGTGAAATATGGTGGATGTTTTTTTTTTGCTGCCTCTGGCACTGGGTGCCTTGAATCTGTGCAAGGCATCATGAAATCTGAGGATTACCAAGGGATTTTGGGTCGCACTGTACAGCCCATTGTCAGAAAGCTGGGTTTGCGTCCGAGATCTTGGGTCTTCCAGCAAGACAATGACCCCAAACATAAGTCAAAAAGCACCCAGAAATGGATGGCAACAAAGCACTGGTGAGTTCTGAAGTGGCCAACAATGAGTCCAGATCTAAATCCCATTGTACACGTGTGGAGAGATCTTAAAATTGCTGTTGGGAAAAGGCGCTCTTCCAATAAGAGAGACTTGAAGCAGTTGCGAATTTGCCAATCTTGGTGTTCTCTGGCAAATGCCAAACATTCTGCATAGTGTTGGGCTGTAAGAAAACCCCCCACCTGTGGACGTTGGGCCCTCATACCACCCTCATGGAGTCTGTTTCTAACCATTTGAGTGGACACAAGCACATTTCTGGCCTGCTGGAGGTCATTTTGCAGGGCTCTGGCAGTGCTCCTCCTTGCACAAAGGCAGAGGTAGCGGTCCTGCTGCTGGGTTGTTGCCCTCCTACAGCCTCCTCCACGTCTCCTGATGTACTGGCCTGTCTCCTCGTAGTGCCTCCATGCTCTGGACACTAAGCTGACAGACACAGCAAACCTTCTTGCCACAGCTCGCATTGATGTGCCCTCCTGGATGAGCTGCACTACCTGAGCCACTTGTGTGGGTTGTAGACTGTCTCAGGCTACCACTAGAGAGAAAGCACCGCCAGCATTTAAAAGTGACCAAAACATCAGCCAGGGAGCATAGGAACAAGTAAGTGGTCTGTGGTCACCACCTGCAGAACCACTCCTTTATTGGGGGTGTCTTGATAATTGCCTATAATTTTCACCTGTTGTCTGTTCCATTTGCACAACAGCATGTGAAATTGATTGTCAATCAGTGTTGCTTCCTGAGTGGACAGTGTGATTTCACAGAAGTGTGATTGACCTGGAGTTACATTGTGTTGTTTAAGTGTTCCCTTTATTTTTTTGAGCAGTGTATTTATACATAGTTATTAGGTCGCCCCTAAGCTTTTTTTTCTAAAATAAATAACCCTAATTCTGATAATCTTTCTGGTTACTGTAGTCCTCCCATTCCCAGTATTATCCTAGTTGCCCGTCTTGGAACCCTCTACAGCTCCACTATATTTTTCTTGTACACTGGTGCCCAGTCCTGTACACAGTATTCTATGTGTGGTCTGACTAGTGATTTGTACAGTGGTAGAATTAGTTCCTTGTCGTAGGTTTCTATGCCCCTGTTGATGCACCCCATTATTATATTTGCCTTGGCAGCAGCTGCCCGACACTGGTCACTAAATTAACTATTAAAGCTAAATTTACTATTAACTATGACTCCTAAGGCTAGGTTCAGACTACAGAATCTCCGGGCAGAAAATTTCCCGGAGATTCCGAGTGCAGCCAGCACTGACTGACTCAGTCGGCGCTAGGACCGTGCGGATACGGCAGTCTCCAATAGACTGCAATGTGTTCCGTGCGGATTTCAGCCTGAAGAAAGAGCACCGCCATTCTTCAGGCGGAAATTTCCAAGCGGATTTTCTGTTCACAAATTCCGAAGTGTGAATTTGTGAACGGAAACCCATTCACCAAACTATGCATTTTAGCAAGTGGAATTTCCGCCTGCAATTTCAAAGCGGAATTGCAGGCGGAAATTCCGTAGTCTGAACCTAGCCTAAGTCCTTTTCCATGTCAGTCATCCCAAGTGTTCTCCCATTTAACACATAATCCCAGCCCGGATTTTTCCTCCCCATGTGCATAACCTTACATTTACCAGTGTTGAACCTCATCTGCCACTTCTCAGCCCAAACCTCAAACCTATCCAGATCCATTTGTAATAGTGCACTGTCCTCTATTGTGTTAACCCCTTTACAGAGTTTAGTATCATCTGAAAAGATTGCTACTTTACTATACAACCCTTCAACACTGTCATTCATAAATATATTAAAATAGAATAGGACCCAAGACTGACCCCTGTGGTACCCCACTAGTAACAGTCATCCAATCAGAATAAGTACCATTAATAACCACCCTCTGTTTCCTATCACTGAGCCAGTTACTTACCCACTTACACATATTTCCCCCAAGCATTCTCATTTTATGTACCAATCTTTTATGTGGCACTGTATCAAATACTTTGGGAAATAAAAAAAAAACAAGAAATACGACATCCAGCGATTTTCCCTGGTCCAGTCCTGGAGCTCACCTCCTCATAAAAGCTGATCAGGTTAGTTTGACAGGACCGATCCCTCATAAAGCCATGCTGATATGGGGTCATACATTTATTTTTATCAAGATATTCCAAAATAACATCTCTTAGAAAACCCTCAAACAATTTACATACAACAGAGGTTAAAAACTAATTCTATAATTCCCAGTAGGGATCGACCGATATAGTTTTTTTAGGGCCGATACCGATAATCTGTGGAGGTTAGGGCCGATAGCCGATAACTTATACCGATATTCCGGTATAAGTTATCGGCTATTTACCCCCCATTCCCCCCCCCTGCAGATCATTGATTTAAAGCGGTGCCATAGACCGCCGCCGCCACCCGCTTCTCTCCCCCTGCCTGTCCGGGGGGTCCTGAGTCCTATCACCGCCACTGCCCCCCCCCACCGCCGCACCGCGCCCCCTACCGCTCCGCACCCCCCACCGCACCGCCCTGGCCCCATTGCCTCCCCCATCCCCGGTTTTATAATTACCTGTTACCTGTTTCCTCCTGAGCTGTCACTGTGCGCACTGACGGTGACGTCGCGTCACTCGTCATTGCGCACAGCGTAACGCAGGACGCAGCAGGAGCCAGAAGTAGCGTTGACCCCGGGAACAGGTAATTATAAAACCGGGGATGGTGCCGGGGCAGTGCAGTGGGGGGGTGCGGTGGGTCGGCTGTCGCGGTAGGCACGGCATTATCGGCATGGTAATTGCAGATACCGGTAATGCCCAATATCGTGATTATCGCCCGATAATATCGGCCAAACCGATAATCGGTTGATCCCTAATTCCCAGGATAACTTTTTGACCCCTTTTTAAATATTGGCACCACAATTGACATGCGTCAGTCCTGGGGAACAGACCCTGTCACTAAAGAGTCCTTGAGTATTAGAAATTTGGGGTTAGTTTGGGGTCTCTCTCTGGCAATGAGTCTGTCTCCACTTTAGTGGCTTTTATCTGTCTTTTGCATATTCTAAATGTTTTTCTATAGCTTTTTAATGCTTCTTTACTGCTGTCTTGTTTGAGTAGTTTAAATAAATGACAAAAAATAATGTATTACCGACTTCACATTTTTATTCATCCATATTGTTTTTTTTTTTATTCCTGACCCTTTTATTCCTATGGTATATACATCTTACAGTGAGAATGTAACATATTTTTAAAAGTCTCCCATTTATTGTCAGTATTCTTGTTTTTGAGGACATTATACCATTTTATATTGTTAAGGGCTTCTTTGAGTTGATCAAACTTTGTCTTCCTAAAGTTCATTGTTTTTGTGGCCCCTCGAGAGGTTCCCTTATGGAAGAACAAGTTATAATGTATTATATTATGATCATTATTTCCTAGGTGTCCTTCTACTTGCACATTAGTTACTCTGTCAGGTCTATTGGTTAATATTAAGTCTAGTAGGGCGCCCCCTCTGATCAGGCCCTGAACCACTCGGGACAGATAATTGTCTTTAGCTATAGTCAGAAACCTGTTTCCTTATATACGGACTACACTTAGAGCTACCTCTCCATTCTGGATGTAACTTTATTGCTATCCTGGATAGGATCAGTTGGCTGTATCTTCCCCCCCCCCCCCCCCCCCCCCAGTTGCTTTCAATCGTTCCACTCTCTCCCCAATTCCACAAGTTTACTGCATCGGATAAACTGCCCATCCAAGCCCTTATCACCTCCACTTCCAAAAGGTTTCCACTATTTTCTCAATTCTGACTCAACAAAAATGCTTGTGCATGCACACATGATCCCTTGATTGGACTACTGCCACATCCTTCCCATCTAACACTCATGTTCCACTCCAGTCTGTCTCTAACTCTGCTTCTCAATTAATACATTTTTTATGTCGTTCCACCTTTGACCCTTCACTGGCTACCTGTTGACTAATATAGTTTAAATCATATCTTTTGTTTTAAAAGATTTATTAAAACCTGCATGGTTTTAGAGTGGTGAAAAGATTTTAGAACTCTCTGAGATTCACACGTACAGGATTTTAGGCGGCAGTCATGTAGTTTACAATAAAATCTGCAGATTTAAATCCTGCACATCAAATAAGCGCAGGATACTTTACATGTGAATATACCCTAAAAGGGGTTTAAATAAAATAAAAAATTTAAAAAAAAAAACACACACACACACCTTACCTCATATAACTTCTTGCCAATCCACTTTCCTTGTAGACTAATCTCTGGCAGACAGTTCTCTCTTCAGCTGCACCAGGCTGCCACTCTTTTAGTTCACGTCTACTGAACCAGTTGTCACATGTTGAGGGAGATTTATCAAAACCTGTGCAAAGGAAAAGTTGTCTAGTTGCCCAAAGAACCAGATTGCTTCTTTCATTTTTCACAGGCCTTCCTAAAAATGAAAGAAGCGAGCTGATTGGTTGCTATGGGCAACTGGGCAAATTCCTCTGCACAGGTTTAGATAAATCTCCCCAGTTATGTACATAAACCTTTTTCATAAATACAGCTCCTGCAACTGTCGTCACGCCCCCTCCCAGAGTTGCATTAAGGGTGCGGGACGTGACATCACGATGCTCCGGCCCCTGTATTGCCCGTCATTACGCACAGAGCGAGTTTGCAGTAATGACAGCTGGGTACTGCAGCCGAGATCCCGGGGGTCCCCAGCAGCGGGACCCCCGCGATCAGACATCGTATCCCCTAATGTCTAGGGGTGGAGTACCCCTTTAAGAACAAACCCTTTTTTTTTTTTTTTACCTTAATGACCAAGTTTTTTTATTGACTCGGTCTCTTTAACCCCTCAAGGACCAGGCCCATTTTGGCCTTAACGACCAGGCCAAATTTATTTGAGCATTTTCGTTTTTACTCTTATATTTCCATCCACAAACCTATATGAGGGCTTATTGTTTGCGTCACCAATTTTACTTTGTAATTACATCACTTATTTTACCATAAAAAAAAAAAAAAAAATTTTGTTGGGCCGTACATTTTATGTGGGAAAATGTTATACAAAACCCAAATTTAGCAAGTTTTGGAAGGTTTTGTTTTCACGCTGTACACTTTACGGTAAAGATAACATGCTTTCTTTATTCTATGGATCTATACGATTAAAATGATACCCATGTTATATGCCTCTATAAAATTGTACCGCAAAAAAAAAAAATCTAAAACAATTTTAACAAAATTTGTATGTTTGAAATTGCCCTATTTTGAAAACCTATAACTTTCAAATTTTACCATATATGGGGCGGTATGAGGGCTCGCATGCGGCGATACCAAATAAGATTTTTTTTTGATACTTTTTTGGCGGTAAAATGGATGATTTACATTTTTATTGGGGGAGGGGATTTTTCAAATATATATATATATATATATATACACACATATAGATATATATATATATTTATTTATTTTTTTACACTTTAATAGTCCCCATAGGGGACTATTTATAGCAATCATTTGATTGCTAATATTGTTCAGTGCTATGTATAGGGCATAGCACTGATCAGTGTTATCAGTGATCTTCTGCTCTGGTCTGCTCGATCTCAGACCAGAGCAGAAGACCACTGGAGACGGACGGAGGCAGGTGAGGGGACCTCCGGACGCCATTATGGACGATCGGATGCCCGCAAAGTACCGCACTGCCGCAGATGCCGTGATCTGTATTCATCATGGCATCTGAGGGGTTAATAGCGGACATCCACGCCATCGCGGATGTCTGCCATTACCAGCGGGTCCCTGGCTGCGGACAGCAGCTAGGACCGGCCGCGCATGACGTGAGCACCGGTTCGGTGCTAGCAGTCATGGCAGAGCGTAAATGTATGTCATGGTGCGTTAAGTACTACGGCACCATGACGTACATTTACGTCAATTGTCGTTAAGAGGTTAAATAATAATGACTTTAGAAGGCTTTTTCTGAGTGTTTTTTTCGTGACATATTGTACTTTATATAAGTGGTGAATTTTTGTTGAAACATGCAGCATTTTTTGTGAAAAGCTCCAACAAAATATTGTGAACAACTGGAACATTTCTGGCATCTATGGGGTTAATGATGTTGGGACCGGAAGCTGCAGCGGGACTCCGGCTGTGATTGACAGCCGGGTCCTGCCGCCAACCTCCTGAGCTGCCCGCGACAGGAGTTCGCTAGGACATATGCATACGTCCCAGTGCGCAAACGTGTCGGGTGCTGGGACGTATGCATAAAGATAAATGGTCTAAAAGCAGGCATGTTTTTTATTTTTCAGACATTTATTGAACACAAAGTAAGCATTAACCCCAGGTGCGCATGAGAACATGAAATGTTCTAGACACTGACTGCAAAATGTACTCATCCAGAGACAGATCACACTGTGAACACATTCATCACCAGTGCTATGTCAAGACAAAGATAAATGAGGTGCCCAGCTCCACATTGTTCCATTCATGCAAAAATATGTCTACCTAATAACATCAGTGCAGTCTGGTTTAGATTGGATATGTACACAGATCTGCCATCACCTTAAAATCAGTAATATTATGTAGGTCCCACCAAAAACACAGTGGGGCCTCCATAGACTTGTTTTTTCAAGCTGAATTGGACGGAGATCTTGGGAATTCACAAGTCCGGTCAACACTTTGACATCTTTGTTGTTACAAGGAGCATGGCAATTAATGCATTGTGGAAGTGCACATTATTCTGCTAAAACAGGCCACTGGCATTAGAGAACACGGCTGCCATGGATGGGTGGACTTGGACTGTGTAATGTTTAGGTGGGTGGCATGTTTCAAAGTAACATTCACTAGAATGCAAAGATGACACTGCCCCGAGCATCACCTCTGCTGACTTTTCCCATAGTGTCCTGTTGCCATCTCTTCACACATGCCCATTCAAAAAATAAGGGAAATATGATTCATTAGGCCAGGCCCCCTTCCTCAATTGTTTTATATTCAAACTCTGATGCACAGGTGACCATTGTAGGCAGTTTCAACAATGGGCAGGTGTCCACATGGGTACTTTGACTGGTCTGTTGCTGCACAGCCCCTGGCTGCAGCAACTTATAATGCACTTAGTTTGCTGACATCTTTCTATCATAGCCAACATTAACAATTTGGGTTGCAGTAGGTGGGATGAGACCAAGCAGGCAATTCTTCACTCACCCCAAGCACCAATATACTTTGTGTGCCCATGACCCTGATCAGTGTACATAGGTTGGTGTATGAATATGCTCAAGAATGGTAACATTAGGAAAGTCTGAAATGAATCAATGCATAGTATAACATGTTCTCAGTCCTAATGTCATGGTATAGGTGGGACTGCCACTGTAACATTTATCTTCACCTATACTTGAACACTGAATTGTTTGCTGCAAGGTAATTCTACTACTTCATTTTGCGTAATAAGTTATTTTGTTTTCTGATCAAGTGCTGTCATAAAAGTCCCTTTGGAGGGAGCTTGCAGCAGGTCACATCCCTGTTTAGTGTGAGGTGGAAGTGTGTCATTAAAAGAAATGAGAGTTATGAACCCCTTAGTTCCTTAGCTAAAAGCAAATCTCACATTTAATGAATAAATAGGTGGCCATAAGCAGTATTACCTCATCTTTTCGTTGTATAGAAGTTTCATATGTTTGTATAAGAGCTTGCAGGCTGTCTATCTGGTTGCTCAGGTGAGTAATATGTTCTGTGTGCTTTTTATTCTGTTCTTTCATTTCCAGCCGGTGCTTCTCGATTATTGTTAGTCTCCATTTGCTCAGTTCAGCCAACACATGTGTCTTAAAAAGAGTGACAGACATGCAGATAAGTACTTTTCTAAATTAATTTCTGTGAGACCCAACATCAATATAAAACATTTAGAGCAGATTATAGAAGGATATCCCAGTCCTATCCACAGGACAGGTGATAACTAGATGATCATAGAGAATAAATGGAGCAGCGGGTGAATAGGTGCACCGCCACTTCATTCACTAGGGGGAAAGAGGCCTCCGTTTCCCTAATAATTGGGGGGGGGGGGGGGGGTCCTAGTAACAGAGGCCTAAGTGAATGGAGTGGCAGGGCACCTGTTCACCCTCTGCACCATTTATTCTCAATGGGACCCCAATACTTGCCTATCACTTGACGCGACTATATATAGAAGTCTGATAAATAATGAATAAAGCGTTTTCTTGATACGTCCTTCCATTCACGAGATGTGGGTTTATAGTTTGCCTGCCAATTCAGGGAATCATTTAGATAGACGTGAACTTAATTTTAATAATGAAAGTGAATATCAGGTAATGAGTTGGGTTATACAATCAGAAGTTGTAAATGTTGTACGTTGAGGGGCGTGTATGCCTAATACCCTGACTACAAATCACTCACTGCTTAATCTGCCCATCACAGGATTTTCACACATCTGTCTGTTTGCCTGAATTGTCAGACAAACCATAAACCCATATCTCGTGAACAGAATTGGGAACAACGGGGGAACGTAGGAAGATGGGGAGTTAAAGTTTCTTTTTTAATATTTGCAGCCCGGGCACATGAATACAGTACAGCACATCGGCTGATAATTATTTGGCAGGAGGGGGAGAGAAGCAGCCCTCGAGGGTAACATATGATTAGTCACATGATGATGGGGGGGGGGGTAAATACAGTTAAATACCGTCGAACTGCCATAATTAAAAAAAAAATACTGTCATACACATTTTTCCTCATACCCCCCAGCTCTAGGCACATGCTCCATTCATTTCTATGGAAGAGCATGCGGTCTGCAGCACACTCTCCCATTCCAGACATCACACCAACCAATTTAAAAGACGCACATACTTTTTGTCTGCGTCTTGGCCATGCAGTGGCCACTACATGGGACCATATGCTTAGATGGAAGCTATGCTTTAACTTGGCTCATTCTACAAAGTGGATAACACTAAGAATGTGCTAATAGTCGCAAATGTTAAAAAATGTACAGCAATTCTGTACAGACTGAAAATACCCCCATGTGTGGACTGAATCTACCTACCTTTAGGTTACCACTCCAAAGATCAAGTAACTCTTCAACCTGCAGCATGTTTTCAGAAGGAACAGGCAGCTGTGCTACTTGCATTCGTTCTGTCTGGGATCTAGCAGAGGCAGATGATGATGAGCTATGGAAAAGCAGTTCATCTGAATGAACAGGAGAAAACGCCTCCATGCCTGATGCAAAGGTCCTTGGGAACAAAGTTTCTTCAAATATAAAAAAAAAGCAATAAATAAAAAATTAATATTTGAAGTATCAATCTGGATATCATTACAGATCCATCTCTCCACCTATCGTGTGGGTCTCCTCATCTTTGTACATGATATAACAAAAGAGAAGCCCACCAGTAGTATTGTGCATCTTTAAGTCTATTCAATGTACATCAAAGGTGTGTATGCGAAAGTGAAGTATATGGAGTGTGTTTAAAATACAGACAATTCCACATGTGATTTGTACTACATCAGCATGCCATCAGTATTCTCAAGTCTCATCTCATTTGATTTCCTCCCTAGAAGGCAGCCCGGCAGTATTATGGATCTGTAATTCTGATAATATACTAATGACCTAGTGATATAATACCATTGTATTAGGCTGCTTTCACACTATGAAAAGTACCCGTTATATTACACCCGTTATAAAATAGCGGGCGATCGCGGGGTTAAACAGCCATTAGAAAATCCCTAACATACGTTAGAAAATCCCATTATAGTCTATGGGATTTTTCTAATAGCCGTTTTAACCCCTTATCGCCCTTTATTAATAACGGATGTTATTTTGTGATAGGAGATAGTAACGGGAGAATCAGTGCATGCACTATTTCTTCCATTCAATCGCCCGTCACAAGATAACGGGTTAAGGTGGATTTCTAATAGCCGTTTTAAGCCCATACTGTGGATCTGCAGTACACACATTAACAAATATGTTTATGTGAAACAAGACCTAACCAGGTCATAAATGGAAGTATTAGCATCAATGAGCAAAATGTTAATTATGATTTTCAATAATGATGTTTATGTAACCACATAGATCAATGTTTATGTCTTCCATTGGTTAAGGCAATGAGAGCCTTATTAACCCCTTAACGACGCAGGACGTATATTTACGTCCTGCGCCTGCTCCCGCGATATGAAGCGGGATCGCGCCGCGATCCCGCATCATATCGCGTGGGTCCCGGCGCTAATCAACGGCCGGGACCCGCGGCTAATACCACACATCGCCGATCGCGGCGATGTGCGGTATTAACCCTTTAGAAGCGGCGGTCAAAGCTGACCGCCGCTTCTAAAGTGAAACTGAAAGTATCCCGGCTGCTCAGTCGGGCTGTTCGGGACGGCCGCGGTGAAATCGCGGCGTCCCGAACAGCTGATCGGACACCGGGAGGGCTCTTACCTGCCTCCCCGGTGTCCGATCGACGAATGACTGCTCCGTGCCTGAAATCCAGGCAGGAGCAGTCAAGCGTCGATAATGCTGATCACAGGCGTGTTAATCCACGCCTGTGATCAGGATGAGAGATCAGTGTGTGCAGTGTTATAGGTCCCTATGGGACCTATAACACTGCAAAAAAAAAGTAAAAAAAAGTGTTAATAAAGGTCATTTAACCCCTTCCCTAATAAAAGTTTGAATCACCCCCCTTTTCCCATAAGAAAAATAAAACAGTGTAAAAAAAAAAAAAAAATAAACATATGTGGTATCGCCGCGTGCGTAAATGTCCGAACTATAAAAATATATCATTAATTAAGCCGTACGGTCAATGGCGTACGCGCAAAAAAATTCCAAAGTCCAAAAAAGCGTATTTTGGTAACTTTTTATAACATTAAAAAAATGAATAAAAAGTGATCAAAAAGTCAGATCAAAACAAAAATCATACCAATAAAAACTTCAGATCACGGCGCAAAAAATGAGTCCTCATACCGCCCCCTATGTGGAAAAATAAAAAAGTTATAGGGGTCAGAAGATGACATTTTTAAACGTATACATTTTCCTGCATGTAGTTATGATTTTTTCCAGAAGTGCGACAAAATCAAACCTATATAAGTAGGGTATCATTTCAACCGTATGGACCTACAGAATAATGATAAGGTGTAATTTTTACCGAAATATGCACTGCGTAGAAACGGAAGCCCCCAAAAGTTACAAAATGGCGTTTTTTTTTTTCGATTTTGTCGCACAATGATTTTTTTTTCCGTTTCGCCGTGCATTTTTGGGTAAAATGACTAATGTCACTGCAAAGTAGAATTGGCGACGCAAAAAATAAGCCATAATATGGATTTTTAGGTGGAAAATTGAAAGGGTTATGATTTTTTAAAGGTAAGGAGGAAAAAACGAAAGCGCAAAAACGGAAAAACCCTGAGTACTTAAGGGGTTAAACAGACATGAACAGTCCAACATCACCCTGTGTAATAGGGCCAGTGATCAACCTGTGATTGTTTGTCGGACACACATCCCCTCTTGTAATAGGGGAAATGCAGTTGACAAGTGATGGTCACATTGTTGAGCTTGCAATAGGCTCTGTAAACAACTAAACTCTGTAACATTGGCAATTGGCAACTCTGTGATTGGTTTACAAAGTGGCTTGAACCACTACAGATGTAACGGTTAGGGTGGATTTTGCTTGCTGCAGCCTCCTCCAGTATAAACATATAACAACTGCACCTTCCCGTTCACTACAGCGCAGTCCTGGGACTTCAGGCAGATCCTGCCAGAATATTGAAAATGCTCCAGAGGAATCAAATCCCTCCTTGGAAGCTCTGGAATGGAACTTCGGACATGTAAAGGGCACAACAAAATCCCATTGAAATCAGTGGGAGGCTGTGGCAAGGCAGAATCCATCTGGAGCATGAAGGACAAAATAAATGCACAATAGGTTAAACAAACAGGATAAACACAATAAACAGGATGTTAATGAACTTTCTACATTTGTATCTTGATAGCAATACACTGCTAATACCACTAGGATTCTTTTTAGGCAGATTGTGTTCAGGAACGTTGGTTGGAGAACTTCTTGGAGTTTCTCTATCTAAACTTCTGGGAATGTCTTCTAATGAAGATAGTTGTCTCTCTAAAAAGAAATATTACATCATTATTTTAGCTTAAAAGGGGTTGTCCCACAATGAAACCTATAATCAACTGTCTAATGAATGAATGAATGAATATATATATATATATATATATACATATATACACACACACACATATATATATATATATATATATATATATATATATATATACGCATGTGCATGCACATATATATATATATATATATATATACACACACACACAATATATATATATATATATATATATATATATATATATATATATATATATATATATATATATATATATATATATATTCTACTACTACTGTTTGCCTTGATGCTTAAATGGGCACTCTCAGATACAAAAGCTTTTGTTATGTTGTGAAGCATAAACCAATAGGTTTTGCCATTGCTTTCATTAGAAAATTTTCTGTATTTCATACTGAAAAAGCCAGTCAAATAACTGCCCCCCCCCCCCCCCTGCCTGCTTGGACACATACTAGTCCTGCTGTGTCCATGCATCATCACCTATGTCATGGACACACTTCCTTGAGTGACAGATGTGAGTGCAGGGCTCACAGCTGGAGGAAAAATCCTCCCACTGTCAGCTTGTGTCCCACTACTGTCAGTGAGGACAAGCTGGGAGTTGTAGTTTTGCTAATGCTAGGGGAGATGTGAGCAGACAGCATACTGAGGGAGGGGGCAGAGACCTGCACAGTGAGGCCACGTCCCCTCCATTTGAGAGGAATTCAGACTAGTGAGCTAAATTAAAAGTGTAATAAAAAAATAAATAAAGGTGCTAGACACAAAATAATTAGATGTACATGGTCAGGATTAGGTACTGAGTGATACATTTAAAAAAAATGTTTTTTGTTGGATCTGATGGGTACGCTTTAACTGTCTGCTCTGTTGTTTTTAGCCCAATGTCCTGTCTAGTGTACAGCCTGAAAAGGATTTCCTTTTCCTGTTGTACACTCTAGCTGGGAATTCGGTGAACTTTATCTTCCTCTCACTATAGCTTCTTGACTATAACCTGTCTCATGTAGGAGGGAGATAGAAGTGGCTAAATTCCCAGGTGGCGTGTAGAACTTGTTTTTTGCAGAACCATGTGTTCTTTTTAACAAGGTACCCTTCATTTCCATATAAAACTGTGGGAGAGTTTTATTTTTATGATGTTTACAGTGTGTTAAAACTGACGTTCTTTTTTAATTTTGCAATAAGCAAACAGAGATAAGAAATTTAGATAAGTATAATTTTACAACTTTAACCTCGTTTGCAAGACAGGTTGTACTTATCCTTACTTTTACTATATAATGTTCTGACCTCTATTAAAATTTCTTTTCTTGTTTACACCATTGACCGGTAGGATATATAAGTTGGACAATTCCCCAGAGATACTATATATGTTTAAAAAAAAATAAAATTGGAAAAATTTTTATTTGGAAAATGGGAAAAGGTGGAGATTAGAATTTTTATTTGTGACTTATGTTTTTTTCTAAGCCTCAATATAAATTTTTAGTCTGACAGGTAGAGATGAGCGAACTTACAGTAAATTCGATTCGTCATGAACTTCTTGGCTCGGCAGTTGATGACTTATCCTGCATAAATTAGTTCAGCTTTCAGGTGCTCCCGTGGGCTGGAAAAGGTGGATACAGTCCTAGGAGACTCTTTCCTAGGACTGTATCCACCTTTTCATGACGAATCGAATTTACTGTAAGTTCGCTCATCTCTAGTGACAGGTTGTCCTTTTCATTGGCGCAGTTTAGATTATAAAATGTATGATGAAGCTAGAAAAAAGTTATATGTAAGATACAGGAATGTGGACATGCAGTTCCAGGAGCCGGGCAGGTGAATTTTGCTGACATTTAGTCCTGTTCCAGGCTAATAGAGTCGGGCAGACAACCTGGCGGCGCATAGGGTGTATGGGGTGGGCTCCTGAGTTCAATGCAGTTCTATTGAACTCCATTGATCTGTATGAGAAATCTAAGAATTCCATCTAAAAGTCCCCTAAGAGACTAATAAAGTGCAAACAAAATAAAGTTTAATAAAACACGCATTAACCCCTTCCATATTAAAAGTTCACCCCCTCCTTTTTCCCCATACAAAAAACATGTAACCATAATAAAAATAAATGTATTTGGTATTGGCACATGCGTAATTGTAAAAAAAACACCAAACCACAGAACTGCATATTTTTATAACATCATATCAAGAAAAAAAGTGATTAAAAAAAAAAAAAAAAAAAAGTCCGCTCAATACCAAAATTGTACTGATAAAAACTGCAGATTACCATGTAAGTCAGACCACAAGGTGAATGGCGTTAAAAAAATAAAAAAATAATTGAATTTTTTTTTCAATTTCACCTCACAAAATTTTTTTTGTTTGTTTTGGAGCATAGGTTATGGAAAAATGAAAGGCGTCATTGCAAAGTACAATTGGTCCCGCAAATAACAAGCCCTCATATGGGTCTGTAGATGGATAAATAGGAGTTATGGCTATTATAGGGCGAGGAGGAAAGAACAAAAGTGCAAAAACTAAATAAACCAATGAAGACTTTTGAATACCATTTTTTTTTTTTTAGCAAACATAAGCAAAAACTAATAAATGACTTCAGAACACCACTTTGTGCAATATACTGTATATATGTGTGTGTGTGTGTTTATTTACAACTTTTTTCCCCCCTGAATGTACTAACCCATTATTTGTTTGTTTATTTCTTCTCATTTTAAATCCGTGTATCCTGTGGACTTCAGATTCGGTGGACTACAATAAACCACTTTTTTTGGTTTAATATTAATAAAATATTTAAAACGAGGGCTTGTGGGGGGGGGGGGGGAGCATTTTTGGGAATAAAAGCTTTTTAAACGTTTTATTTTTATTTACTTTACAGGCTTAGTAGTGGAAGTTGTCTTATAGACGGAATCCATTACTAAGCCGAGCTTAGCGTTAGCCACAAAAACAGCTAGCGCTAACCCCCAATTATTACCCCAGCACCCACCGCCACAGGGGTGCCAGTACCAACAGGCCCGGAGCATCAAAAAATGGCGCTCCTGGGCCTAGGTGGTAACAGACTGGCGTTATTTAGGCTGGGAGGGCCAGTAACAATGGTCCTTGCCCACACTGGTAACATCAGTCTGTTGCTGGTTGGTTGGTATCTGGCTGATACTGAAAATACAGGGAACCCTATGCGTTCTTTTCTTTATTATTTTATTTTTGAAAGAAAAAAAACAAAAAAACGCATAGGCTTCCCCCTATTTTCAGTATCAGCCAGATACCAACCAAGCAGCAACAGCCTGACTTTACCAGGGTGGGCGAGGACCATTGTTAGCCTGTTACCATCTAGGCCCAGGAGCGCCATTTTTGACACTCTGGGCCTGTTGGTACCGGCTCTTCCCAGTACCCCTGTGGTGGTGGGTACTGGGGTAATAATTGGGGGTTAGTGCCAGCTCTTTTAGGGGCTAACACTAAGCCCTGGCTTAGTAATGGATTCTATCTATAAGACGATTTCCACTACTAAGCCTGTAAAAGAAAAAAAAAAAAAAAACACTTTAAAAAAAAAATGTTATTCCAAAAAACACTTCCCACAAGCCCTCGTTATCCATTTTTTAATAATATTTAACAAAAAAAAGACGCTGGTCATCGAAGTAGTCCACCGGATCCGAAGAAGTCCTCTGCATACACAGATTTGAAATGATAAGAAAAAAACACAGAAATGTGTTTGTACGTTTATGGCCTCCTTCCTTTGGGAAAACGTCCATAAACCAGCGTTTCCAAACAAGGGGCCTCTAGCTATTGCTAAACTACAACCATCATCATTTGTAATTTAGCAAGAGCGAGCCTCCAGTTTAGCAACAGCTGGAGTCTCGCTGTTTCTAAACTACTATTCCTGTGATGGGAGTTTTGGTTAGCAACGGCTGGAGGCCCCCCCCCCCCGGTCATCTCCCGCAACCCGCCGCTTATCATCTTTCCTTTGCTGAAGAATAGGAAGCCAGGACCTAACCAGGTCATAAATGGAAGTAGTAGCATTAGCCAAGAATGAGAATAAGTCTGCATGAACAAATCCTGACTTAAACTGAACCCATATATTCATTACACTTCCCATGTAGTTTCAATAAGTGGTTGTATGTGGTAATGGGCAGGGTTATCAGGAGTCTCACTGTCTCTCCTACGCTAGCTTTACATTTAGGAAGCTCTGGGAGTAAAAATTCGGCCCGGAGTTTCCGAGTGTGGCCAGT
Organism: Hyla sarda; assembly: GCF_029499605.1. Taxonomy (NCBI): domain Eukaryota; kingdom Metazoa; phylum Chordata; class Amphibia; order Anura; family Hylidae; genus Hyla; species Hyla sarda. Next base: position 533,516,882 of record NC_079189.1, read on the forward strand.
GGCGACTGAATCAGTCAGGGCGAGGACCGCGCGAACATTGTCGTCCTCATAGACCAGTGTCTATGACAGTGTTTCCCAACCGGGACACCTGCAGCTTTTGCCAAACTACAACTCCCAGCATGGCGTGGATCCCATGTAAGGGTGCATATACAATATTTAAGAGCAATTAACCATAAGACTTCATTCACACTTGGTATAAAGATTTATCAAGTCGCTGGTATTAAAGGCAAGTATACAAGATATAAACGCTTATTCGGCCAATGGCTGTCTCTTCCACCTCCACCATAAACATACGCTCTAGAATCTGATTCTGTCAATGAGGAGAGGCAAATTAGTTCTGAAAAATCAGAATTAATTAATTGTTATTCTGAAGGATCAACATAAACCACTGATTCTGTTACCATCATATTTCCTTCTATAACCATGGATAGGTAATCTTTCGAGCAGGATATTTATGTAGCAGTACATGCTGGTCTGCCTGTGTCATATTACCTGGGATTAGCTCTTGCACAGCTTCCCTAGGACTTGAGATCCTGTCACTTGTGGTTTGTTCAGCAGTCAGTTGATGCTCCCTGAGGAAATGAGGCCCAAACTTAGGAGTTACCACAGCATAGCGGAGAAGCTCGTCATATTCATCCTGTCACAAAAGAGTCAGAACAATAGGAGCTGCTTAACCATGTAATGAAACCAGGAGATGGATGTAATTTCTAGGACAGGATTCTCCCTTCTTCAAGAACATGTTCACATTGAAAGTATACATTAGACAAGTAGACTACGGAGCCTTCTAACAAGCTGCAAAGATAGAAACCATGAATAGGGAATACACAAAAACACACTCATCTGATAAATGAAAGGGTTACTCAAGACAAATCCTCAAAAGAGCGAACATTTCAGACAAAAAAAAATTCAGAAGGGTCAGAAATCAATGTATGTACCCGTATATCCCCAATATATATGGCAAGGGGGGGTCACAAATGCGCTGGCGGGAGGTATATAATTATAAAGGTGCTTGGGGATCACAAATGCGCTGGCGGAGGGTATATTTTGATAGGGGTATATAATTATAAAGGTGCAGGCGGGGGTTAACACACACACACACATACATACACATATATATATATATATATATATACACACACATTATATATACATATACACACACACACTGCGGGGTATATATTTTTGCGCTGGGGGGCTAGGGGGTTATTTCTTTATAAATGCGCTGGGGGGCTAGATATATAGCGCTATATATCTTGCCCCCCACAGCGCTTTTAATATACATTGTCCATTTAAAAAATCCCTGCAGGGAGCCCTGATTGGCTCCTCGGTACGGGCCATTCAGAGCTCCCCGCGGGGAATTTAAATCTGAAAGTAAAATACATCGGTGATCGCAGGGTTGAGGACCATGCCGTCCGCTCCCCTGCTTAATAACTTCTGATCGGACCCGATGTGATCAATCCCTCAGCCCCTGTACTACTACACCCATCATGGAACAGTGTCTGATCCATGATGGGGGTTGTAGTACAAACACTAATGTAGTCCCCCCCCCCACCAACCGGCAGACTCCTGCAGCCGGGGAATTACTACTCCCATCTTGGAACAGACTTGTTTCCATGATGAGAGTAGTAGTAGTGCCACAACACTGTAGGAGTCTGCTGATGTGACCTCTTCTGAGCATGCTCAGTTGTAATTACGGATATTTTAAACCGGGGTGCAAACGGATGACATTAAAGGTTCATCCGTTTGCCATAGACTTCAATGTTCAAATTATGATGTCCGTGTTTTCTTCCGTTTTTTTCACGGAAGAAAAAATACTGCATGTGCCCATTTTTCTTCCGTGAAAAAAACTTAAATCAGTGCAAACGGGTGCACACAGATGTAAACGGATTTAAAAAAAAAATCCCATTGGCATGAATGGGATTTTTTAAAACAGTTTTTTTTAATCCGTTTGCAATCTGCAAAAACGGAGCTGAAACAGGGATAAAAAAAAAATAAAAAAAAATTCAACGGGGGCATACGGCCATGTGAATACACCCTTACCGACATAGAAAAATTGGCAAAGACAAATAATACAATAAATAATGAAAGTGGACTGACAGGTGATAAATTGGTTCAGGAAGATGTTTGTGCCACCCAATACGAAAGTTTGCTCCTTTGGTTTTAATCATTTTATTATATCCTTGTTATATTTTTTTTCACTTTTTTTGTGTAATATGCATTTGTCACTGTTCACATGACAGTGTTTCTCTGCCTATAAAATGATCACTACATGTGGGAGGAGACGCACACACCTGGCCGGAAGAAGCATCGGCTGACGTGAAACTAGTTGCCACTCCCTCTGTGTGCCCCTGCGTCCTGAGAGCGGCTGCTCTCCCTCCCCGCACCTTGGAATTGCCGTTCTCCTATTTCTGCTGCTCCATCTGCTTTATGGAATAAAGACAATACTTTTGAGATCCACAATGCGGTGAGTGCGATTTTTTTCACCTTTCTACTGCCATTGAAAGTTCTTTGCACCTTGTTAGCACATGCTATGCTGAAGCCGCACCTCCCTTCATCCCATTCCTTAGCAGCAGGTGTCCTATCAGACTTCCTCCATTGGAGCTCACACACACACTCAGCAGTGCCTGGTAGTTTTTCGTTTTTCTGTTAGATTTGTAAATTACTTCTATTAAAAAAAATATTTACCCTTCCAGTAATTTTTAGCAGCTGTATGCTACAGAGGAAAAATATTTTCTTTTTGAATTTTTTTTTTGTCTTGTCCACAGTGCTCTCTGCTGACACCTGATGCCTGCATTAGGAACTGTCCAGAACAGGAGAAAAGCCCCATTGCAAACCTCTCCTGCTCTGGACAGTTGCTCACATGGGCATCAGTTGTCAGCAGAGAGCACTGTGGACAAGACAAAAATTCAAAAAGAAAAGAATTTCCTCTGTAGTATTCAGCCGCTTAAAAGTAGTGGAAGGATTAAGATTTTTTTTTAATAGAAGTAATTTACAAATCCGTTTAACTTTCTGGCACCAGTTGATTTAAAAATAAATGTTTTCCCCCGAAGTACCCCTATAAATATTTCAGTACATAAATTTACTTTGATCCAGAAAAAAGAATCTATATTTTTAAAACTTGATTTGCCTCTATACAGTCTTGGGTTAATTTAAGCAGAACAAATTAAAAGGTACATTTCAGTGAGGACTGTAGGGACTATCCTAGGTGGTCAACAAACACAGGAATCAGTGGCTAATAATCGTTCAGAACTGGAGCCTCCTATGTGGTGGACGGGGTCCCTAGTATGGGGGGGGGGGGGCAGGCATGTGAATTTACCTTTAGAGTATGTTTACACCTACTGTATACTGTGGGAGTTTAGCTCGGTAGAGAAGGACAAGCAGCAGTAAGCAGCACTCTGAGACAGAGACACAGTTTAAATTCAGGGCGTCTCCTGCTCTCTTTTCAAACACAAAGTACAACTGTATTCACCTTGGTATAAAAATTACTACTGTCCAGCACTAACAATGTAGTTTGCCCTCTCTATACAAGTGGCTTACTACTGCCCACCCATGAAAACTTAAAATACGTAACCTTACACACTGGCATTTTTCCCCATGGAGGTCAGCACTTCAGGTCCAGTACCTCTCCAGGCAACATGAATGCCAGCTGTAGTTGATAACTTGTCTCCAGCCCCTGTATTGCTCTGAGCTATTCTTAAAACCTGAAGCGGCCCAGGAAGTGGAATGAATGTCCCCACTACCAACCTGCCTTTCATTCTATGAAACCCAAACATAGGACTTACCAAAGTCACTAGCAGATATGGTCTGCTAGAGACTTAACTCTTTACTGGATTTCTCCATAGCTCACCCAGCTTTCCTCTAGATATCAGCCTTCTGGAACCTGGTTGCTATATATGACAGCTACCTAACGATCCCCGACCACCATTCCTGTCACTGCCTCACAATGCACAGCATATTGTATATGGTGTCTATCTTTTTTATTAATATTGATTTACACACCATTCAACCTGCAGCATATACAGTATGCGTGGACATACTCTAAGGGTAAGTTCACACACTTCGGAAAATTTTCAGGGTTTCTGCACTAAAACAAACAAATGTATTTAAAATCAGTACCAGGTCTGTTGCAGCAAATCTGCAGCATGTGAACATCGCCTAAAAGAGACAATCTGTAGCAGCTTTGGGCAGGGCACTGAAGCCACAGCCATGGGAGGGGAATTGGCAGGAGTGCTGTGATGAACAGCTGAGGGAGAGCAATGCATTCTGGAAATTGCAGTAATGTGCAGCTGCTTAACCAGAGATACATATCCACAAAACCAATCATTTTAGCCAGGGAACCGCCTGTAATGGCAGACATCCGTGATCGCGCTGATATCCGCCAATAACCCCTCAGATGCCATGATCAATACAGATGATGGCATCTGCAGCAATGCGAGCGTTTAAATGGATTATTTTCTTAAAGTTTGATTTTTTTTTTTTTTAAGTACAATAATAGAAAAGCATGTAACCATGGGTATTTTAATGACCCACAGAATAAAAAGTCATTTTTACTGTAAAGTGTACAATGTAAAAAACAAAACCTTCCAAAATTTGCTAAATTGCGGTTTTCTTTTCAATTGCCCCACATAAATAATTTTTTTTGGTTGTGCCGTACATTTTATGGTAAACTTAGTGATGTCTTTACAAAGTACGATTGATCACGCAAAAAAGAAGCCCTCACATGGGTCTGTGGATGGAAATTATTTTTGTAGGAGAAAAAAAAAAAATGCAAAAATAAAATGGGCTTGGTCCTTAAGGGGTTAAGAAATGGGGCAGCCTGGTAAACAATGGCAGAACCTGTCGGAAAACACCTTCATGATCAGGCCTTAAAGGGGTACTCCGCTGGAAATTTTTTACATTTAAATTTTTTTTTTTAAATTTATTATTTTTTTTTTTAAGTCAAGTGGTGCCAGGAAGTTAAACAGATTTGTAAATGACTTCTATTAAAAATCTTAATCCTTTCAGTACTTATGAGCTTCTGAAGTTAAGGTTGTTCTTTTCTGTCTAAGTCCTCTCTGATGACACCTGTCTCGAGAAACGCCCAGTTTAGAAGCAAATCCCCACAGCAAACCTCTTCGAAACTGGGCGTTTCCCCAAGACAGGTGTCATCAGAGAGCACTTAGACAGAAAAGAACAACCTTAACTTCAGAAGCTCAAAAGTACTGAAAGGATTAAGATTTTTTAATAGAAGTAATTTACAAATCTGTTTAACTTTCTGGAGCCAGTTGATGTATATAAAATTTTTTTTTCCTGGAATACCCCTTTAATCCTTCCAGTACTTTTCAGCTGATACATACAGTCATGGACATAAATGTTGGCACCCCTGGACTTTTTCAATAAAATTAAGTATTTCTCACAGAAAAAGATTACAGTAACACATGTTTTGCTATACACATGTTTATTCCCTTTGTGTGTATTGGAACTAATAGTATAAAAAAGGAGGAAGTCCTGCTAGGCAAGGTAAGAGTAAAAGATATTATGGTCAAAAATTTGAAAGAAGAGAAAGAGAAAACGTGTCTAAATAAATGTCATTATTTTATGCTATTTTAGAGGCAGGGCCCTTGTCGCAGACTGGTCACTAGATAAAATGTTTACAATGGTATAAAACACTAAAAATATAAAACGGTGATATTGCACTTCAACAATTGGACAATGAAAGTGGGGCAATGGGACTGCTACAGTCTTCCTGAACCTCCACCATTGAAAAAGGGGACGCAGCTCCCCGAAATGCGTCTGATGTTAAGACAACCCTGCACATCATCTGAGACAATCGTTACCGAATTGCCGGTCCCCACTTACGCTCTCACCTGCTCCCCGTTCCGTCGGGGTAGAGAGGATACCTCCAGCGCTGCCATACGCTGCTTCCCAGCCATCATCTCCGACCGCCAGCACCGGATCATATCACCCCTCCTACATTTCTCCTGTGCCACCAGGACAGAGGGATGTGCATCCGGATCGCAAGCACAGCCGCACTCACCTGACTGTGCACACTGTAGCTGGTAAGAGGCACAAAGTGCCTGAACTGTATAGCGATTGCCCTCTTGCATTCAGTACCCATGCCGCCGGGGTAGAGGGGGCATCGCCTGTATCTCTGCACCTAAAAACATTTATAGTGGGCCCCAATCTGGGAGGCTCCAGCGCTACTGAAAATTGCCCTATTGGATTATTAACTTTTTTGCCATGCACTTTCATCTGGATTAATCCCGGCTCCTATAATATGACTTTACAGTATAACTAAACAGATACTGTTTGCACTGTCCCATTGCCCCACTTTCATTGTCTCATTGTTGAAGTGCAATATCACCGTTTATATTTTTAGTATTTTATACCATTGTAAACATTTTATCTAGTGACCAGTCTGCAACAAGGGCCCTGCCGCAGACCTAACATCATTTTCTAAATAAAGGTCATTATTTTATGCTATTTTAGACACGTTTTCTTTCTAATTTTGACCATATATCTCTTACCTAGCCTAGCAGGACTGCCTCCCTTTTTATTATATTATTACTCTTTATTGGCACATGGGTATGTGCAACGCAGTATCCTCGGTATAGGTTTTCCCTCTTTTTTACGTTGAGCTCCCACATTTTTTTTGTGTATTGGAACTATACCAAATAAGGGAGGAAAAAAAAAAAAGCTAATTGGACATAATCTCACACCAAAAATTGGCTGGACAAAGTTATTGGCACCCTTAACTTAAAGGGGTATTCCAGGAATTATTTGACTATGCTGCAGGGGCTGTACAATTAGTGTAGTTCATAATATAAATGTCTGTACCTGTGTGTGTTTCTCACAATTCTTAAGTGATTTTCATCCCAATATTTATTTTTCACAGCATACAAAATGACTGTCTCAGATTTTTCCCAGGTTACAGTGTGGCGAGACCTGACTCACTAGTCAGCTGATGACAGGGAGCCTGTCTGCTTCAATGGGTGGAGGGATCACTTGGTGGGAGAGAGAGAGATCAATCTGCAACTAATGCAACAGCTGTAGGCACCCTGATTGAAAACCACAGGTTTTTTGAATGTATGAAGCTCATTTATGTTTCAATGGGTGGGGTGGCTGATGTGTGGGAGGGAGGAAAATGGAATTATGGGATTTGTAGGCAAAAAGAGAAAACTGAAACAGGAAATACCAGTTCACGAAAAGCAATTCACAGTATTATGGTAATCTCACAACATAGCCATTTAGCCCCAAGACAAGCGCAGACCCTTCCTAAGCATGTCCATTACTGTCTGCCAGGTACGTACTAAAAATCACCTTATGGTGGAGAGCCCCTTTAATATTTGGTTGCACACCCTTTAGAAAAAATAACTGAAATTAGTCACTTCCTATAACCATCAATAAGCTTCTTACACCTCTCAGCTGGAATGTTGGACAGCTCTTCCTTTGCACACTGCTCCAGGTCTCTCTTATTGGAAGGGCCCCTTTTCTCAACAGCAATTTTAAGATCTCTCCACAGGTGTTCAATGGGATTTAGATCTGGACTCATTGCTGCCACTTCAGAACTCTCCAGCGCTTTGTTACCATCCATTTCTGGGTGCTTTTTGACGTATGTTTGGAAGACCCAAGATCTCGGACGCAAACCCAGCTTTCTGACACTGGGCTGTACAGTGCGACCCAAAATCCGTTGGTAATACTCAGATTTCATGATGCCTTGTACACATTCAAGGCACCCAGTGCCAGAGGCAGCAAAACAACCCCAAAACATCATTGAACCACCACCATATTACCCTGTAGGTACTGTGTTCTTTTCTTTATAGGCCTCATTCTGTTTTTGGTAAACAGTAGAATGATGTGCTTTACCAAAAAGCTCCATCTTGGTCTCATCTGTCCACAAGATGTTTTTCCAGTAGGATTTTGGCTTACTCAAGTTCATTTTGGCAAAATGTAGTCTTGCTTTTTTATGTCTCGGTGTCCGCAGTGGGGTCCTCCTGGGTCTTCTGCCATAGCGTTTCATTTCATTTGAATGTTGACTGATAGTTCGCGCTGACACTGATTATATCTTTGGAATATGTTCAAATTGTGCTTATCTACCATCTGGACTATCCTGCGTTGACACCTTTCATAAATTTTTCTCTTCTGTTCATGCCCAGGGAGATTAGCTACAGTGCCATGGGTTGCAAACTTCTTGATAATGTTGCGCACTGTGGACAAAGGCAAATCTAGATCTCTGGAGATGGACTTGTAACCTTAATATTTTTCCACAATTTTGGTTCTCAAGTCCTCAGACAGTTCTCTTCTCCTTTCTGTTGTCTTTGCTTAGTGTGGCACACACAGAAACACAATGCAAAGACTTATTGAACTTCTCTCATTTTTATCTGCTTTCAGGTGTGATTTTTATATTACCCACACCTGTTACTCATCCCAGGTGAGTTTAAAGGAGCATCACATGCTTGAAACAATCTTATTTACCCACAATTTTGAAAGGGTGCCAATAATTTAGTTCGGCCCATTTTTGGAGTTTGGTGTGCTTTTTTAATCTCCCTTTTCTGGTTTAGTTCCAATACACAAAAAAGGGAATAAACGTGTGTGTGTATAGCAAAACATGTGTTACTGCAATCCTTTTCTGAGAGAAATACTTCCTTTTCTTGAAAAATTTCAGGGGTGCCAACATTTATGGCCATGACTGTACTACAGAGGAAGTTATTTTCTTTTTGAACTTCCTTTCTGCCTGACCACAGTGCTCTCTGATGACACCTCTGTCGATTTTAGGAACTGTCCAGAGCAGGAGAGGTTTGCTATGGGGATTTGCTCCTACTCTGGACAGTTTCTGACATGGACAGAGATGTCATCAGAGAGCACTGTGGTCAGGCAGAAAGGAAGTTCAAAAAGAAAAGAACTTCATGTGGAGCATACAGCAGCTGATAAGTACTGGAAGGATTAAGATTTTTAAATATAAGTAATTTACAAATCTGTTTAACTTTCTGGCACCACTTGATTTGTAAAAAATAAAAAAGTTTTCCAGTGGAGTACCCCTTTAAAAGGTGTATACCAGTTTTTTTTTCTTCAAACTTTGAGCCCATGATGCCACGTTATAATATTGTGTAATTTGCTTCTATTACCTCCGTGCGTCTCTTTGTTCCATTTTCGTGCACAGGATCCACATCCGAAAGTGCTATAGTGCAAGTCTTTATTTTACTTGTCCCTGACCTTTCCTAGCATTCCATGAGGCCAGAGACAATATGTCATAAGTCACATAGGGTGAAATTTATCAAAACCTGTGTTAGAGGAAAATGGGTGCAGTTGCCCATAGCAACCAGATAATAGTCTCCAGAGGAGTGTGGCTATACTGCAGTGTGTGGGTGGGTGGGTAGCAAGGTGGAAGGGATTTACTGTAGTAATGCTATCCACACAACCACTGCAGCATAGCCGCGCCGTCTGAAGACCATGTGACCTAGGACATATTGTCCCTGGTAACATTGAATGCTGGGAAAGTTCAGAGACAACAGTAGAAGAAGTAGACTTGCCCTACAGCTCATTTGGGTGTGCACGGAGATAATAAAAGCAAATTACACAGTATTAGGGGTTCAGCCCTTAGTAACCCCACTGATCTTGAGAATGGGCGTTGCGAGTCTCCTATCTGAACTGAGCGAGTGTCATTGTCTATAGGACTGCAGAAGATAACGGGAAGATCATTGACCACTCACCCAGCAATCACACACCTTCTGTGCGCGGATCCACCAGTCCTGCCTCCGGCTCCAATAGTAGACAAAATGAAAATTATGTCCAGCACCAGGATGTGGATAAAAACGGGTTTCTTTATTTAATGAAGGAAGCCAGCTACATACATGAAATCTCTGACGCGTTTCACGCTTTCGCGCTTAGTCATAGAGTGGCATATAATACATAAGAACACATATATATACTAAAATTCCTCCTCACCAATTGGTGATAACACTGATGGAGGTAAAATGTGAAACGAATCCGGTGTGTTCGAAAACATGCACCGGATTCTCAAAAATACGTTGTATTGAGAGTAAGGTGTGGATAATATTCAAGACATTAGCGAAACTGCAACAAGTGTGTGTATATATATATATATATATATATATATATATATACATATATACACACACTGGTTATAAAAGTACAAAAAATTGGAAATAACAATTTAGAAAAAAACGCAAAAAAAAAACGCATATGTCTGAATATGGTTCACACTATCCAATACCATATGTAAGAAGGGACCATTATCAAAACAAACTAATTATATATATTACAATAAGTTCCTCTTTTTTGCCGAACACCCAACTAAAATATTAATATGACATAATTAGGTCCAGTCTATGATTTAGACCTGTTGGGTGTCTGGTATTCAGAACGAACATCCAGTAAGTCTCTCTGTTAAGCAATTTTCTACGGAGATCTCCTCCCCTAATGTTATGTTTAACCTTTTCGATGCCCATAACTACAAGAGATGCATCGTCCCCTCTATGAATATCTCTAAAATATTTGCTCAACGCTGAGATGTTAAATTTGTCAGTACGGACATCGGAAATGTGTCTCCTAATTCTTTCTTTTAAATGGTTGCTCGTACAACCGACATATTGTTGGTGGCAGACTGTACATGCTGCCAGATAAACCACCGATGATGTGTTACAGTTCACAAAGGTCTTTATAACATATTTTGTGCCTGTAACATACGATTCAAACTCCTTGCTAACCTTCATATGTGAACAAGTGACATCTTCGGTGGCCATATTTCCAATTTCCCGTGCTGTTCAACCAGGTGCTGGCTGCCGCACTGTCTGTACTACTACTAAAAAGACTGGGTGACAATTTTGATCCTAAAGACGGACCTCTTCTAGACACTACATTAACACCCCCAGATACTGAATTTCTCAAAAGTGGATCCATTTCAAGTATTGGTAAATATTTGTTGATAATATGTCTAATTCCTGCAAACTGTCTACTATATGAGGTGATACTATATGTTGGCTTGCGTTTTTCTTGTTTTCCACCCATCTCTATTTTCTCTAATTAAATCTCCTCTGTCTATTTTCTCCACTTTATTTTTGGCTATCTCTATATCCTTTTTACCATACCCTCTTTCAAGAAAATAGATTTTTCCCAAATCCTTTTTTCTATTTCGTATTTGTCTGGATCAGAACAGTTGCGTTTAATTCAACATAATTCCCCAAAGGGAATATTTTTTTTCCTGCGTTTTTTTTCATAATTGTTATTGTTTCCAATTTTTTGTACTTTTATAACCAGTGTATGTGTATATATATATATATATATATATACACACGCACACACTTGTTGCAGTTTCGCTAATGTCTTGAATATTATCCACACCTTACTCTCAATACAACGTATTTGAGAATCCGGTGCATGTTTTCGAACACACTGGATTAGTTTCGCATTTTACTTCCATCTGTGTTCTCACCAATTGGTGAGGAGGAATTTTAGTGTGTGTGTGTGTATATATGTGTTCTTATGTGTTATATGCCACTCTATGACTAAGTGCGAAAGCGTGAAACGCGTCAGAGATTTCATGTATGTAGCTGTCTTCATTAAATAAAGAAACCTGTTTTTATCCACATTCTGGTGCTGGACATAATTTTCGTTTTGCAGGAGATAACCTTCTGTGATTTTAAATAGTCATCCCTTTATTAAATACTATTGCTCATACTCCATGCACTTCTATATACTTCATACATGTATGCTGGTGAGTGGCTCATGTGGCTTTATTTAATCTAAAAGATGGCTGCACCACTGTAGAGAACAAGCTATTTTTACCTTGTGTGTCACTCCTACTTCTTCACAGAGTGTAAGCTTTTGTGAGCAGGGCTCTCTTCTCTAGTAGGTCACTTTATTTGTTGCTCTGTAATGTCTGTTTGTACGTGTACTCTTTGCATGGTAGGTACTACTAAATATTTTACTGCTGTATAAATATAGATTCTTATAATCATTGGATATGTACTTTAAGAAATAACTCTTCCCTTATGCGTTACCTGGAAATCTGAAGACACTGAGCTGCCACGATCTGAATCTTTTGGAATGACAAGGCTTCTACCGCTCTCCTCATCTGAAGACATCTGTACAAAAACATGAAGCCTCACGACATTATTCCGATATAGAAGATTAATCGATGATGAAGATGTAGGAGCTTCTCTTGTGGATTAGAAACACATGGTTGCTTTATTACAACACCAGCGCCACATTGGACCATGGTTACGTATTGTAGTGCAGCTCAACTCATCTGAAGTGTATGGGACTGAGCTGCAGTACCACATACAACCTATAGACAGGTGTGGCACTGTTTTTGAAAGAAAGCAGCACGGATTTCCTAAACTTGAACAACCCCTTTAACCCCTTAAGGACCAGGCCATTTTACACCTTAGGACCAGAGCGTTTTTTGAACATCTGACCACTGTCACTTTAAACATTAATAACTCTGGAATGCTTTTAGTTATCATTCTGCTTCCGAGATTGTTTTTTCGTGACATATTCTACTTTAACATGGTGGTAAATTTTAGTGGTAACTTGCATCCTTTCTTGGTGAAAAATCCCCAAATTTAATGAAAAAAAAAAACTTTGAAGCTCTCTGCTTGTAAGGAAAATGGATATTCCAAATACATATTTTTTATTCACATAAACAATATGTCTACTTTATGTTTGCATCATAAAATTGACATGTTTTTACTTTTGGAAGACAACAGAGGGCTTCAAAGTTCAGCAGCAATTTTCCAATTTTTCACAAAATTTTCAAACTCACTATTTTTCAGGGACCAGTTCAGGTTTGAAGTGGATTTGAAGGGTCTTCATATTAGAAATACCCCACAAATGACCCCATTATAAAAACGGCACCCCCAAAAGTATTCAAAATGACATTCAGTAAGTGTTTTAACCCTTTAGGTGTTTCACAGGAATAGCAGCAAAGTGAAGGAGAAAATTCACAATCTTTTATTTTTTACACTCACATGTTCTTGTAGACCCAATTTTTGAATTTTTACAAGGGGTAAAAGGAGAAAATGTATAGTTATATTTGTAGCCCAATTTCTCTTGAGTAAGCACATACCTCATATGTCTATGTAAATTGTTCGGCGGGCGCAGTAGAGGGCTCAGAAGCGACAGTGGGATTTTGGAGAGTACGTTTTTCTGAAATGGTTTTTGGGGGGCATGTTGCATTTAGGAAACCCCCCACATGGCATACCATTTTGGAAACTAGACCCCTTGAGGAACAGCTAGTTTAAATCTACAACTCCCAGCATGTACTGACAGACCATGCAGGCTGGGAGTTGTACTTTTGCAACAGCTGGAGGCACACTGGTTGGAAAACCTTCAGTTCTGTTACCTAACTCGGTATTTTCCAACCAGTGTGCCTCCAGCTGTTGCAAAACTACAACTCCCAGCATGTACTGATCACCGAAGGGCATGCTGGGAGATGTAGTTATGCAACAGCTGGAGGGATCGCAACTACAGCTTGCTCTTTCTGAGTGTTGCTGTGTAAGAGGGGGTGTGAAAGAGGAGTATCAAAAACTGTGATTATCTGTTGTGCGGAGTGAATCTGTGGAGTGGGTGCGACTGCCTATAGCCCACATTCATATTTTGGGTAAGTTTTTCTCTTTTGCACATAGTGGGATAACTGTTAGAGTTTAAACACCCTTTTTCATTTTTTTTTTCCTCTGGTCCACCTCTAGGGGGAGGAGGAGTAGATTGGGCACAGGTGTATAAATCTTAGCTTGGGACTCTTATTGAGAGCTTGCTCTTTCTGAGTGTTGCTGTGTAAGGCTGGGTCCACACTACGTTTTCTCCCATACGGGAGCGCATACGGCAGGGGGGAGCTAAAAGCTCGCGCTCCCGTATGTAACCGTATGCGCTCCCGTATGTCATTCACTTCAATGAGCCGACCGGAGTGAAACGTTCGGTCCGGTCGGCTCATTTTTGCGCCGTATGCGCTTTTACAACCGGACCTAAAACCGTGGTTGACCACGGTTTTAGGTCCGGTTGTAAAAGCGCATACGGCGCAAAAATGAGCCGACCGGACCGAACGTTTCACTCCGGTCGGCTCATTGAAGTGAATGACATACGGGAGCGCATACGGTCACATACGGGAGCGCGAGGTTTTAGCTCCCTCCTGCCGTATGCGCTCCCGTATGGGACAAATCGTAGTGTGGACCCAGCCTAACAGGGGGCGTGAAAGAGGAGTTTCAAAAACTGGAGTTTGAAAGCAGGAGGTTGAGATCGCTGTGAGTTTTAATTTTTGAACCCACAAGGTCTACAAAAAATTTTAAGTGTAATTTTGACTGTCTGTTTTTTTCCTATGCATTTGTGAAATCCCCATAACTAGATGGCCTCCATGTTGGAAAATGCAGTCCAATGTACATCCTGTTCAATGTATGCAATCCTTGAACAACAGTTTGAGGGTGCATATTGTTGTGCGAGATGTGTGCTAGTTGTCCGTTTGGAAGCCCAGATCCTGCATCTAGAGGGGCGACTGGCAACAATGAGAAGCATTAACAACATGGAGAGGAGTCTCCTGCTCACTGAGCAGGTACTCTCGGGAGTAGAGGTGGGGGAGGACAGTGGGACGGAGTTGCAGGACAGTCAGGCAGTTAGCAAGAGGGGTAGGGGAAAAAGTGTCAGGGAGGCTAGTCCTGAACTGGCACACCCCAACAAGTTTGCCCGCTTGGCACATGAGGGGGATGCCATTACAGAGCTAGCAGAACTGCAGCAGGATACCGCCTCTGACCGCCAGGGGGGTGTCTGCTCCAGTAAGGAGGGAGGGAGGAGTACAGGGCAGGCCAGACAGGTACTAGTGGTGGGGGACTCAATTATTAGGGGGACAGACAGGGCAATCTGTCACAAAGACCGGGATCGCCGAACAGTGTGTTGTCTGCCTGGCGCACGAGTTCGGCACATCGCGGATCGGGTTGACAGGTTGTTGGGCGGGGCTGGAGAGGACCCAGCAGTCATGGTACATGTTGGCACCAATGACAAAGTAAGAGGTAGGTGGAGTGTCCTTAAAAATGATTTCAGGGACTTAGGCCGCAAGCTTAAGGCAAGGACCTCCAAGGTAGTCTTTTCTGAAATACTACCAGTACCACGAGCCGCACCAGAGAGGCAGCGGGAGATCAGGGAGGTAAACAAGTGGCTCAGAAGCTGGTGTAGGAAGGAAGGGTTTGGGTTCATGGAGAACTGGGCTGACTTCGCTGTCGGTTACCGGCTCTACCGTAGGGACGGGCTGCACCTCAATGGGGAGGGTGCAGCTTTGCTTGGGGAGAAGATGGCTAGAAGGGTGGAGGAGTGTTTAAACTAGGGACTTGGGGGGAGGGAACCTACAGCAAAGAGGGGGAAGATAGTGTAGATAGAGAGGTGGGAATTATAAATGTACCTGGGGGTGGAGCGGAGGGAGGGGTTAGAATAGTTAATAGGAATAAGCTTCATAGGAAAATAAAACTTACACCCTTGAATCCCATTAACCCCAATAACATAAAGGATGGAAATGTAAAGTGTATGTTCACAAATGCCAGAAGCCTAGCAAATAAAATGGGGGAGCTTGAGGCCTTGATACTGGAGGAACATATTGATATAGTTGGGGTCACTGAGACATGGCTGGACTCCTCGCATGACTGGGCTGTCAATCTGCAGGGGTTTACATTGTTTCGCAAGGATAGAATGAACAGAAAAGGTGGTGGAGTCTGTCTGTATGTAAGAAGTGGTATGAAAGTCAGTGTGAACGATGCCATAGTGTGTGATGATTCTGAGGATGTGGAATCATTGTGGGTAGAATTACAAAAGGAGGGAAATACTGAAAAAATAGTATTTGGTGTAATCTACAGACCCCCTAATATTACTGAAGAGATAGAAGTTCGGCTTCATAAACAAATAGAGAGGGCCGCCCAGGCAGGTACAGTGGTAATAATGGGAGATTTTAACTATCCAGATATAGATTGGGGTCCGGGGTTGGCTAAAACTACAAAGGGGCGACAATTCCTAAATTTATTGCAGGATAATTTTATGGGCCAGTTTGTGGAGGACCCAACAAGAAGTGATGCCTTGTTGGATCTGATCATTTCCAACAACGCAGAGCTGGTTGGTAATGTAACTGTGCGGGAAAACCTTGGTAATAGCGACCACAATATAGTTTACTTTTGACTTAAAATGTAGAAAACAAAGACAGGCGGGGAAGGCAAAAACATATAACTTTAAAAAGGCAAATTTCCCTGGGCTGAGAGCTGCACTACAGGACATAGATTGGGGGGAGGTGTTGTCAAATACTGATACAGAAGGTAAATGGGACATCTTTAAATCAACTCTAAATAACTATACAGCTAAATATATAACAAAGGGGAACAAATATAAACGATTAAAACTAAATCCTACATGGCTGACACATGATGTTAAAAGAGCAATAAACAACAAAAAAATTGCCTTCAAAAAATACAAATCTGATGGGTCAGCTATAACATTTAAACAGTACAAGGAGCTTAATAAAATCTGTAAAAATGTAATAAAAACAGCAAAAATTCAAAATGAGAGACAGGTGGCCAAAGAAAGCAAAACTAATCCTAAATATTTTTTTAGATATATAAATGCAAAAAAACCAAGGACAGAGCATGTAGGACCCCTTAATAATGATAATGGGGAGGTTGTCACAGGCGATCAAGAGAAGGCGGAGCTACTGAATGGGTTCTTTAGTTCTGTATACACTATGGAAGGAGGAGCTGACATTGGCCAGGTCAGTGCTGGTAACACATCATGTAATGTACTGAACTGGCTTAATGTAGAGATGGTACAAGGTAAGTTAAGTGATATAAATGTAAGTAAATCCCCAGGACCGGATGGACTACACCCAAGAGTTCTTAGAGAGGTAAGTTCAGTAATATCTGTACCCCTGTTCATGATATTTAGAGATTCTCTGGTGTCTGGTATTGTGCCAAGGGACTGGCGCAAGGCGAATGTGGTGCCAATCTTCAAAAAGGGCTCTAGGTCTTCCCCAGGAAACTATAGACCGGTAAGTCTAACGTGCATTGTGGGTAAATAGTTTGAAGGACTTATAAGGGATTACATACAGGAATACATAGGGGATAATAGTATTATAAGTGATAACCAGCATGGGTTTACTAAGGATAGAAGTTGTCAAACCAATCTAATTTGCTTTTATGAAGAGGTGAGTAGAAGCCTTGACAGAGGAATGGCTGTGGATATAGTGTTTCTGGATTTTGCTAAAGCGTTTGATACTGTCCCTCACAGACGTCTGACAGGTAAGTTAAGGTCTTTGGGTTTGGAAATTTTAGTTTGTAACTGGATTGAACACTGGCTCATGGATCGTACCCAGAGAGTGGTGGTCAATGATTCGTACTCTGATTGGTCCCCGGTTATTAGTGGTGTACCCCAAGGTTCAGTACTGGGCCCGCTGCTGTTTAATTTATTTATCAATGATATAGAGGATGGTATTAACAGCTCTGTTTCTATCTTTGCAGATGACACCAAGCTTTGTAGCACGGTACAGTCTATAGAGGATGTGTATAGGTTACAAGATGACTTGGATAGACTAAGTGTCTGGGCATCCACTTGGCAAATGAGGTTCAATGTGGATAAATGTAAAGTTATGCATCTGGGTACTAATAACCTGCATGCGTCGTATGTCTTAGGGGGGATTAAACTGGCAGAGTCACTGGTAGAGAAGGATCTGGGTGTACTTGTAGATCACAGACTACAGAATAGCATGCAATGTCAGGCTGCTGCTTCCAAAGCCGGCAGGATATTGTCATGTATCAAAAGAGGCATGGACTCAAGGGACAGGGACATAATACTCCCCCTTTATAAAGCATTGGTACGGCCTCACCTGGAATATGCTGTTCAGTTTTGGGCACCTGTCCATAAAAGGGGCACTGCAGAGTTGGAAAGGGTGCAGAGACGCGCGACTAAACTAATATGGGGCATGGAACATCTTAGCTATGAGGAGCGATTAAAGGAGTTACAATTGTTTAGTCTTGAGAAGAGACGTTTAAGGGGGGATATGATAAACGTATATAAGTATATTAATGGCCCATACAAAAAATATGGAGAAAAACTGTTCCAGGTTAACAATTAACAGCTTTAAAACAGGATTAGATACATTCCTGGAACAAAATAAGATTAATGCTTATGAAGAAATATAAAATCTCATCCATTCCCCAATATCGCGCCACACCCCTACCCCTTAATTCCCTGGTTGAACTTGATGGACATATGTCTTTTTTCGACCGTACTAACTATAACTCCCAGCATGCTGAGACAGCTGTTAGCTGTCTGTGCATGCTGGGATTTGCAGTTTTGCAACATCTGGAGAGCTACAGTATAGAGACCACTGCAAACTGTGGCCCCCCAGATGCTGCAAAACTACAAATCCCAGCATGCCCAGACAGCAAACAGTTGTGCGGGCATGCTAGGAGTTGTAGGTTTGCAAGATCTGGAGGGCTATAGTTCAGAAACTACCATATAGTGGTCTCAAACTGTAGCCCTCCAGCTGTTGCAAAACTACAACTCCCAGCATGCCCAAACAGCTGTCTGGGCATGCTGGGAGTTGTAGTTTTGCAATATCTGGAGTGCTACAGTATAGAGACCACTATATAGTGGTCTCGGACTGCAGCCCTCCAGATGTTGCAAGGCAATTTATCGGCTTCCGTCGGATCCAGGGGGCCTGCTGCACGACAACGCTGCCCGCCGATCTCTGACGCCGATCGTCACCCGCAGCCTCCGCAGATCGGTAAGTGGACTCTTGCGTTTTTCCTCTGTCATTTCCCCGTCCTGCCCCGCCTATTGTGGGTGGGCAGGACGGGGAAAACGAAAGTTAACCCCCCCCGCCCCCGATCTGCTATTGGTGTCGTGTCTAGACCACCAATAGCAGGGATAGGAGGGGTGGCACCCCTGCCACCTCACTCCTATCGCTTCAGGGGGATTGTTGGTGTCTTAGACACCCGTGATCCCCCTTATATTCTGGGTCACCATAGACCCGTAATCTCGCAAATTGCAAGTGTGAATTCACTTGCGATTTGCGCCAATCGCCGACATGGGGGGTCTGATGACCCCCCTGGGCATTTGCGCGGGGTGACTGCTGATCGATATCCCCGGACGTATGAGTTTGTGCCTGGTCCTTAAGACCCAGGGTGCAGGGACGTACGCATACGTGCTTGGTCCTTAAGGGGTTAAAACAAGAGGAATTATTCAGTAGGTCATAACATTTTCAATGAGATTTTAATTAATTAACCTCTTCAGGACACAGGGCGTATGGATACGCCCTGCATTCCGAGTCCTTAACCCCTTAAGGACGCAGGACGTAAATGTACGTCCTGGTGAGGTGGTACTTAACGCACCAGGACGTACATTTACGTCCTAAGCATAACCGCGGGCATCGGAGCGATGCCCGTGTCATGCGCGGCTGATCCCGGCTGCTGATCGCAGCCAGGGACCCGCCGGCAATGGCCGACGCCCGCGATCTCGCGGGCGTCCGCCATTAACCCCTCAGGTGCCGGGATCAATACAGATCCCGGCATCTGCGGGAGTTCGCGATTAAAATGAACGATCGGATCGCCCGCAGCGCTGCTGCGGGGATCCGATCATTCATAACGCCGCACGGAGGTCCCCTCACCTTCCTCCGTGCGGCTCCCGGCGTCTCCTGCTCTGGTCTGTGATCGAGCAGACCAGAGCAGGAGATGACCGATAATACTGATCTGTTCTATGTCCTATACATAGAACAGATCAGTATTAGCAATCATGGTATTGCTATGAATAGTCCCATATGGGGACTATTCAAGTGTAAAAAAAAATGTAAAAAAATGTAAAAGTAAAAAAAAAGTGAAAAATCCCCTCCCCCAATAAAAAAGTAAAACGTCCGTTTTTTCCTATTTTACCCCCAAAAAGCGTAAAAAACATTTTTTATAGACATATTTGGTATCGCCGCGTGCGTAAATGTCCGAACTATTAAAATAAAATGTTAATGATCCCGTACGGTGAACGGCGTGAACGAAAAAAAATTTAAAAAGTCCAAAATTCCTACTTTTTTAATACATTTTATTAAAAAAAAAATTATAAAAAATGTATTAAAAGTTTTTTATATACAAATGTGGTATCAAAAAAAAGTACAGATCATGGCGCAAAAAATGAGCCCCCATACCGCCGCTTATACGGAAAAATAAAAAAGTTATAGGTCATCAAAATAAAGGGATTATAAACGTACTAATTTGGTTAAAAAGTTTGTGATTTTTTTTAAGCGCAACAATAATATAAAAGTATATAATAATGGGTATCATTTTAATCGTATTGACCCTCAGAATAAAGAACACACGTCATTTTTACCAGAAATTGTACGGCGTGAAAACAAAACCTTCCAAAATTAGCAAAATTGCGTTTTTCGTTTTAATTTCCCCACAAAAATAGTGTTTTTTGGTTGCGCCATACATTTTATGATATAATGAGTGATGTCATTACAAAGGACAACTGGTCGCGCAAAAAACAAGCCCTCATACTAGTCTGTGGATGAAAATATAAAAGAGTTATGATTTTTAGAAGGCGAGGAGGAAAAAATGAAAACGTAAAAATTAAATTGTCTGAGTCCTTAAGGCCAAAATGGGCTGAGTCCTTAAGGGGTTAAGGACCGAGGGCGTATCCATACGCCCGTGGGAAATCCGATCCCCACCGCTAGCCGGTTGGGGACCGGAGCCGGATGCCTGCTGAAATCATTCAGCAGGCACCCTGGCACATCGCCCAGGGGGGGTCCTGAGACCCCCCCCATGTCGGCGATCGGAGAAAATCGCATGCCAATTCAGACATGCGATTTTCTCCAATTCTGGGCTGATCGGGTCTCTGGTGACCCGATCACCCGGAAAATAGGGCTGATCGGAGTTGTCAGCAACAGCCCCGATCAGCCTAAAGGATAGGAGTGAGGTCGCAAAGCTGCGATCTACTCCTATCCCCTGACCAATGGCAGCGCAGGACAGGGGGATGCCATGGCAACCCCCCGTTCTGCCCGCCCCTGGATGTCGAGGGGCTCTGGGAATAAGATGGAGGCCGTACCTGCAGGAGACGATGCCTGGGGACCTGGGATCTTCGCTGGAGCCTGCAGGATCCTGATCAGGTAGGGAATAGACAGTGGGGGGGGGGGGGGGGAAGTGAAAGTAAATCGATCTTTACTGTGGCAACCACTAGGGGGGCCAAACTGCAACTCCCAGCATGCCCAGACAGCCAAAGGCTGTCTGGGCATGCTAGGAGTTGTAGTTTTGCAACATCTGGAGGGTCACAGTTTGGAGACCACTGTTACAGTGGTGCCCAAACAGTAGCCCTCCAGATGTTGCCAAACTACAACTCTCAGCATGCCTTGAATGCCCAGGCATGCTGGGAGTTGTAGTTCTGTAACATCTGTCCCTTCAGATTTAGCAATTTTCATGAAATGTTTGAAAATTGCTGCTCTACTTTGAAGCCCTCTAATTTTTTCAAAAAGCAAAAATATGTCCATTTTATGATGCCAACATAAAGTGGACATATTGTGTTTGTGAAGAAAAATAAAATTTATTTGGAATATCCATTTTCCTTACAATTAGAGAGCTTCAAAGTTAGAAAAATGCAACATTTTCAAAATTTTCATGAAATACTGCTGGGGCAGTGGAATACCCCTTTAAGCAAACAATGCACCTAATTCAGCGGTGCTCCAGGAAGTCTATGCTAAGGTAAAACTAGGAAATTAGTCAATTCTTAAATCAGAACGTAAAAGGGTTATGCATTTTAGAAAAGCTTATCCCCTATATAAAGGATAGGGGATAAGTGTCTGATCGCAGGGGGGCCGACAAGTGGTTGGACCCCCTGTAATCAGACACTTATCCCCTATCCTTTGCTGAGGTGAGCGTTGTGCACACAAGAGTAAATTCCTTGCAGACATATTGAGTGAGGATCCGAGAGTGTTCACTCTTCCGCCAGAATCCGCTAGCAAAAGCCCAATAAGTCAATGGGACTGGAAAATAAGCGCCAACCCCACCCTAATAACCTGAATGCATCGTATGTCTTAGGGGGGATTAAACTGGCAGAGTCACTGGTAGAGAAGGATCTGGGTGTACTTGTAGATCACAGACTACAGAATAGCATGCAATGTCAGGCTGCTGCTTTCAAAGCCGGCAGGATATTGTCATGTATCAAAAGAGGCATGGACTCAAGGGACAGGGACATAATACTCCCCCTTTATAAGGCATTGGTACGGCCTCACCTGGAATATGCTGTTCAGTTTTGGTCGCCTGTTCATAAAAGGGACACTGCGGAGTTGGAAAGGGTGCAGAGACGCGCGACTAAACTAATATGGGGCATGGAACATCTTAGCTATGAGGAGCGATTAAAGGAGTTACAATTGTTTAGTCTTGAGAAGAGACGTTTAAGGGGGGATATGATAAACGTATATAAGTATATTAATGGCCCATACAAAAAATATGGAGAAAAACTGTTCCAGGTTAAACCCCCCCAAAGGACGAGGGGGCACTCCCTCCGTCTGGAGAAGAAAAGGTTTAGTCTCAAGGGGCGACACGCCTTCTTTACCGTGAGGACTGTGAATTTATGGAACAGTCTACCTCAGGAACTGGTCACAGCAGGAACAATTAACAGCTTTAAAACAAGGTTAGATACATTCCTGGAACAAAATAACATTAATGCTTATGCAGAATTATAAAACTACATCCCTTTCCCTTATCCCCTTACATCCTTCCCTTCAATTCCCTGGTTGGACTTGATGGACGTATGTCTTTTTTCAACCATACTAACTATGTAACTATGTAATTCTGCTTCACTTTACCATGGAGCAGAAGAGAGGATTTTCGTGAGGACATTTACCTCGCTGAATTCTGTAGTGTGATAATTCTTGCTTTTACTTATTTCAGCCTCGAGCAGAAAGAGGATTTTAGCTTTTCTAATTTTTGTCATTTTCCTTAGTGTGTATATTATCTTAAAGGGGTACTCCAGAGGAAAACCATTTTTTTAATTAACTGGTGGCACAAAGTTAAACCGATTTGTAAATTACTTCTATTTTAAAGTCTTAATCCTTCCAGTACTTGTCAGCTGCTATATGCTCCAAAGGAAGTTGTATTTCTTTCTGGAGTTCTTATCAGTCTGACCACAGTGCTCTCTACTGACACCTCTGTCTGTATCAGGAAGTGTCAAGAGCAGGAGAGATTTGCCATGGGGATTTGCTCCTACTCTGGACAGTTCCTGACATGGACAGAGAGCACTGTGGTCAGACAGAAAAGAAATCCAGAAAGAAATACAAATTCCTGTGGAGTATACAGCAGCTGATAAGTAGTGGAAGGATTAAGATTTTTTTAATAGAAATAATTTACAAATCTGTTTAACTTTCTGGCACCAGTTGATTAAAAAAAATATGTTTTTCTCCACCGGAGTACCCCTTTAAAAAGAAGGCGCACACACAGCCAACAGAGGGGGCAGACTCACAGCCAGCTTAATACAATGGATTGCCAGCTATGGTTGTGTGACATTTTGGAGGCATAATGCACACAATCAACCTCAAGCACAGCCAGTAGCCTTTCAGCTGTATACAATGACATGAATCTGTATAGAAAGGGATGGACAAACCCCTGGAGCTGTGCTGTAGATGGGACATAAGATTTTTAGCTGCCATTTTCTGCCTGATGGGAGTTTTATGAAAAAATAAAATCTAAAATTCAAACTTACTTCTAGCTTGCGTAATCTAATGTTCAACATATACATTTATTAATTTATGTCCCCAGATCAAACTATGGGCAGGACAAAGCTGTGTTCACATCTGCACTATAAATTCTGTTTTTCTGTTCCATCGTAGGACCAGCAAAGCAATATTTAACCCCTTAAGGACGGAGCCCATTTTCACCTCTAGGACGAAGCCCTTTTTTGCAATTCTGACCACTGTCACTTTAAACATTAATAACTCTGGAATGCTTTTAGTTATCATTCTGATTCTGAGATTGTTTTTTCGTGACATATTCTACTTTAACATAGTGTTAAATTTTTGTGGTAATTTGCATCCTTTCTTGCTGAAAAATCCCAAAATTTGATGAAAAAATAAAAATGTTTGCATTTTTTAACTTTGAAGCTCTCTGCTTGTAAGGAAAATGGATATTCCAAATAATTTTTTTTTTTATTCACATATACAATATGTCCACTTTATGTTTGCATCATAAAATTGATGAGTTTTTACTTTTGGAAGACATCAGAGGGCTTCAAAGTTCAGCAGCAATTTTCCAATTTTTCAAACTCGCAATTTTTCAGGGACCAGTTCAGGTTTGAAGTGGATTTGAAGGGTCTTCATATTAGAAATACCCCATAAATGACCCCATTATAAAAACTGCACCCCCCAAAGTATTCAAAATGACATTCAGTAAGCGTTTTAACCCTTTAGGTGTTTCACAGGAATAGCAGCAAAGTGAAGGAGAAAATTCAAAATCTTCATTTTTTACACTCGCATGTTCTTGTAGACCCAATTTTTGAATTTTTACAAGGGGTAAAAGGAGAAAATGTATACTTATATTTGTAGCCCAATTTCTCTCGAGTAAGCACATACCCCATATGTCTATGTAAAGTGTTCGGCGGGCGCAGTAGAGGGCTCAGAAGCAAAGGAGCGACAAGGGGATTTTAGAGAGTACGTTTTTCTGAAATGGTTTTTGGGGGCATGTCGCATTTAGGAAGCCCCCATGGTGCCAGAACAGCAAAAAAAAAAAAAAAAAGCATACCATTTTGGAAACTAGACCCCTTGAGGAACGTAACAAGGGATAAAGTGAGCCTTAATACCCCACAGGTGTTTCACGACTTTTGCATATGTAAAAAAATTTCACTAAAATGTGTGTTTCCCCCCAAAGTTCACATTTTTGCAAGGGTTAATAGCAGAAAATACCCCCCAAAATTTGTAACCCCATCTCTTCTGAGTATGGAGATACCCCATAAGTGGACCTGAAGTGCACTGCGGGCGAACTACAATGCTCAGAAGGGAAGGCGTCATATTTGGCTTTTTGAGAGCAAATTTTGCTCGGGGGGGGCATGTCGCATTTAGGAAGCCCCTATGGTGCCAGAACAGCAAAATAACCCCCACATGGCATACCATTTTGGAAACTAGACCCCTCACAGAATGTAATGAGGGGTACAATGAGCATTTACCCCCCACTGGTGTCTGACAGATCTTTGGAACAGTGGGCTGTGCAAAATTTTTCATTTTCACGGACCACTGTTCCAAAGATCCGTCAGACACCTGTGGGGTGTAAATTCTCACTGCACCCCTTATTACATTCCGTGAGGGGTGTAGTTTTCAAAATGGGGTCACATGTGGGTGTGTTTTTTTTTTTTTGCGTTTGTCAGAACCGCTGTAACAATCAGCCACTTCTGTGCAAATCACCTCAATTGTACATGGAGCACTCTCCCTTCTGGGCCTTGTTGTGCGCCCCCAGAGCACTTTGCGCCCACATATGGGGTATCTCCGTACTCGGGTGAAATTGCATTACAAATTTTGGGGGGCGTTTTTCCCTTTTACCTCTTGTGAAAATGAAAAGTATAGGGCAACACCAGCATGTTAGTGTAAAAATTTTTTTTTTACATTAACATGCTGGTGTAGACCCCAACTGTTCCTTTTCATAAGGGGTAAAAGGAGAAAAAGCCCCCCAAAATTTGTTAGGCAATTTCTCCCGAGTACGGCGATACCCCATATGTGACCCTATTCTGTTGCCTTGAAATACGACAGGGCTCCAAAGTGAGAGCGCCATGCGCATTTGAGGCCTGAATTAGGGACTTGCATAGGGGTGGAAATAGGGGTATTCTATGCCAGTGATTCCCAAACAGGGTGCCTCCAGCTGTTGCTAAACTCCCAGCATGCCTGGACAGTCAATTGTTGTCCAGAAATGCTGGGAGTTTTTGTTTTGCAACAGCTGGAGGCTCCATCTTAGAAACACTGCCGTACAATACGTTTTTCATTTTTATTGGGGAGGAGGGTGGTGGGGAGGAGGGTGGTGGGGGGGCAGGGTACGTGTGTATATGTAGTGTTTTACTCTTTATTTTATGTTAGTGTAGTGTAGTGTAGTGTCTTTAGGTTACATTCACACTGGCGGCAGATTACACTGAGTCTCCCGCTAGGAGTTTGAGCTGCGGCGGAAAATTTGCCGCAGCTCAATTTGTAGCGGGGAACTCACTGTAATCTGCCGCCAGTGTGAATGTAACCTGTACATTCACACGGGAGGGGAGTCAAAACTACAACTCCCAGCATGCACTGACAGACCATGCATGCTGGGAGTTGTAGTTTTGCAACAGCTGGAGGCACACTGGCTGGAAAACCTTGAGTTAGGTTCTATGACCTAACTCAGTATTTTCCAACCAGTGTGCCTCCAGCTGGGATAGGAGGGGTGGCACCCCTGCCACCAAACTCCTATCCCTTTAGGGGGATCGAGGGTGTCTCGGACACCTACGATCCCTCTTATTTTCCGGGTCACCGGGTCACCAGTGACCCGTATGACCCGGAATCGCGCAGATCGCAGGTCTGAATTGACCTGCTATTTGCGCGCATCGCGGTCATGGGGGGGTCTCGGGACCCCCCTCGGCGATGTGCCGGGATGCCTGCTGTTAGATAACAGCAGTCATCCCGGCCCGATCACCGCTACCGGTGAGGCGGCGCTCCCGGAACCCCGCGAGGTACATGTACGTCGCCGCACGCCAAGTGACACTTCGCGGCGCCGTACATGTACGTCGCTCGTCGTGAAGGAGTTAAAGGGGTACTCCGGTGGAAAACTTTTAATTTTTTTATTTAAATCAACTGGTGCCAGAAAGTTAAACAAATTTGTAAATTACTTCTATTAAAAAATCTTAATCCTTCCAGAACTTATTAGGTGCTGAATACTACAGAGGAAATTTTTTTCTTTTTGGAACACAGAGCTCTCTGTTGAATCACGAGCACAGTGCTCTCTGCTGACATCTCTGTCCATTTTAAGAACTGTCCAGAGTAGGAGAAAATCCCCATAGCAAACATATGCTGCTCTGGACAGTTCCTAAAATGGACAGAGATGTCAGCAGAGAGCACTGTGCTCGTGATGTCAGCAGAGAGCACTGTGTTCCAAAAAGAAAATAATTTCCTCTGTAGTATTCAGCAGCTAGTAAGTACTGGAAGGATTAAGATTTTTTTATCTGTTTAACTTTCATGGCACCAGTTGATTTAAAAGGGGTTAACCTGAGATTGTAACTTCTAACCTAGCCACAGAATGCCAGGTGCAGCAGGGGGATCGCGGGGGTCCCCAGCGGAAGGTCCCCCACGATCAGACATCTTATCCCTTATCCTTTGGATAGGAAATAAAATGTCTAGGGGCAGAGTACCCCTTTAAGAGCCTCTCTATTCACCTGCTCTAGGTCTGACAAGTATTGCTGAGCAATGCACTCAGCTACCTTTGGCTGTCCCATAATGAGTTAATGTTCCTTCAGTCGTGCAAGCAGTATACTGCTCCAGTCACTGGAGGAACAAGAGGCCCCTGTTCTTGTGAATGGTGGGGGTCCAAGTGAGGGAACCCCCCCCCCCCCACCGACGATCAGCTTTTATGATCCAAAATATGTAACAGCACAGCCCAGTATGAGAATAAAGCGGCTTTTATTGTATTAGACAATTAAGTGCTCCTTCAGTGTTTTGGCAGGTATACTACCTTTGTCAAGCATTTCCTGGTATAGGGGATTCGCTTTATTCTTGGTTAATCTTTAAAGGGGAACACAGATTTAATATAAAAAAAAAATGAATAAATAAAAAAGCCCGCTATGCATGTAAAATAATTAACTACACTATACTCCCCCTGCCTGATCCAGCACTGGCACTATGTGCCCTCCAAACACTCCATTTATTTCCCCTGATGACGTGCTCTCCAGCCTCTGCAGAAGAATTCAAAACACATAGTAAAGGGGTACTCCACTTATCCCCTATTCTTAGGCACCTCGGCGTTCTGAACATTTATGTTCAGCTTCGGGCAGCCATGGTTGTGACATCACGCCCCGCCCCCACCATTCATGCCTATTGGAGGGTGCGTGACGCCTGTGATTGCTCGACCACAGCCGTCACGCCCCCTCCATAGGATAGGGCAGTTTTTCCCCAACGAGGCTGCAAAACTACAACTCCCAGCATGCCTGGACAGCCTTTGGCTGTCCAGGCATGCTGGGAGTTGCAGTTTTGCAACACCTGGAGGCACCCTGGTTGGGAAACACTGGGATAGGGCATAAGGATGTCTAGGGGCGGAGCACCCCTTTAACCATGTGAGACTAAAGCATGTCTGGTAAGTCATTAACAGAAGAAAGGGAGCATCAACAAGGGAAATGTATATTACATTCACACATACAGGATCTGCTCTGGATTTGATATTGTGTTCAATCATGTAGTTAGATTGATACCTGCAGCAGATCCTGTATCTGAATGTAAATGACAGACGGTGGTGCCTGATGGAACTAACTGACTTACAACCTTAATGATGCACAATGCTTACATTGAAATACAAAAATTCTATCCATATGATAATCCGCACACAGGAATCGTCAGTGCAAATGAGAACAAAGCGTTAAGTCACTGTGCAGAGGGTAGGTCACTGTGCAGAGGGTAGGTCCCTGTGCAGAGGGTAGGTCCCTGTGCAGAGGGTAGGTCCCTGTGCAGAGGGTAGGTCCCTGTGCAGAGGGTAGGTCACTGTGCAGAGGGTAGGTCACTGTGCAGAGGGTAGGTCACTGCACCTCCACACTGTATTATGCTGACCCATCATGTAACATCCCTCCAGACTGTTCACTACTCAGGAATCCCTATAGAGTGGATAGTGCTGATGTACTGCACTCCTAGAGGCCATGGGATACCCTTCAATAACACCTCCGTATAACAGGCCCCGTATATCAGATCAGAACTAAACAGGGTCAGCCATACAGTGTGAAGTATACATAAGGTTTATTACAGCCAGAGCTCCCCCATAACAAGACTTCCTGTATATATGTATACACAGACAGCACCTGCCCCGTATAGATCTATATGACGGCTGTGTATATATGTATACACAGACAGCACCTGCCCCCCATATAGATCTGTATGACGGCTGTATATATGTATACACAGGCAGCACCTGCCCCCCATATAGATCTGTATGACGGCTGTATATATGTATACACAGGCAGCACCTGCCCCCCATATAGATCTGTATGACGGCTGTATATATGTATACACAGGCAGCACCTGCCCCCCATATAGATCTGTATGACGGCTGTATATATGTATACACAGGCAGCACCTGCCCCCCATATAGATCTGTATGACGGCTGTATATATGTATACACAGACAGCACCTGCCCCCCATATAGATCTGTATGACGGCTGTATATATGTATACACAGGCAGCACCTGCCCCCCATATAGATCTGTATGACGGCTGTATATATGTATACACAGGCAGCACCTGCCCCCCATATAGATCTGTATGACGGCTGTATATATGTATACACAGGCAGCACCTGCCCCCCATATAGATCTGTATGACGGCTGTATATATGTATACACAGGCAGCACCTGCCCCCCATATAGATCTGTATGACGGCTGTATATATGTATACACAGACAGCACCTGCCCCCCATATAGAGCTGTATGACGGCTGTATATATGTATACACAGACAGCACCTGCCACCCATATAGATCTGTATGACGGCTGTATATATGTATACACAGACAGCACCTGCCCCATATAGATCTATATGACGGCTGTATATATGTGTACGCAGACAGCACCTGCCCCATATAGATCTGTATGACGGCTGTATATATGTGTATACACAGGCAGCACCTGCCCCGTATAGATCTGTATGACGGCTGTATATATGTATACACAGACAGCACCTGCCCCCCATATAGACCTGTATGACGGCTGTATATATGCATACACAGACAGCACCTGCCCCCTATAGATCTATATGACAGCTGTATATATATGTATACACAGACAGCACATACCCCATATAGATCTATATGACGGCTGTATATATATGTATACACAGACAGCACCTGCCCCATATAGATCTGTATGACGGCTGTATATATGTATACACAGGCAGCACCTGCCCCCCATATAGATCTGTATGACGGCTGTATATATGTATACACAGGCAGCACCTGCCCCCCATATAGATCTGTATGACGGCTGTATATATGTATACACAGGCAGCACCTGCCCCCCATATAGATCTGTATGACGGCTGTATATATGTATACACAGGCAGCACCTGCCCCCCATATAGATCTGTATGACGGCTGTATATATGTATACACAGGCAGCACCTGCCCCCCATATAGATCTGTATGACGGCTGTATATATGTATACACAGACAGCACCTGCCCCCCATATAGAGCTGTATGACGGCTGTATATATGTATACACAGACAGCACCTGCCACCCATATAGATCTGTATGACGGCTGTATATATGTATACACAGACAGCACCTGCCCCATATAGATCTATATGACGGCTGTATATATGTGTACGCAGACAGCACCTGCCCCCCATATAGATCTGTATGACGGCTGTATATATGTGTATACACAGGCAGCACCTGCCCCGTATAGATCTGTATGACGGCTGTATATATGTATACACAGACAGCACCTGCCCCCCATATAGACCTGTATGACGGCTGTATATATGCATACACAGACAGCACCTGCCCCCTATAGATCTATATGACAGCTGTATATATATGTATACACAGACAGCACATACCCCATATAGATCTATATGACGGCTGTATATATATGTATACACAGACAGCACCTGCCCCATATAGATCTGTATGACGGCTGTATATATGTATACACAGGCAGCACCTGCCCCCCATATAGATCTGTATGACGGCTGTATATATGTATACACAGACGGCACCTGCCCCCCATATAGACCTGTATGACGGCTGTATATATGTATACACAGACGGCACCTGCCCCCCATATAGACCTGTATGACGGCTGTGTATATATGTATACACAGACGGCACCTGCCCCCCATATAGACCTGTATGACCGCTGTATATATGTATACACAGACAGCACCTGCCCCGTATAGATCTATATGACGGCTGTATATATGTATACACAGGCAGCACCTGCCCCCCATATAGATCTGTATGACGGCTGTATATATGTATACACAGACGGCACCTGCCCCCCATATAGACCTGTATGACGGCTGTATATATGTATACACAGGCAGCACCTGCCCCCCATATAGATCTGTATGACGGCTGTATATATGTATACACAGACAGCACCTGCCCCCCATATAGACCTGTATGACGGCTGTATATATGTATACACAGACGGCACCTGCCCCCCATATAGATCTGTATGACGGCTGTATATATGTATACACAGGCAGCACCTGCCCCCCATATAGATCTGTATGACGGCTGTATATATGTATACACAGGCAGCACCTGCCCCCCATATAGATCTGTATGACGGCTGTATATATGTATACACAGACAGCACCTGCCCCGTCTAGATCTATATGACAGCTGTATATATATATGTATACACAGACAGCACCTGCCCATATAGCTCGGCATGATGGCTGTGTGTGTGTGTATATATATATATATCCATCCATCCATCCATCCATCCATCCATCCATACACACATGCACGCAGCACATCTCCCCACATATCTCTGTATATCCGCACTGCACCAGACACCTATATCTCTCTCTCTCTCTCTCACCTTTAAACTTGGCGCTGTCAGGGGCTAGTGAGGAGGTAACGGCCGGATACAGGAGAGCGGAAGTACAGTGTAGCCATGGCAACGGCATACAGGCTGTAACAGTCAAAGGGAATCCACCAATCAGCTCTTACTTCCTGTAAGTTGCTTCCCTGCCCTTCTCACACAGACTACACAGCTAGATATAGCAGTCTCGGAGCCGGAGTCAAGTACTGAAGAAAACTGTTCCCTGTAGAGAAATGTGTCCAAGCGGCTGATGACACAGGCAGTGTCAGGGGAGCTCGGCCATCTGACCTCATGCAGCTACATAATAGAATACACAGAATGCCACACATTCTCCTGTCCTAGTCAGAACTGTAGAGCTCTCTGACAGTGCCCATCTGAGAGGAGGAGGAGGAGGAGGCGGAGGACCGAGGCACGGCAACCAGCAGAGGTCAAACAGCAGGTCATGACCTGGAAGCGGTCCCTGCACCTGCCTGTCCACTACCCCCTCCTGACCTGACCTGACCCCTCCACACATGTCCTGGGATGGAGGGAGAGCACTGATCTGCCAAGGGGGAGTGCCTGCAGATCTCCCAGTGTAATGTATATGTTTGTATAGTGAAGTAAATGTCTGTGTGTACTTTAAATGGTGTGAGTGGGAAGTTATCTTGTCTGTTACTTTGTAATGGTAAAAGCAGGAAAGTAAATGGGCACTGTTTAAAAAAACAAAAACTTTTGATATGTTGTAGAGCAGTGTTTCCAAATAGGGTGCCTCCAGATGTTGCAAAACTACAACTCCCAGCATGCCTGGGCAGCCTTTGGGTGTCCTGGTATGCTGGGTGTTGTACTCTTGCAACATCTGGAGGCACCCTGGATGGGAAACACTGTTGTAGAGACATATGACAAGTTTTTATCAGTTGGGGGCTGAGATCTAGCCGGTTCTCTCCCAGCCCTCTGTTATGTGACATAGACTGACACATACCCTGGGGGAGATTTCTCTGTCCAGAGGAAACATTTTGTGAGTTGCCCATAGCAACCAATCAGATCGCTTCTTTCGTTTTTAAGGCCTTTGCAAAATGAAAGAAGCGATCTGATTGGTTACTATGGGCAACTCACAAAATGTTTCCTCTGGACAGGTTTTGATAAATCTCACCTGTAGGACTGTTCAGATCTCCTATTCACAGAGCTAGGAGAGGAGTGCGCTGCTGATGTCTCTTCCTACTTATTCCCAAGACCTAGGCTAGGATTCCACTGGCTTAAAAACGCCAGAAAAACTGCCACAGTTTTTCCCTACATTTTGGCATTTTTTCTGGCGTTTTTTCTTGCGTTTTTACCTTTGTGAGGAATTTGCCTTTTTTGGCCCCTTTGGCGTTTTTTGTACAAAATTAGTTGTGTACCAATTAAAAAAAAAAAAAAAGATGCAGTAGGGAAGTAAAAAAAAATGTATTTAACTAAATGTTTATTTTTTTATAACAAAATTGTAATAATTTTTTTTTATAAAGTGTGTTCAACTTTTTTATCTCTTTTTTTTTTTTTATGTAGTACTACTACTCCCAGCATGGAACACACTGTTCCATGCTGGTAGTAGTAGTAGTACCTATACTAATAGACATATCGCCCTGGGTATCAGTCCTGACACCCGATGCAATCGTGCATAATATAGCAGAGATGCGGCTCTATACAGCGCTCACATCTCTGCACTATACTCCGGCCAGTGATGTGAATAGAACATCACTCATTCATATTTTCCGCCCAGAGCTGTGATTGGCTGGATGGTTGCAGCCAATCACCGCTCTGAGGGAAATATGAATGGGTGAGTGGCCGGAGTACAGAGCAGGGAAGTGAGCGATGTAAACAGTCGCTACATCTCTGCTATAGACAGGACGATCACAGCGGGTGTCAGTAGTGATACCCGCTGTGATCTGTTCTTACCTGCAAGTACTACTACTCCTAACATGGAGCACACTCTGTTCCATGCTGGGAGCTGTAGTACCTGCATTAATAGACAGATCGCACCTAACTTCTGACACCTGTTGCGATCGGTCTATTAATGCAGGTGCTACAGCTCCCAGCTTGTGGTGCTCCATGTTGGGAGTAGAAGTACTTGTAGTTAAGAACACATCACAGCAGATAGCTCTACTGACACCCGCTGTGATCCTCCTGTATAATGTATAGATGTGGCTGCTCTTCTATGGTCCCCTGCACTGCCGTATATATACACCTATTCATATTTTCCACAGAGAGTTGTGATTGGCTGGAACCATCTGGCAAATCACAGCTCTCTGCGGGAAATATGAATAGGTGTATATATACGGCAGTGCAGGGGACCATAGAAGAGTGGCCGCCGCATTTATACATTATACAGAAGGATCGCAACAGGCGATCTGACGATTAGTACAGGTACTACAACTCCCATCATGGAACAGTGTGTTCCATGCTGGGAGTAGTAGTACTACTACCTAAAAATGCAAAAAAAAAATTAAAAACACACACACACACACACTAAATTTTTATTATTGTTGGCTATATTTTTAGTGCTTTACCCGCCCACATAAATTGATCCCTGTTTAAAAATTTATAAAAATGTCAAAATAAAATACAGGACCCTAATATCCCTGAGCATATTCTGGTAGGGTGGATGGATTTCAGAAAACATATCAGGAACGAAAGGTGAAGAGAAACCCAACTTAAACTGATACACTCGGCAATATATGCTTTCACTTTCCCGCCTTCCATGAGTAACCCATCTAGGCTTACCCACTGTCCGAAATGTAACCTTCCACAGGCAGATTTGTATCACTGTATGTGGTTATGTCCTCAAGTCCAGAAGTACTGGAAGCTTGTTTCATGCTTCCTTACCCCACTACTCCCAAACACTACTGAAGTTACCTTAAGCCCCTATGAAGTACTTTTTCACGTCAGAGTATCGGGATCTGAAAACGATTATACCTACGTACACTTATCCGCAATTACACATACAGTCATCATTCTTGCCAAGCTGCACCTGTTACCTGAGTGGCTTTCGCCCTCCCCTCCCTCTATACCACATCTACTCGAGGCTTTGAAAAACATATTTAATATAGAGAGAAGGATGGCACTTACCCATAGAGAATCAATGGCTAAAAAACGCTTTATTAAATGGCAAGGGTTCCTGACCAAACATTATCTTGCCTCGGAACTCATATCCATAGTTCGCCCCTTCGCCTCCACACAATATATACTACGGCGTCTCTGGCGGGCTCGTTGGGAGCGTTGGCAATTCCTTGATACGTTACACTCCACTCATGTCTAACACAGATTCTCAGGCTCTTCTGTGAGATCACTTTTTGTTTTAGATCTGAGCGTTCAGGACGCGGGGTGAGGACTCTGGAGGACGGCTGCTTGTAAGTCTATGTGTTTGGTAAGTGTTGTCTGTCTCCCCCCTGTCTGTTTTTATTGTTTACTTGTGCTAGTTATGGTTTCTGTATATCTTCTGGCCTACAAGCCCACAAGGCTGAATTTAGGTTATTTCAGGTTCATTTACATCCCATTGATCATATTGTTGGGTCTCGGAGATATGGATATAATGTGCGGTTTGTGTTGTGGCCAGAAGACCACAATGTGTCTGTATACGTGTATACTGCCAATGTTTCCATTCTGACAGATGTTATGGACTCAGATTGAGACACTTGGTTCTATGTGTATGTTTCTAGTCTATATGCCCTTGCATATCGGCCTGCGTGCCTGTATTTGATTTCTTCACATGTGTATTATGTACATTGTACTTTTTACAGATTACACTATGCTTATACATTTCTTTATTTGTTCAATAAAAGTAAATTGTTATTAAAAAAAAATTCAAAATAAAAGATAAGTTTCGTTAGATACAATTTTTTCCATCAGTAATGTATCTTTTTTTATAATTTTTTTTTAATCGTACCCTATGAAATTTTAATAAAATAAGGGTATCTCCATCACTTTTTTGGAT
Source organism: Hyla sarda (assembly GCF_029499605.1). Taxonomy (NCBI): domain Eukaryota; kingdom Metazoa; phylum Chordata; class Amphibia; order Anura; family Hylidae; genus Hyla; species Hyla sarda. Next base: position 533,552,571 of record NC_079189.1, read on the forward strand.
TGCTAAAGTCCAAAAAAGAATAAAAACCGCCAGCAAAAATGCAAACGTTAAAACCAACATGGCATTTTTCTTGGCGTTTTTGCTCTCCCATAGACTTCTGGGCAAAAATGCCAAACTAGGTTTTGTCGGGCGTTTTGAAAATCCAGCCTCTGAGCCCGAAATTGCTGAAAAACGCCAAAAGGATAAAAAAAAGGCCAAACTGAAAAATGCCAAGTGAATCTGGCATTTAGCAGTTTACTATTGACTTGCAGCTAACATCTAGACGTGCAGGAAAATTGGCGTTTTTTACGGCGTTCTGCAAAAAAAACCTCAGTGGAATTCCCGCCTTTGACTTCAATCGATATAAAACATTCGACAAGTCGCTAGGACTTGTCAAAGTATTTTTTTATATTGACAGGTACACAGGGCCGGCCTTAGGGGTGTGCGAGCTGTGCGGCCGCACAGGGCGCCATAGCAACAGGGGCGCCGGGCGGCCGACACAACTCGCACCAAGTATATATAATTTGTATTGCCCGACGCCCAGGATTCAGCCCTGCTTCGGGCAATCAGCGCTGAATACCGGTGTAATGAAGAAAACTGTGCCCTGTAGTGGAATGTGACCCTCCGCACAGTGACACAGTTTTCTGCTTTTCAGGCCGCTCCTTCTCATTCCATTCCCACTACCCTCCCTCAACTGTGTCCCTATGCGGAGGGTCACATTCCACTTCAGGGCACAGTTTTCTTCATTACACAGGGAGGTTTCACTTACCCCGCCCTCCTCCGTGTCTCCCTTTGGCTGGCCGGCCCGAGTCTGAAGAGCGACGTCGCACATGCGACGTCCCTCCACAGACCCGCTCAAGATGTCACTCGTCCGCCGCTGCTGAAGAGAAGAGAAGCGCAGGACAGGTAAGGTTGTCTATGTGTATGTGTGCATGTGTGGTTGTCTGTCTGTGTGTGTGTGCATGTGTGGTTGTCTGTGCATGTGTGGCTGTGTGTGTGAGTGGGGGGGGACTATACTGTGGGGGAACTATACTGCACCTAATGTGGGGAGCTATACTGTCAACCTAATGTGGAGAACTATACTGCACATAATGTTGGGAAACTATACTACACCTAATGGGGGGGAGCTATACTGTACCTAATGTGGGGGAACTATACTGCACCTAATGTGGAGAGCTATACTGCACCTAATGTGGGGAACTATTCTGCACCTAATGCGGGCAACTAAACTGCACCTAATGTGGGGGAACTATACTGCACCTAATGTGGAGAGCTATATTGCACCTAATGTGGAGAGCTATATTGCACCTAATGTGGGGGGAACTATACTGCACCTAATGTGGGGGGAACTATACTGCACCTAATGTGGGGGAAACTGTACTGCACCTAACGTGGGGAACTATACGGCACCTAATGTGGGGAACTATACTGCATCCGATTAAGGGGGGCAGGGGACTGGTGAAGGGGGACACGGGACTGATTAAGGGGGTAGGGGAATGATTAAATATATAAAAAAAATATTTGTTACAAAGATTTTTTTCCTCTTTGTGTATGTTTATGGGGGGGGGGGGGGGGGTGGACGCCACAAGGTTAGCTCGCACAGGGTGCCTGAACACCTAAGGCCGGCCCTGCGGGTACGCTTTATGGATCCTACCGCTGAAGCCTAGTGAGTCTAATGCTTTCAATCTGCCACATGACATACAGACTATCTGAGTGATATATATGATATATTTCGTGTCACAGGGCAAGGGAGCCCACTTCAGGTATCTGGGACACACATTCTGGATCAGTCTGGATCATTCTGGGGGGGATGACTGAACAGTTTGCCCTTAGTATTATGGTCACTACTGCCTGGCTAGTGATTAATGTGCCTGCTCGCATTCTAAGATCATATGATTCATCACATGACTGGGTCTATGCGCCCGGCGCACTCCAATACATAGACCGGAAGTTATCATGGCGTTCTTTGTGTAATATGCTTGGACAGTTCTGTTTATGAAATCGCATTCTGGTGAGTAGGATGTGCTTTTGCCTCCTTCAGCTCCTCCCCGTTTCAAGTTTATATGGACTAAAGAGCACTTTATACATCTGGCAGCCGCTGCTGAAAATACTTCGGTGGTAGGACCGCGCGGCACTGCGCCCCCACCATTGGCTGCTATGCAGCGCAAAGAAAAAACATGTTTCTTCTTTACACGGAACAATAGGTATTAGATAGATCAGTGTTTTCCAACCAAGGTGCCTCCAGCTGTTGCTAAATATATATTTAGCTATTAGATAAATAGGTAGATAGATATTAGGTAATAAATAAATAGATCAGTGTTTCCCAACCAAGGTGTCTCTAGCTGTTGCAAAACTACAACTCCCAGCATGCCCACACAGCCAAATACATGCTGGGAGTTGTAGTTTTGCAACAGCTGGATGCCCCCTGATTTGAAAACAGTGAGGAAGTTACCATTTACCTCCCACTGACCCCAAAACTGCAACCTGCCCCCCCCCCCCTCCCCTCCAGAAAGTTACTCCAAGGGTGACATCTGCAGTGTGAAGGGGATAATCTTTCTCTTCCTGGTGGCGGTGCGGGCGGGTGCTCCACCAATAGCGCAGCACACAGGGGAGTGAAAGGTGGGAGTAGCGTCCCTCTCTGCTCTCTTCCCAGTCAGTGCAGTGCTGCCCAGCACTGATTTTAAGGGGCCTGCATGCTAAAGATTAAAAAAATATATATGGAGATGGCAGTGGCTGGCCTCTTCTCAGTACCTGACTGTCACTCCGCCCCTGAGAGCAGGAGTCCGCTGTTTATACATAAGTCTCCTGCTTCTGTGCTCAGGGTGGGGCAGTGGGGCCTGAGCCCCTTACTGGGGTACTGGTGGTACCCCCCTGATGGCCGCCCTGGTTCAGATATCAGCACTGTTCAACGTTATGTGTCCCAGTGGTTGGAAGACCAATAATGAACTGAAATGCCAGAAAGTGGTGCACAAAGGGCAACCTCTGCAAGGACAAATTAAAAGAATAATGTGTATAGATCTATTCTCTATATTATTTTAGTATGTGTTTTTCTGCACATGGCACTCATACTCAATACTGAAGAAATCACAATATTTTGAGTATTATTTTTTTCAATTTTCTATTATTATTATTATAACAAATAATAGAAAATTGAACAAAATATTGTGATTTCTTCAGTATTGAGTATGAGTGCCATATATCTATCTATATACAGTGTGTGTGTGTGTGTATATAGATATATAGTAGAATCTCCCTAAGTGGACAACTCCCAATAGTGGACAGTTTTTAATTCCCTGGCAGATTCCCATAAGACAATGTATTTGCCCCCTCTGAATAAGGGAAATTCCCAATAACGGATGCGGACACACCCAATAGGGGACAAAACACTCCCATGTGGGGACAAAACACTCCCAATAGGGGACAATATGGGACAAACACTCCCATTAAGAGACAAAACACTCCCAATAGGGGACAACCAGGCTTATGTGCCTGCCCTACCTTGTACATAGGGCCAACATCAGGGGGTACAGGCAATACTCCAGTAAGGGGCCCAGGCCCCCTCTGCACCCCCCTGCAGTAGCCCCAGCACAGAAGCAAAAGACCGATGTATAATCATCCCCCCTTCTTTATTACCCACTGTGCCTCATCATTTCCAGTTCATCACCCCCTGTGCTATTTCATTCCCCCTTAATTTCCATCTATGTAAATTCATCACCCCCTCTTTACCATCCCCAGTGCCATTTTATTCCCCCTTTTTCCCTCTGCCATGTTGTTCCCCCTTTATCTTGCTGTGCCACTTCATGAAGAGGGGGGTGATGAATTTACACAGAGGGTAATAAAGAGGAATGAAATTGCACAGGGGGAAATGATGTGGCACGGAGTAATGGGAGTATATAATGTGTCACAATGCATGGGGGAATAAAATGGCACAGGGTATAATAGGGGGGATGCAATGATACAGGGGAGTTATAAGGGGAAATTAAATGACACTTGAAGACTCTACTGTAATATTGCTTTTTATTGTGTTTTATAGGTAATTACACTCTGTAGTGAGTACAGTATTCCTTCATTTAGGAAGTTTTTGAGCCTTTTTTCCCAATAAGGGAATCTCAATAGCTGTATACAGAAAGGATGCAATAAAAAGGGGAGGACAGCGCCTCGTGTAATCCTGTTGGTACAAGGGATGTTTGGTGAGGGTCTGAATTATGGACTCTCACCTGGTGTGACCTTGAGATAAAGCATATCACCCTTGAATCCTGGGTATCCTTGGGATTGCAGGCCGTGGGAGCTTGACCGGGAACCGTGGCAACAGATCCAGTAATAAGTAGATGAAGAAAATAGAAAACTCCAAATATGGCGCTATCCCTTAAAAAAGCAAGGGTAGCTATCTTGGTTAGCAAACCGTACTTTATTGGAAAAGACAGTCTACATGTACATCAGAGGCAAGACACGTTTCGGGTATTATTCTACACTTTATCAATTGCAGATGTGCGACATATTAGGTGCACAGCTTCTGTATATTGTGACAGAGTGTCTGGACAAGTCATAGAGGGTGTGTATATCTGCCCAAGATTTCTTTTGTCTGTCAGGTAAAAGCAACCAGGAAGTTAGAATCACTAGAGATCTTTAGCTTTAGGGTTTGAGTAAAAACCCGTTTACAGGGCCTGTGTTGCTGGAGTGGGGAAGAGAGGGTGGGCCCCCACTCCACCCGGACAGTCGGGGTCTTGGGCTGTCTGATTAGTTCAAGGTGTGCTTGCCTGATATAAGGCAAGGAGTACAGACACACTCTCTCTCTCAACCTGTGAACAGGACATCTGCTTTGGATAGGGAATAAGATGTCTAGGGGTGCGGAGTACCCCTTTAAATTTATGATTATCTATACAACATTGTTTTCACTACGATTACATCAGACCACTCGGTACTGCTATAATATGCCATATATTCCAATTTTTTCAGCATGTGTCCCTTGTTCATCCGCATCTCCAGTAACTTATACTAACATTCAAATCTCTCCCGTAATTATACACACCAATACTAGGGTTATAAAACCCACCATTGCATATTTATAGTACGTGCGTCCACGTATCCTTATCCTTGGTTATATGCGCCTCTTGCACACAAACACTCTAATATTATTATTATTTTAGAACCGCTTCCAGTTTTAATTCAAACTCTTTTTCTACTGTTATTCAGAAACTATAACAATTAACACCAACCCCGGTTTCCTGCTGACATATCAATCTAATACGACCAGTGCCAGCCCAATCAATCTGTCATCACAATGACACTTGTTTACCAGTAAGACCTGTCATGGGGTTTTTGCTTTATAGTAAAATCATCTGGCGGTACGTCCGTTTATTCATTCTCTACTTTCCTCTACTGTGGCTGTCATCATACTGACGTCATGACGCTAACTAGGTTTTCATTCATAAAAACTGTCCCTACTACGTTCACACATCCACATGGATACTATTTCTATATACGTAAATGTTTGCCTTTACACCTTTAAATATATGGGTTTTTAATGAGCCTTTTACTACTGTTGTACATGTATTCATAACTTAATTTTACTGCATTATTTTTACACACGAGTAACTGAGTCTAAAGAGGTGCTATGTTTACAGATGAAGAAAAAAATTAATAAAATGTCTAGAGATGAGCGAACTTAAAGTAAATTTGATTTGTCACGAACTTCTCGGCTCGGCAGTTGATAACTTTTCCTGCATAAATTAGTTCAGCTTTCCGGTGCTCCGGTGGGCTGGAAAAGGTGGATACAGTCCTAGGAGATTCTTTCCTAGGAATGTATCCACTTTTTCCAGCCCACCGGAGCACCTGAAGGCTGAACTAATTTACGCAGGAAAAGTCATCAACTGTCGAGCCGAGAAGTTCGTGACGAATCGAATTTACTGTAAGTTCGCTCATGTCTAAAAATGTCATTACAAAGTAGAATTAGTGGTGCAAAAAACAAGCCATCATATGGGTCTGTGGATGCAAAATTAAAAGGGTTATGATTTTTAAAAGGTGGGGAGAAAAAAATGGAAAAATCATCATTAATTTGCAAATTATGGTGGAAAATAAGTATTTGGTCAATAACAAAAGTTCATCACAAAACTTTTTTATATACCCTTTGTTGGCAATGTCAGAGCTCAAACCTTTTCTGTAAGTCCTCACAAGGATTTTACACACTGTTGCTGGTATTTTGGCCGTTTCCTCCATGCAGATCTCCTCTAGAGCAGTGATGTTTTGGGGCTGTCGCTGGGCAACACAGACTTTCAACTCCCTCCAAAGGTTTTCTATGGAGTTGAGATCTGGAGACTGGCTAGGCCACTCCAGGACCTTTTGAAATGCTTCTTTTGAAGCCACTCTTTCATTGCCCGGGTTGTGTATTTGGGATCATTGTCATACAGAAAAGCCCGGCCATCTTCATTGCCCTTGCTGATGGAAGGAGGTTTTCACTCAAAATCTCACAATACATGGCCCCATTCATTCTTTCCTTTACACGGATCAGTTGTCCTGGCCCCTTAGTAGAAAAACCACCCAAAAAGCATGATGTTTCCACCGCCGTGCTTTACAGTAGGTATGGTGTTCTTTGGATGCAACTCAGCATTCTTTCTCCTCCAAACACGACGAGTTGAGTTTTTATTAAAAAGTTCTACTTTGGTTTCATATGACCATATGTCATTCTTCCAATACTCTTCTGGATCATCCAAATGGTCTCTAGCAAACTTCAGACAGGTCCGGACATGTACTGGCTTAAGCAGGGGGACACGTCTGGGACTTCATGATTTGAGTCCCTGGCAGCGTAGTGTGTTACTGATGGTAGACTTTGCTACTTTGGTACCAGCTCTCTGCAGGTCATTCACTAGGTCCCCCCATGTGGTTCTGGGATTTTTTCTCACCGTTCTTGTGATCATTTTGACACCACAAGGTGAGATCTTGCGTGGAGCCCCAGATCGAAGGAGACATATACATTAGTTTGTTGGCCAGTCCAGTTTGGCCGATTATCTGTGGCCTTGTATGTCTTCCATTTTCTAATAATTGCTCCCACAGTTGATTTCTTCACACCAAGCTGCTTGCCTATTGCAGATTCAGTCTTCCCAGCCTGGTGCAGGTCTATAATTTTGTTTATGGTGTCCTTCGACAGCTCTTTTGTCTTGGCCATAGTGGAGTTTGGAGTGTGACTGAGATTGTGGACAGGTGTCTTTTATACTGATAACACGTTCAAACAGGTGCCATTAATACAAGTAACAAGTGGAGGACAGAGGAGACTCTTAAAAAAGAAGTTACAGGTCTGTGAGAGACAGAAATCTTGCTTGCTTGTAGGTGACCAAATACTGACTTATTTTCCACCATAATTTGCAAATACATTCTTGTATGGATTTTTTTTCTCATTATGTCTCTCATAGTTGAGGTATACCTTTGATGGGTACCTAAGTGGGAGAACTTGAATAATAGGTTTCTGACTAAATACTTTTGTGCCCCACTGTGTGTGTGTATGTGTGTGTGTGTGTGTGTGTGTGTGTATATATATATATATATGTGTATATATATATATATGTGTATATATATATATATATATATATATATATATATATATATGACTATTTTGATTTTTAAAAAATTGCCAGTTACCACACTGTTTCCTTCGATACACAGACAAGAATAGGGACAGATAAAGCAACTAGTTGGTTTGAGTACCCTGCAGAATTCCATCTTTTTGGATCCCAGGGAATATAATATAGGTAATGAGATATTGGCCTTATCTCGTGAACACAGCACACTGAAAAAAAGAAGTCAGCGACTCTGGGAATGGTTCCTTTAATCCATGGCTGAAGGAAACGGTGACTAGTCATATATTTCCACGACAGGAGCCATTAATATTTTCTTCTCACAGAGAAGCTCTCTGCTCTGGCACAGAGAGAGGTATCCTAAGCAGGGGTCCCTTCTTTATGCTATAACCCTTGTAACCACAGCTACAGAAAGCTGCTCATTTTAGATAGCTGTTGGCTTACCTCTGGGTGAGATCTACTGTATCTCTTCTGATCCTCACATAAACATGCCACCTCGGTTTGGCTAAGTGGATTTGTGTTTCGTATGGGGACATGTTAGAAAGCTGCTGCTAGACACCTCTGCCGATTGCTTATATATGAACAAATAGATCTGGCGTATTTAAATCCAACATGCCCGGCCTTTTCTTCCTAAATGTTTGGAGGCCCCATATAGATTAGTTTGTTGGCCAGTCCTGCTGAATTTGCCAGGTTTGGCCAATTTTAAATGGGCACTGTCCGATACAAAAACTTCTGATATGAGGGGCGGAGCCTAGCCGCGGACTGGAATGGACGTGCGAGTCTGAGCTCTCTCGTCTGCCTCGTGCTCTGCTGCCTCTAATTGTTAGGATTCGGCAGGCTGGAGGTGGATCCTCTGTGTCAGAGAGGGATTGGCGTGGACCGTACCGGTGGACCGGTTCTAAGTTGCTACTGGTATTCACCAGAGCCCGCCGCAAAGCGCGATGGTCTTGCTGCGGCGGTAGCAACCAGGTCGTATCCACCGGTAACGGCTCAACCTCTCTGACTGCTGAAACAGGCGCGGTACAAAAGGACAAGGCAAGAGCAAGGACGGACGTAGCAGAAGGTCAGGGCAGGCAGCAAGGGTCGTAGTCAGGGGCAACAGCAGAAGGTCTGGAACACAGGCTTGGGACATACACTAAACGCTTTCTCTGGCACAAGGCAACAAGATCCGGCAAGGAAGGGAAGGGGAAGTGAGGTTATATAAGCAGGGAGCAGGTGGAGGCTAATTAGACTGATTGGGCCAGGCACCAATCATTGGTGCACTGGCCCTTTAAATCTTAGAGAGCTGGCGCGCGCGCGCCCTAGAGAGCGGAGCCGCGCGCGCCAGAACTTGACAGCCGGGGACCGGGACGGGTAAGTGGCTTGGGATGCGATTCGCGAGCGGGCGCGTCCCGCTATGCGAATCGCATCCCCGTCGTGAATGTCAGTGCAGTGCTCCCGGTCAGCGGGTCTAACCGGAGCGCTGCAGAGAGGAGAACGCCGCGAGCGCTCCGGGGAGGAGCAGGGACCCGGAGCGCTCGGCGTAACAGTACCCCCCCCCTCTTAGGTCTCCCCCTCTTTTTGTCTCCTTGTCCCTTCAAATGAGACGAGAACATAGGGGGCGACTCTTGAGTTTCCTTCCGGAAAAAAAAGAAGTCCTGGGTAGCTACATCAGTGGCAGGTAATCCAGAAGAAGTGGGAATGGGGATCGAGGGGGGGCAGCGTGTGAAGCTTGTCACGGGGCAGAGTGTTACCAGGACGGGGGCTATGAGGAGCAGATGTGAGGCATCGTTTGTGACAAGCAGGACCCCAATTCTTGATCTCCCCGGTGGTCCAGTCAAGGGTGGGAGAATGACGCTGGAGCCATGGCAGACCGAGGAGGACTTCAGAGGTGCAGTTGGGCAGAACAAAAAATTCAATTTTCTCGTTATGCAGTCCAATGCTCATAAGCAGGGGTTCTGTGCGGTAACGCACAGTGCAGTCCAATTTTACTCCGTTGACCGAAGAAATGTAGAGCAGCTTGACGAGACGGGTCACCGGGATGCAGAACCTATTAACCAAAGAGGCCAGAATAAAATTTCCAGCAGAACCAGAGTCCAAGAAGGCCACAGCTGAGAAGGAGGAGTTGGCAGAAGGAGCAATCCGCACGGGCACAGTGAGACGTGGAGTAGCAGAATTCACACCAAGGGACGCCACTCCCATTTGAACAGTGCGCGTGCGATTCCCAGACGCGGAGGACGAATAGGGCAGTCCACCAAGAAATGTTCGGTACTAGCGCAGTACAGACATAAATTTTTATCTCTGCGTCAAGTCCTCTCTTCATGGGTCAGGCGAGACCGATCCACTTGCATAGCCTCCTCGGCGGGAGGCACAGGGGTAGATTGCAAAGGATACTGGAAGAGAGGTGCCCAGAGATCAAGGTCTTTTTCCTGGCGGAGCTCCTGGTGTCTTTCAGAAAAACGCTTGTCGATGCGGGTGGCCAAAAGGATAAGTTCAGACAGGTTAGCTGGAATTTCTCGTGCGGCCAGTACATCTTTGATGTTTCTGGATAAGCCTTTCTTGAAGGTCGCGCAGAGGGCCTCATTGTTCCAGGATAGCTCTGAGGCAAGGGTACGAAACTGGATGGCGTATTCGCCTACGGAAGAAGTTCCTTGGACTAGGTTCAGCAAAGCAGTCTCGGCAGAGGAGGCCCGGGCTGGCTCCTCGAAGACACTACGGACTTCAGCAAAGAAGGACTGGACTGTGGCAGGATCATTGCGGTCCCAGAGCGGTGTGGCCCAAGACAAGGCCTTTCCAGACAGAAGACTAACCACGAAAGCCACCTTAGACCGTTCTGTAGGAAATTGGTCCGACAACATCTCCATATGTAGGGAACATTGAGACAGGAAACCACAGCAGAGATTAGAGTCCCCATCAAATTTGTCCGGCAGGGACAAGCGGAGGCTAGGAGCTGGCACTCGCTGTGGAGGAGGTGCAGGAGCTGGCGGAGGAGATGGTTGCTGCTGTAGCAGTGGCAGAAGTTGCTGTAGCATGGCGGTCAACTGCGACAGCTGCTGTCCTTGTTGGGCGATTTGCTGAGATTGCTGGGCGACCACCGTGGGTAGGTCAGCGAGACTTGGCAGCGGCACCTCAGCGGGATCCATGGCCGGATCTACTGTTAGGATTCAGCAGGCTGGAGGTGGATCCTCTGTGTCAGAGAGGGATTGGCGTGGACCGTACCGGTGGACCGGTTCTAAGTTGCTACTGGTATTCACCAGAGCCTGCCGCAAAGCGCGATGGTCTTGCTGCGGCGGTAGCAACCAGGTCGTATCCACCGGTAACGGCTCAACCTCTCTGACTGCTGAAACAGGCGCAGTACAAAAGGACAAGGCAAGAGCAAGGTCGGACGTAGCAGAAGGTGTAGCAGAAGGTCAGGGCAGGCAGCAAGGGTCGTAGTCAGGGGCAACAGCAGAAGGTCTGGAACACAGGCTTGGGACATACACTAAACGCTTTCTCTGGCACAAGGCAACAAGATCCGGCAAGGAAGGGAAGGGGAAGTGAGGTTATATAAGCAGGGAGCAGGTGGAGGCTAATTAGACTGACTGGGCCAGGCACCAATCATTGGTGCACTGGCCCTTCAAATATTAGAGAGCTGGCGCGCACGCGCCCTAAAGAGCGGAGCCGCGCACGCCAGAACGTGACAGCCGGGGATCGGGACGGGTAAGTGGCTTGGGATGCGATTCGCGAGCGGGCGCAGCGGGTCTGACCGGGGCACTGCAGAGAGGAGAACGCCGCGAGCGCTCCGGGGAGGAGCAGGGACCCGGAGCGCTCGGCGTAACACTAATTGCCTCATTTTTAGCACGAAATGGTCAAGATTGGACATGGCACATCTGGGGACCCTGGGAAATCGCCTAGACTGGGCAGGAACCAGGCGGACATGGCTAAATTCTTTAAAAAGAAGGGTGGATTCTCGCCAGCCAGAGCGGCCAAGATGGCGCCGGCCGCCTCCCTCGCGCCTGACTCGCAGGATGACGGTGAGCTTGACAACGACGAGGATGGAGGGTCGCCAGCAGCGGTGACACAGGGCTTCCTGAAATCCTTTATGAAAAAGGCTTGTGGAGGCCCACTTGAACGCAACCTATTCCCTCATAGAGGACCAGGAAAATAGAAGCAGGAGAAAGAACATTCGTTTCAAGGGCTTACCGGAGTCTTGGGCTGGCGACACTCTCTCTAAGGTAGCGACCGACATATTCTCAGGTCTGCTGGGCCCGGACCGAGCCAAGCTAATAGTAATTGAGAGGATTCACCGTGCTCTGCGCCCTAAACCGAAACCCACGGACCCGCCGAGAGATGTGATTTGCGGCCTTCTCTCTTATGTGGATATGGCAGCGATATTGCAAGCGGCCAGAGAGCAGCGAACGATTACTTATGGTGAGGTGGAAATTGCCCTCTATCAGGACATAGCTCCCTCCACGTTGGCGAAGAGACGGCTCCTGTGGCCTCTGCTGGAGACGCTGACAAGCATGGGCCTCCAGTATGCTTGGGTATTCCCGTTCGATCTCTCTATCCCCTACAACGTTATACCGGACTTGCTCTCTGGACTTGGCCCCCCCTCACCCCTCACCACACTCCCTCAATAGGAGATTCATTTGTATGACTCGGACTGCTACGTCCTCGGTTCTCCTTGTATCTCTGACTGACTCCCTGTGTGCTACTGGAGGACTGCAGCTTCTGAAGATCGCCCCCCCCCCCCCCGCATTGAGCCCTGCGGAGCCTCCTATTATTGCTGTTTCTTCGCATATCAGGGGTGTTACTCCTTCCCTCACTGGAGGATGTTTGTAATTTGTCGGGGGACGATTGTTTTATGCTGACATGTGTTAAATGTCCTCTTCCCTTTCCCTCTCCTCCTTCATGGAAGCTGTTCTCTTGAAATTAGGTTTCCCCCAACAATTGATCTCTGCCATTTTTTCTCTCTATGCCCATCCCTACGCCTCTTTACTGATAAATGACTCCATCTCACCATCATTTCATATCACCAATGGCACCAGACAGGGTTGTCCTCTTTCCCCAACGCTGTTCGTTCTGGTCATGGAATCATTACTCCAGAGAGTACGGCAGCATTCTGGCATACGCGGGATGGCTACCCCCGGTGGGGAATTGAAGACACTGGCTTTCGCTGATGATCTTCTCTTTCTCCTTATAAATTCGGAATTGGATCTGCCCTGCCTGGTATCCTTGTTTGATGAATTTGGTTCGCTTTCTAATTTCAAAGTAAATCTGAGTTGCTCAATATCACACTCGCTGCGGATAGGGTGATGAAATTAAAACACTTGTCTCCCTTTCCTTGGGCACCCTCCTCATTGAAGTATCTAGGAGTAAGCATCACTAGCTCCCTTAGTGCACTCTACAAAGAGAACTTTCGCCCCCTTCTTTCGGAGATTCAGTAGGTATTGCACGATTATGGCAATCCTCTCATCTCCTGGATTGGCAGGCGAAACGTTCTCCAAACGTACGTAGTACCTAAGATTCTGTACAAACTCCAAATGCTTCCTATAGCTCTACCTCAATCATTCTTTCTAGCCCTCAGGAAAATGTTCTCAACATATCTTTGGCACCATAAGCGACCCAGAATGGCCCACTCCATGCTGACCAGGTCGGCCGAGAAAGGGGGCTTAGGTATACCTGACATGATGACACTGTACAGAGAGATACAGCTACGTAGGTGGTGTGCGTGTGCCTCTCCTCTCTCCTCTTCAACTTGTTTGAACTCTAGCTCCTCTGAACTATCCTTGTCCATGTGGGTGTTTGGTCCTCATTTTCTGCGGGAACTATGGCTACCTGGTAGGAGGCGTTACTCTCACTCGGACCCTTCCCTCCTTTTCTCTGGTATGTTTTCTGTGTGGAGCAAACTTGCTTCTTCTTTCTCCTTCAGTCTCACCTCTTCTCCCTTCTTCTTTGATTCCTGAGATTGTGAATTGTGTCGAACCGACTCATAATGCACTGTGGTCTAGGCTCTCTCATGTACCCATACAGAGGCTACTCCCGGGTGGGGGGGTCCCGACGGCGGATACGTTGGGGACGTTGGTGTCCTCGCCGAGGTTATCATTCCTTCATGTTGCATACATCCAACATTGTTGCAAGCTGCTCCTGTCGAGGATAGGTGAGATGAGTAATCTGACATCTTTTGAATCCCAGCTTGTGTCTCCCCCTAGGGATACCCTTAGGCTTTCATTTTTTAAAAGATGAAGCGACACCTCCTCCACACCGGCGCGACCGGGTTATATTGCTTCCTGGGAAAAGGAATTGAATCTCAGTTTCACTGATGCTGATGTTGCATATATCCTTAAACATTCGCAGGGATATTCGAGGTGTATCCGTTTGAGAGAATTGCACTTTAAACTGTTGTCCAGATGGTATAGGACCCCTGAGTTCCTCTATACCCACGGTCTGTCGCCCACTAACTCCTGTTGGAGATGTGGGTCACAGGTGGGAAGTCACACTCATATTTGGTGGACCTGCCCGGTTATTCAGACATTCTGGAAAGACATAGAAATGACGATCAATGCTTTTGTAACGCCCCCAATCTCCCTTACCCTTGATGCTACGCTACTTGGCAGACCCACCGCAAATTTTCGTCCACATAGAGATCACCTTATTGCCCACCTATTAGCTGCTGCCAAGTTGTTGATCCTTCTGAAGTGGCTGACTACTTTGCCACCTTCCATTTTAGAGTGGGAAGCTAAGGTCCACCAGATATGTCGGTTTGAGGAACTGTCAAGTTGGTCGGAGAGAACTCATGACAAATTCTTGACCATTTGGTGCCCTTGGCTGAGGCATAAACATGCTTAGGATGATGTTGTTTCCGATTAATTTCCCCTCTAAACCTCTACCCCCTCCTCCCCTGATTGATATATTGCACTTTGGTGAAGTTTCTGTTATGAGTGCTTGTTATGCCTTCCTGTTCGAATGCTACCATTTGAGCTTATGTGAGCTATGTGTCACCACAATTTTTTATGTTATTATCTGTTGAAAATCAATAAAACTTTGAATTGGGAAAAAAAAAAAACTTCTGATATGTTGTAAAGCACGCAAAACCAATAGGTTTTGCAATTGCTTTCATTAGGAAATTTTCAGTATTTCATACTGAAAAAGCCAGTCAAACAACTGCCCCCCTGTCTGCTTCGACAAATACTATTCCTGCTGTGTCCATGCATCATCACCTATGTCATGGACACACTTCTTTGATTGACAGCTGTGAGTGCAGGGCTCAGAGCGGGAGGAAAAATCCTCCCACTATCAGCTTGAGTCCTGCTACTGTCAGTGAGGACAAGCTGGGAGTTGTAGTTTTTCTAATGCTAGGGGAGATGTGAGCAGACAGCATACTGAGGGAGGGGGCGGAGACATGCACAGTGAGGCCACGCCCCCTCTCTTTGAGAGGAATTCAGACTAGTGAGCTAAATTAAAAGTGTAATAAAAAAAATTATAAAAGTGGTAGACACATTAAATTTGATGTACATGGTCAGGATTAGGTACTGAGTGATATATAAAAAAAAGATTTTTTCTGTTGGATCTGATGGGTACGCTTTAATATAAAGTGTATAGCCAGCTTTATTTTTTTTTTATTTTTTTTAGAGAAATAGTGGTACACTATGCTTAAAAATGGTTTAGTTGCTGTCACTAATACAGCCTGGACTCCTAATACTTGACTTTATAGATGACCTAGTCGAGTCCAAAGGAACTATTTTTCATTGGGACTTTTGACATCCTCACTATTGCTCTTACTGCACCTGGCTGTGATATAATTACTATATCATTAACATTTAAGGTTTACATTAGGGAAACTTTCAGTGTGTGGTATTACATTTGCATTCATACAATTGAGAGAGATTAGTGCCCTTTTATTAATGTGTATAGACAGATCACTGTATTACCCAATTGCAGTGTTTTCTTGCCAGAATGATAGTGAAATCGTCATGCAAAGCACGTCTTCATCTGTACAACAAGCGCAGCAAGGAGGGCCATTGCGACTTGTATGCTTCATTAAATAGTTAAGCCTATTATATCTCTATGTTATACATGTGTGACACAAAAAACGCTTAGAATGTGGGTGTTCTGTGGGAGTATTCGTGCTTCAAAACCAGACAAACCGAACTTTGTAATTACATTTAAAAGGACAATTCTATACACAAGGTGGAGGAACTACTGTCTATATTTTGCTGGAAACACATTTACTATAAATCTAATCTAAGGGATGATTTGTATATTTAAATAAGTTTGCATGGTAACAGGGCTGTTACGCCGAGCGCTCCGGGTCCCCGCTCCTCCCCGGAGCGCTCACGGCGTCTCTCTCCCTGCAGCGCCCCGGTCAGTCCCGCTGACCGGGAGCGCTGCACTGACATGGCCGTCGGGGATGCGATTCGCACAGCGGGACGCGCCCGCTCGCGAATCGCATCCCAAGTCACTTACCCGTCCCGGTCCCCTGCTGTCATGTGCTGGCGCGCGCGGCTCCGCTCTCTAGGGCGCGCGTGCGCCAGCTCTCTGAGACTTAAAGGGCCAGTGCACCAATGATTGGTGCCTGGCCCAATTAGCTTAATTAGCTTGCACCTGTGCACTCCCTACTTATACCTCACTTCTCCTGCACTCCCTCGCCGGATCTTGTTGCCCTTGTGCCAGAGAAAGCCTTTCCTTGAGTGTTCCTAGCCTGTGTTCCAGACCTCCTGCCGTTGCCCCTGACTACGATCCTTGCTGCCTGCCCTGACCTTCTGCTACGTCCGACCTTGCTCTTGCCTTATCCCTTGTACCATGCCTATCTCAGCAGTCAGAGAGGTTGAGCCGTTGCCGGTGGATACGACCTGGTTGCTACCGCCGCTGCAAGACCATCCCGCTTTGCGGCGGGCTCTGGTGAAAACCAGTAGCTACTTAGAACCGGTCCACCGACATGGTCCACGCCAAACCCTCTCTGACACAGAGGATCCACCTCCAGCCTGCCGATCTGTGACAAGGGCTATTGGAAATGGAATTTGCAACAAGTTGCGGTATTCTGGAGTCTCCTGAAAGGCAGATCAGTAAAACCAGATCTTTGTAAACTGTTCCTTCTGGTGATGAAGGTGAGAAGGAAGCTCCTCTATGCACTGTATGTCCAGGATCTTTGTGATTCATAACCATAGGGTGGGGGGTTCTGCACACTTTCAAAGGGTGGGGATGCAAGCCCTGGCCGCATTGACCAGATGGCATAGGATAAAATATCTGTAGGTCGAGAGTAGGATATCAGAGAGGTGAAGGAGGAAGAAGGCAGGGGAGAAAGGCAAAATGTGGTCTGTAAATGTCGATATTAAAGGGATACTCCGGTGCAAAACATCTTAACCTCTTTCAAAAGGATAGGGGATAAGATGTTAGATTGTGGGGATCCTGCCACTGTGGACCCCCACGATCGCCGGTGCTCCCCCTCCATTAAAGTCTATGGGAGGAGGCGTTCCCTCCTATAGACCTGTATGGAGAGAGCATGATGTCACGCACACGGGAGCCGCTGCTGGGGATAAGATGTTTTGCACCAGAGTACCTCTTTAACTTCCATACTTCCATGCAAAAGACGGAGAGCCACAGACATTCCCAGAAAACATGGAAAATGGATCCAGGAAGTCCTCAACCTCTCCAACAGAGAGGTGAGGTACCGGGGAATATTTTGTGGAGGCGAATCAATACCTGGTGCCATCCACTTAGAAGTTTAAAACCCGCCTCTTGGTACCTACAGGAGATGAAAGAGGAATGAGCCCAACAGAACAGGGCATTCTACTGTAACTCTGAAAAGGAAATCCCTTGGTTCCTCTCCCAGGCTGCTTTGTAGCAAGGGAGAGGGGAGTCTGGGAGAACAACACCTGAGCCAGAACAAAGACCAGGAGGTTAATTATATAAAATAACAGGTTGTCAGACAGTTTACTTATTTACAAGTGACAATGGCTTCTTTAAGGTACATTCACACTGAATTTTCACATAGAATTTTGCTCAAAAATACTGGTGCCGCAGCCTTCCATTGCTTTAAAAAAAAAAAAAAAAAAATTGTCTTCACTATTTACACTGCAGAAAATTCAAACTCTAGACCTGGCAAAAGAATTAACATGTTCACTATTTTGGTGGAAATCACCGCAAAACACATTGGTGTCAATGTTGACGGCTCAAGTCTGCGCCGGCCTAGTGCCAAAGGAGTTTGGCAGTGCTTCCTGTGAAATTAGCCTTTATAGGGGAGGGTTCCCACTTCCTTCGCTACTGCTCAGGTCACACATCCCTAAAGCTGTCCCTGGGTACTAGTGATGGGACATTCTGCTCTGAGTGCTTCTTTGTTGGTACAATTCAGGGATTTTATTTGAATCTGACCACAAAGCAACCTTTGTGGTTATAATCAGCATTTATTTTGGGGTATGTCAAGGGCAGAGGTTAGTTGGCCCAACAAAAAAGCAAGGAACTCGTACAAGGCTTTTTGTTAAATAAATAAATGTCCGTGTTTGCCTCAGGTAAAAGAGAGGCTAGGTATGCCCTGAACTATGCTGGGACCTCCCGATATCTCTACAATGGGGAACAGAGTCTCTCCTGTCGACAAGGAACCAAGTCTTCTCTGAGAACGGAGTGGTGGTGGTGAGTGTGCACCACCACTCCATTCATTTTCTATAAAAACTGCCAAGATAGCTAAACGCAGCTTTCGGCTATCAGATCCCTGACATCGGCTGACATTATCCTCTATCCTCATGACCCTACAAATTTTGGAGGGTCCTGAGGATAGAGGATAATGTCAGGAATGTACTTGTCCTCACTCCTGCAGGGCTTCTGGTCTCCTTGCAGGACTGTCTTGAGCATACGACCAGCTCTGCCAGAACTGCTCGAGTGGTAGGTGGGGCAGGCCACCCAAACAGTGTGCAGAGATGCAGGGCCAATTAGGTCCAATGCCGGCATCCCATGCTTGACTCTATAACCATGCTTGACTCTGTATACTATTTAAAACACATATCTGCTGCCCACAGACACCTGTGATTGGTGTATACTGAGTTCCTGATCCTTGACTGCTTGCCTTGTCCCTGACTTGTCCCTTGTGCCTGTTGTCTCTAGTTCTGATTCTGCACTGCATTGGTCTCCTGGTTCTGACCCTTTGGCCTATTTCTGGTATTCTCTTATTTTGTCTCAACCTTTTTATTCTGAGTTTTGTGGGATATGAGGTGAACAAAAACAGTAATCCTGACATTGTTTTTGTTTTCTTTTTCTACAGGGCATTCACCTTTTATAAATAACAAAATGAAAAAGTGGTCTTCTGGGGACGGGGGCTTCGTTAAGAAAATGGTCACTATACAGTATGTATGGTGGACCGAAAATCTGTTATACAAAACCTGGTCTGAATAAGAAGGTGGTCTTCTTAAAGTGGTAGTCTTTTAGAAAGGTTTCAATGTAGTAAATCAGAACAGAGACCATTTATCATGAAGTAAGGCAGAAAAGAAACACGTTGTCACAATGTTCCCAATTTTGCATCTTTTACTTTTCCGGGCGGGGCTTATGACTGAAGTGGGGGGCTCACCTACGGTAGTTTAATACAGTTAAACCTGCTAATCTGTAGTTGAAATCTGATTCCTGGAAGGGTGCACAGGGATTTATGTAGAATGGTGTGCCTCTACATAAATCCAAGAAACTTAGCATGTCATTTCTTACTGCACAGTGAACTTAATGAATTACTCCCAATTAACTTACGCAATTGTTATTTTTTCTATTTCACACTGCAAATTTTTTTTTTCTTTTGCAATAAATTATATGGTTTAATGAAGAATGCCATTAAAAGGTACAACCTGTCCCACACAAAATAAGTACTCACATGACTCTGTTGATGAAAAGATAAGTGTTAAAAATATAAGGAAAAGATAAACCAAAATTGATGATGAAAAGATATATGCGTTAAAAATATAATGAAAAGATAAACCAAAATTCACTGCAGCAGGAAAAAGTTAATATACTTCTTAGGGGGCAATATTGATTGTCCAGCCGCTTTAAATAAGATGAAGCAGTCAGCTCTTTTTTTCTTTCATTTGATCTACTAACATTATCACTGCTATATTTTATACCTTCCAAAAGCCCAAAATAATTTCAGCTCCTGTCCTTTAGGCTATCTTGTAACTACCTATTGTATTTCATGCCATGGGGAAATCCTGGCAGACATATTAAATGCTGTTTCAAGTTTTTAGAGTGGCTTGTTTATTTCAGTTTTTCCCCTCTAAACTAAACCTATTATTGTTGTGTAATGTTGTTGTTGTTTCATTATTGTCTGGAGGTATAAGAGGATACATATTATAACTGTGCCCAGTCTCCCTATACCGTATATCTCTTCTGTCAGAATTCCATGGCTTCTCAAATGCATTAACCCAGCAGAACTGCAATGAGCGGTCTCTAATATTTATTTCTGAGATCAGCATGGAAAAAAAAAAAGAAAAGAAAAGGGAACACAGAGTATAAAACATTTCACTGAGGCAATCTATGTAATATGCTATAAAAGACTTGGCCGGGATTCAAAGAAGACATTAAGAAGATACACTTCATCTATACTTCAGTCTGGGCAAATGCTGGAAAGTGTCCAGGACTCGGGGCTGGGGAAAGAATAATCAGGATCACAAGATTGCCGCGACGCTCCTGAGGAACAAGGTTAATTATTGTATAGAAATAAACAGTGCAAAAGGCAAAATACTATAAAATCTAACATCTCTGAGCAGATTTTAACATTGTCAATGTTTTATTACTTTTCTCTGTCTCACATCCTATCTTGAATATCTACTGTAGTTGTAAATTATCAGATAGCATCCTTTTCATCTGAGTCGCTTGCAGTAAAATCCATTATCTTCCTTTTGTTTGAATTCAGTTCACATCAGCTTCTCATAGACTATAAAGAGGTTCAATCTGTTCCAGAACAGTAATCACAATCCATTAAACTCCGTTCCCTGTAGCCTTTGTTCCCAGTTACATGTGATACTGTAATTCTGAACAAGCAGGCAAGAAACTATAGGTATATAGGGAAACCCAGGAATCTGCACCTGTGTGTGAAATATTTGAGTAGCCTATCACAGGAACATTATGGATTCCTATGGATAGACTGCGGATGAATACAGCATCATTGTGATGTATGAACTGCACTGTATATTGTATGTGTGAATGCTTGGAAGGAGATAAAAAATACCCGATATATAGCTGCAGTACAAGCTATTAGACCATATTCAGATGTGGAAGATTTGTTACAGATGTTTGGTGCTGATCTTGCACTGAAAATCTATTGTAAACTGCAGTACAATGCACATGAATAAGGGTTAACAGACCTTTTTTTAGGGCAATGCACAGATCTAAAAGGTTTGTATAACACAAAATATTCATCACGACCAACGTTGGTCCTACAGACCCTGGGCACAAGTATATGCACATGTTGCTTCCACATGCAGAAGGGTGAGATTATGAATATTAAGGGGTGTGCATCACTGACCAGCCGGGAAGGAGTATCAGTGCACCAGAGACCCTAATTTACATATTGGGCTTTATGGTTCTATCTGAGAAATGGCAACACCTAGTATAATAAGGTAAAGACCAATGTGATCAGTGTCACCTTTACTTTCTGCAGTATTAGCAGGTAAGTGCAGGTGACACTGCAGTCAGTTTCCCTTTAAGAATCCTACTGGGTTTATTCCCCCACCAAACCGCAATGTAACCCCAATTTACAGGTTACTGACCCTCCAAAAACCTGCACTTAAAATCTACAAGGCTGATTCCTACAAAATAGATTAGTACCTTCCTTCAGTTTGCTTCACCGTTCCCTATATTTTTTTTACATTACCCCTTTCCCACTAGAAAGGGTTGTGTCATCAGTAGGAGTAATGTCATGATGCAAATAATGCTGCATGTTCAAAGTAACATCAGTACAAGCTCAGTAATAACAGTTATCCATAAACCTGACATTGGTGTGTTTATTTGCTCATCGTGTCTGGCCCAGGAGAAACTGCCTTCAACCTTCGGACCGTGGATCCGAAAAACAGTGTTCTGGCGTCACAACGTGAACAGGTAATCTTACTAACACCCCATAGCCGCCACACATTTACTTTATAGAGTGACTAGCTGAGTACCCGGCGTTGCCCGGTTTTTCCTTCCTAATCCTTGTTGTGGAGGAAAATCAACAGAGGAGGAAGCTTTTGACTTCATATCCCTTCCCCATATATTGTTGTCATATCCCAACCCCATATCCCGTCCTCATATCCTATCCTCCTATCCCGACCTCCTATCCCAACCTCCCAACCCGTCCTCCTAAACCGCCCTCCTATCCCGACCTCCTATCCGACCTATCTTGACCTCCTATCCCGTCCTCCTATCTCGACCTCCTATCTCAACCTCATATCCCGTCCTCATATCTCGTCCTCCTATCCGGTCTCATATCCCGTCCTCCTATCTCGACCTCATATCTCGTCCTCCTATCCTGTCCTCATATCTCAACCTCATATCCCGACCTCATATCCTGTCCTCCTATCTTGACCTCCTATCGCGACCTCCTATCCCGACCTCCTATCCCGTCCTCCTATCCTGTTCTCATATCCCGACCCGTAATATGTGTACCAGGTATTGAAATATTTCCAGCCATACGGAAGTTATGTGGGAACATACATTTCCCATTGATTTGCATGGAACTTTAAACAAAACCCCGACCCTCACAAATGGGGGTAGTTATCTTGACCTCCTATCCTGACCTCCTATCCTGACCTCATATCCTGTCCTCCTATCTTGACCTCCTATCCCTACCTCCTATCCCGTCCTCATATCCCGACCCTGTAATATGTGTACCAGGTATTGAAATATCTCCAGCTGTACGGAAGTTATGTGAGAACATACATTTCCCATTGATTTGCATGGAACTGTAACCACTTAAGGACCTAGGGCGTATAGATACGCCTTGATGTCCTGGTACTTAAGGACCCAGGGTGTATCCATACGCCCGTGTGAATTTTGGTCCCCGCCGCGTGCCGGGCAGGGACCGGACCGGGGTGACTGCTGATATCGATCAGCAGGCACCCCGCACAAATGCCCAGGGGGGGGTCATCAGACCCCCCCCCCCATGTCGGCACACTTGCGATTTGCGCCTATTCCGGGTCATACGGGTCTATGGTGACCCGGAATATAAGGGGGATCGCGGTTGTCTAAGACACCTACGATCCCCCTGAAGGAATAGGAGTGAGGTGGCAGAGGTGCCACCCCTCCTATCCCTGCTATTGGTGGTCTAGACGCGACCACCAATAGCAGATCGGGGGGGTTAACTTTCGTTTTCCCCGTCCTGCCCACCCACAATAGGCGGGGCAGAACCGGGAAACGAAGGGGACCGAACGTCAAAGTCCACTTACCCGTCCGGAGGCAGCGGGCGACGGTGATCGGCGGGTGGGATGTCGTGCGGCAGAAGAGGACGGCTCCCTGGATCCTACGGAAGCCGGTAAGTTGATCTGGAGGGCTACAGTCTGAGACCACTGTAAAGTGGTCTCTAAACTCTAGCCCTCCAGATGTTGCAAAACTACAACTCCCAGCATGCCCAGACAGCTGTTTGGGCATGCTGGAATATGTAGTTTTGCAACAGCTGGAGGGATACAGTTTGAGACCATTATACAGTGGTCTCTAAACTTTATCTCTCCAGATCTTGCAAAACTACAACTCCTAGCATGCCCACATAGCTGTTTTCTGTCTGGACATGCTGGGATTTGTAGTTTTGCAACATCTGGAGGTCTACAGTTTGGCGATCACTGTGCAGTGGTCTATAAACTGTAGCCCTTCAGATGTTGCAAAACTGCAAATCCCAGCATGCCCAGACAGCAAACAGCTGTCTTGGCATGCTGGGAGTTGTAGTTGCGTACCTCCAGCTGTTGCATAACTACATCTCCCAGCATGCCCTCTGTGATCAGTACATGTTGGGAGTTGTAGTTTTGCAACAGCTGGAGGTACACTGGTTGGAAAATACTGAGTTAGGTAACAGAACCTAACTGAAGGTTTTCCAACCAGAGGGCCTCCAGCTGTTGCAAAAGTAAAACTCCCAGCGAGCCCGGTCTGTCAGTAATGCTGGGAGTTGTCGTTTTGAAACAGCTGGAGGTTTGCCCCCCCCATGTGAACGTACAGGGTACATTCACACCGACAGGTTTACTGTAAATTTCCTGCTCCAAGTTAAGGCTGCGGCAAATTTTTCGCCGTAGCACAAACTCCTAGCGGGAAACTCACCGTAACACGCCAGTGCGAATATACCCTAAAAACACTACACTAACACATAATAAAGGGTAAAACACTACATAAACACCCCCTTACACTCCCCCCCCCCACAATAAAAATGAAAAATGTCTTGTACGGCAGTGTTTCCAACATGGAGCCTCCAGCTGTTGCAAAACAACAACTCCCATCATTTCTGGACAGCCACTGACTGTCCAGGCATGCTGGGAGTTTTGCAATAGCTGGAGGCACCCTGTTTGGCAATCACTGGCGTAGAATACCCCTATGTCCACCCCTATGCAATCCCTAATTTAGTCCTCAAATGCGTATGGCGTTCTCTCACTTCGGAGCCCTGTCGTATTTCAAGGAAACAGTTTAGGGCCACATATGGGGTATTTCCGTACTCGGGAGAATTTGCACTACAAATTTTGGGGGGCTTTTTCTCCTTTTACCCCTTATGAAAAGGAAATGTTGTGGGCTACACCAGCCTGTTAGTGTACAAAAATAAACATTTTTACACTAACATGCTGGTGTTGCTCCATACTGTTTATTTTCACAAGCGGTAAAAGGAAAAAAAAAAAAAAAAATTTGTAACGCAATTTCTCCTGAGTACGGAAATACCCCATATGTGGGCGTAAAATGCTGTGCGTAAAACACCCTGCTCTGTACTGATGAGGGGCAAGCACCACGAAACAGCTGTCTGACCTTTCTTTTGGATTTTGATCCTTTTATTGGATTTACAATGGCTTTGGTTAAGGAGACCCAGCCTGGATCCTCTTCTCCTGATACTCCCCAGGTTTCTCGAGCGGCTCTCCCATCGACTCCTAGGCAAGGAGCTGGTTCCCAGCCCCACCAAGGTTCTCCAACTCGAGCCTTGGATGAGGCAGACAGTCATGCTCAAGCTGAAGGAAATTGATGGGAGGATCCCCAACATGAGCCAGGATATTTTTGGGAAGAAGATGGTCCTGGAACAAGCATTCTCCAAATCGGAAACGGTAAACATCCAGTCCTTTTTCACTGGAATGTTTTATATTACCTTTGTCTCCATTGGAATCTGTAAACATTACTGGGATATGGTGAAATCTGCGAGGCCGGACTCCCCCTTTGCCTGCTTTGTTGGGAACTGTCCCGTGCAGAGGGAGGAGAGGAGGATTACAGTTTCAATGAGGAACCCACACATCCCAGGACCCGACATCACTACCTTTCTGAAGCGTTTCTGTACTGTGGTGAAGGATCCCACCCACATCCTGGACAGAAATGGTTTTTGGACTGGCAAGTGGTCCGTGATTGTGCGATTGAACAAGGACTCTTCATCCCCAGATGGGGTTCAACACCTGCTCCAGTGCTTTTCTTTGGGGAACTCTTCAGGCCTGATTTTATACCAGGACATGCCGCAGGCCTGCAGGCGATGTGGCAAGAAGGGCCATGAGAATAAGGACTGTAAGGAAGATGCCTGCAGGTTCTGTCGAGTGAGAGGACATTTTACCAAGGACTGCCCAAAGCCCAAGACGTGCAACCTCTGTGGACAAGCAGGCCATACCTACAAGGACTGCCCTCAGAGGAAAAGAACATGGGCATCTGTTTCAGCAAAAGCCCTGAAGCCAGCCCCAGCTCCGGAACCAGCAGCACAGAAGGCAAAGAACAAACCGGCTAAGAAGGATGGTAAGAAGGCGAAAGCAGTCACCACCCCAGCCCCTACCCACCCCTCCCCTTCCCAGGCCCTTCCCACCCCCCAGCCCCGGCGCTTCCTGTCCCTGGCCCCTCTGCCCTTGCCCCTTCCACCTCTCCAACCGAGGAGACAGCTTTCCACTATCCCCCCCCCCTGAATTCAGAGCCGGTGTCTCCTGCCCCCTGCCCCATCCTGCCTCCTTTCTCTCCTGGCCCAGCAGCTAACCCACCTCCAGCTGCTGGTGCCCCGTCTTTGGAGGAATATCCTTTGCTTCCTCCCCCAGGTACCAAGCAGAGGAAAAGGAAAGGAAAGGACAATGCAGAAGTTGAGTCCTGCAAAAAGTAGATCTTCGAGGCCTGCGATACTCCCCTGCACTCAGATGATGAGGAAGAGGAGATGGAGCAGGCCACAGTACAGACGGTGGAGCAGCTGTTCGCTGATCCAGAGGTCCACCAGCTGTACGATGTGCCACAGAACCCTGTTTACGACAAGTTTTTGGAAAGAAGTCTGGAGAGCCCACGGAAGCTGGTATCGGCGAGGAGGATCCGCCCGACCGGAGTGGTAACTAGTATCATCTGCACTAACCTTTTTTATTCCCCATGGCTAATCTCAACATCTTTAGCATTAATGTGAGGAGTATCAGAGATAGGATTAGATGTCAGACTATATGCTTACCTTTTTAGATTCTCAGATTTATGATGTGTATATGTTGCTGGAATGTGTTTTGCCCTCTTCCAGGTCCTACAATCATCTGGCCAGGCAGTGGTCCCACGGCCCCTCCTATCGGTCTGGTGGTGGGCGACAGCAGATCTGCAGGGGTGGCCATCCTCATTAGGGGAGGTAGTTTTACACTTGACTCCAGGAGCTCGTCTGTGTCAGAGTTCTTGTTGCAGATGGCTCTAAGGCAAGGGAGCCCATACGGCTCATCAATGTGTACGTCTCTCCTGACGGGTGTGGTCGCCTGGAGGTTTTCCAGACCCTGCGGACCCAGCTCGCAACCACTAGGGCAGTATTGTTGGGTAGGGATCTTAACTGCATCATTAAAGCGGACGGGCGCAGTCCCAGCACGTCTGCCAAACTGGACCCTTCCTCCAAGCTGCTGATCGAGATGGTGACAGAGGCATCCTTGCAGGATGCTGTGGGGTCCATTGGGAAAAGCTCCATAAATTATACGTGGAGCCTCCCCAATGGCTCACTCCATTCTCCGATAGACTTTGTATTCACGTCTAGAACAGTTAAACAGGTTAAGCATTTTATGGTCCCCTGCTTCTTCTCTGACCACAGGGCCATTCGATTTCAGGGGGTGTGGGCCATGTTTTCCCATCTGGCCCTGGCTCCTGAAAGTTGAATTGCGCCCTGCTGGCGCAGAGGGAAGTCCTGGAGGAACTTAGACGCTTACATTGAGTGGCAAAATGATAAATGTTTCTTCAACTGTACTAGTGATTGGTGGGAGTATGTTAAAGTAGAATTTCACTGTCTCTTTCAGGCAAAAAGCAGACAACAGGCGTGTGTGAAGAAGTGGGACTTCAGGAGGCTGCAGCGAGAGTTGCGATCAATGCAAGACCTGCTCCAGTGTGGCTTGGACATCAGACGGGAGCTGGAGGAGACCAAAAAGAGCTTGAAAGGGCACTTTAAGGAGGTATCCAAGCGAATCATCTTGCTTGCCAAAGTGGAGAACCTGCTAAAAAAAACTGCTAAAAAAAAAATAAATGTTAATAAATGTGATTTAACCCCTTCCCTAATAAGTTTCAATCACCCCCCCCTACAAAAATAAAAATAAACATATGTGGTATTGTTGCGTGCATTAATATCCGAACTATAAACAATTTATGTTAATTAAACCGCCTGGTCAATGGCGTACACGTAAAAAAATTCCAAAGTCCAAAATTACCTATTTTTGGTTACTGTATACCCTAAAAATTTTTTTATAAAAAGCGATCAAAAAGTCCCATCAAAACAAAAATGGTACCGATAAAAACTTCAGATCGCAGCACAAAAAAATTAGTCCTCATGCATCCCTGTATATGGAAAAATAAAAAAGTATTAGGGGTCACATGACAATTTTACAGATACAAACATTGGTTCATGTAGTTATAATTTTTTTAAATTAGTAAAATAAAATAAAACTCTAATCTAAATTAGGTATCCTTGTAACCAAATGGACCTACAGAATAAAGATATGGTGTCATTTTTAATGAAAAGTGCACTGCATAGCATCGGAAGCCCACAAAAGCCCCACAAAATGGCGTTTTTTCCAATTTTGCCCCACAAATATTTTTTTTTCTGGGTTTGTCATAAATTTTGTGGTGAAATAATTGATGTCATTACAAACTACAATTGGTGGCACAAAAAATAAGCCCTCATATGAGTTTGTATGATTTTTAGAAGGTGATGAGGAAAAAACTAAAGTGCAAAAACGGAAAAACCTGTGGTCCTTAAGGGGTTAAAAAGATGATATAGGCCTGTAATTTTCATCATAGGTATACCTCAACTATGAGAGACATAATGAGAAAAGAAAAATAATTTATTTGCAAATTATGGTGGAAAGTAAGTAATTGGTCATTGTTATATACCCTTTGTTGGCAATGACAGAGGTCAAACCTTTTCTGTAAGTCTTCACAAGGTTTTCACACACTGTTGCTGGTATTTTGGCCCATTCCTCCATGCAGATCTCCTCTAGAGCAGTGATGTTTTGGGCAACAGTTTGGATGGCCAAACCTGTCAGTCCTGACCTCTGGAACTCTGGGTATATCAAATAACCCAAAGGTCCTTAAACCATAGCATAACATAAATCAAAGGCATGTGACCTCTAAGGTCCTATACAGAGGTATCCTAGATTAATTAAATATATACATTGAATATTACCATATTAAGAGGCGACTAGGGGTTATCCCTTCAGGAGAGCCCATTAGAATGGAGGGACTCTGGCTGAGGGTACTCCAGACAAAGGGACAGGACCAAGTCCTGTACCGGGAAACCACAAACCCCTTTACGTAAAATAAGTCGTCCTCGACGAAGGTCCCCAAAGACAGAGGGACGGAATGATAAAGTCCAACACAGTCCTGGGCATATTTGCAAATGTCCTTGATCAGGCTGTAGATGAATAACAACAAAGAGTCCTTGTGCATATTAGAATGTCCATACAAGCTCTAAAACTGATATACAACAGGAGTGTGGAGAGTAAATCACGATCAGGATGGTATGGATTTAGCTATATATCCTTTTAGTATCTCCATTTGACTTTACTTTATTACACACCCATTCATGAAATTTAACACTGAATAACATTTGACTGATATTTTATTAGTTTTTTTTCTTTTCTTGACTGACAAATAGACTAATATACGACTAGAAATATGTATAATGACACTTACCATTTTGTTCTATACCGCATTTTCATTATACCACATATTTACTACCTAAGTTATACACTTTTTTCGGATTGGGTTGCCTGAGGCTTTCTGACCTATGCCTTAGCTACTAGGGTCTATAAGTATTACACTCTTACCCCTAGAACTCTGTCTAGATAACACTTACATACTGTTACCTTTCTGGATACGTGCATTTTAGTGAGCTACAGGAGCATCTTCTGGCTAGGAAGAGCATCTTGAACACGTAAAGGACAAAAGAAAACACATGATAGTGCATAAACAGTGGTATGGAACTGGAATATAGCATGTTACAGTCGCTAAGAAGTTTTTTTGTGAGATATATATTTTTGGACTTATGTGCACTGAACTGTATTAGATGGTACACTAATGAGAGTTATGAGATGTACTATGTGAACAATATATTGGATTAAGTCAGTCTTGGTATCTGAGAGGAATGTTTCCCTGTAGGCGCTAGTGAGAGGTAGTAGTAATGTTACTCCCAGAGAAGCTGGAAGGGTACCTTAAAGTAACTACTATAAACACCCGCAAGAAAATATGCATTTGGTGTACAGGAATTGATACTTCTGTACAATAACATCATACACAGTGTTGACATTTGATGTCAGCAGACATTTTATTTATTAGCACACTAAGGCTACATCATAGTAGCACAACATAAAGATGTTTCAGGTACTTTTCACCTGATAGGAAGGTGTACACTTTTGCACACAAAATATATTACTATATGAATATTTACATTAAACAGACACACAAGGATCAACAGTCCACCTGTGTTATGAGTCCATATTTAGACACGGCTGCTACCAAGGCCAGGCACACACTTACACGAATCTCCCTCTACCAGGAGTTTCTCTGCCAAAGGCTGGGCAAAGCTTAAGTGGTTGCGTTGCTAAACCAGGAACTTTCATGGCATAGTCCTGCCAGGCACTTTTCTTGAACAGGTTACAAACTGCATAGTCTGTTGAAAAAGCAGAGGTACTGGGTACCAGAGAGTTAATGACAAGCAAAACAGCAGCACAAAAAGACTTTACAAAGGATTTCTTCTGTATCCTCACCCTCGCCTGTCAGGATTCTTTCTCCTCATGGAGGGACTCTGGCTGAGGGGACTCCAGACAAAGGGACAGGGCCAGGTCCTGTACAGGGACACCACACAGCCATGTTTCATCTTCAATGCCCTTGCTGATGGAAGGAGGTTTTCACTCAAAATCTCATACATAGCCCCATTCATTCTTTCCTTTACACAGCAGAAAAATAGCCACAAAGCATGATGTTTCCACCCCCATGCTTCACAGAAGGTATGGTATATTCTTTCTCCTCCAGACACGACGAGTTGAGTTTTTACCAAAAAGTTCTACTTTTGTTTCATCTGACCATATGACATTCTACCAGTCCTCTACTGGATCATCCAAATGCTCTCTAGAAAACTTCAGATGGACCCAGACATGTACTGGCTTGGGCAGGGGACACATCTGGCACTGCATGATTTGATTCCCAGTCGGCGTAGTGCGTTACTGATGGCATCCTTTGTTACTTTGGTCCCAGTTCTCTGCAGCACATTCACTACCATAGGTCCCCCCGTGTGATTCTTTGATTTTTGGTCACCGTTCTTATGATCATTTTGAGGTGTGAGATCTTGCATGGAGCCCCAGATCGAGGGAGATTATCAGTGGCCTTGTATGTCTTCCATTTTCTAATAATTGCTCCCACAGTTGATTTCTTGACACCAAGCTGCTTGTCTATTGCAGATTCAGTCTTCCCAGCCTGGTGCAGGTCTACAATTTTGTTTCTGGTGTTCTTTGACAGCTCTTTTGTCTTGGCCATAGTGGAGTTTGGAGTGTGACTGTTTGAGCTTGGTATCAGTATAAAAGACACCTGTCCACAACCTCAAACAGGTGCCATTAATACAGGTAACAAGTGGAGGACAGAGGAGACTCTTAAAGAAGAAGTTACAGGTCTGAGAGAGACAGAAATCTTGCTTGTTTGTAGGGGACCAAATACTTATTTTCAACCATAATTTGCAAATACATTTTTTAAAAATCAGACAATGTGATTTTATGGATTTTTTTTCTCATTATATCTCTCATAGTTGAGGTATACCTATGATGAAAATTACAGGCCTCTCTCATATTTTTAAGTAGGAGAACTTGCACAATTGGTGGCTGACTAAATACTTTTTTGCCCAACTGTAGATCTATCCTGTTTTATATCAAAGATTTAGACCAGTGGTGGTGGTGGAATGGTCTGTGGTACATTTTCTTTGGGCCCCTTATATCCATCCTTTTATAACCACAGTGGATCCATCTTCTAATGGCTACTTTTAGCAGGATAATGCACCATATCACAAAGCTCACATAATCTCAAACTGTCTTTTTGAACATGACAGTTTGCACTCCAATGGTCTCCAAAGTCATCTGATCTTAGGGGTACTCTGCCCTTAGACATCTTATCCCCTATGATGTGCAGTGGAAAAATCTGCAACAGCTGTGTGATGCCAGCATGTCCATATGAAGCAAAATCAGGGCAAGTCCTGCAGGAACGCTTGGGAACAGAGTTCCTGTACTTTTTTCACAGCAGGGACACCATTCCCATAGCAGGAGTCCTACAGGGACCAGCCTTTGAGTGAAAATCTTGGGTGAGCCCCTTTAAGAAAGTATGCCACTTATAATGAAGGTAGTTCTGAAGTCAAAAGGGAGTCCAACCTTATACTAGCAGGCTGTACCTAACAAGGTAAAGGTATATTATGGATCGGCATATGAAGTTAGTAAACCCTAAAGACTGAGATGAAAAAATTGAGGAGGATTTCTTAAAAGCTTTGCAGTGGAAAAGATGCATTTGCCCTTAAAGGGGTACTCCGTTGGTTAATGTGTTTTTGCATGCTTAACTTACCCTTAATGGTGTATCTTCCTCTTTTTTCTGTGTCTCTTTTCTGTTTTTTTTTTTGGCGCTGTCCATTCTCTGGTTGTCTGCAGCTTGATATTGTTTGTACTTTTGTGGTTTCCGGTATTTTGTTCTGCTCAAAACTACTAATCCTAGCATGTCGCTTTTTAGTTCGTAGGCAAAGGGGCGTTCACTTTCATTAGTTTTTTGATACGCCCTGCTTTCATACGCCCCTGTCCTGCTTTTTTTTTGCTCTGCCGATTGCTTCCCGCCCGCTGTTTATTATGCATTTAGTCATAATAAAGCTGTTGTCAGGTGGTTTGTTAATCTTGTCTTTCGGTTGGTTAATCTTTCAGCCAGTCTCTATAGGCTGTGTCACATGTCCTAAGTCCTGTCCAATCAGCTTCTTTGAATCTCGTTAGCGCTGACCAGTCATTAGCTTTGTTTTGGTTGTTAGTGCTCCCTCTCATCTGACAAGCGGCGCTTCGGAAGGGTTCTCTGTCATAGTCCTGGCGCCGAGGTTTTCTCTAGTGATGGTAAGTTTTAGCGATGTCCCGATACCGATACTCGAATCGGTGTCGGTGCTGTGGCAATATTCTATAAACTTCCCTGTCAGGAATAACAGGGAGACTACCACGCAGGTGTCCAAAATCGAATGTGATAGGCGCCGAAAAGTAGTGGGCGTTCAAGGCAAGGGGGAACACAAACACTTTTGAGCCAATCAGGAGAAACAAACAAACAAAATACATATGCATAAGGAGGGCATGTTAAACAACACACACTCTCCGCGAAAAAAAAAGGCAACGTCTTGTCCACGGCATGAAGAGAAGGTGAATGCCGCTGTGGACGACTGTCAGAGAGCTAAGGAAAAACTACTGAACATCCGGGGGAACACCAAGGTAAAAAAAAAAAAAAAAACACATGCGGGCGAAAAACGTAATACATGTCAATTACAAAAGACATCAGAATTCCGAAAGGGTGCTGAAACATCACAAACATTCACCAGCGGAGTACCCCTTTAACAACCAATTAGATAGCTTTTTTCATTTTTCCATACATAGGAGGATTACCATTTGGACACCCGGCATTTCATTTATTTATTACCTCATGTACAATATTTTAGATTTCAGTTTTTTAGTCTTTTTAAAAACAAAGTAACCCGATTATAACAGCACAGTCATTCTGCAGGCATCTCTATTACATATATCACTAGTAACAAGCACAGTCTACAGTCATTTTACTGTCAGCATTGATTGACGGCTTTTCTTCTGTCTGTGAACCTTTACAACTGATGATTTTTAAAAAGTAAGATGTGTGTCAAGTCATGGGAATTTTAATGTGCGTTTCCAGAAAATAAAGTAAAGCTAGTGAATGTGCCTGCGAGTGTATTTAACCCCTTAAGGACGAGCGTCATAAATGTACGGCGCTGTTTAGCACTACTTAGCACACAGCGCCGTACATTTACGGCGCTGCATTCCTTCATCATCACGTCTCAGGACACGGTGATCGGAACAGGATGACTGCTGATATCTATCAGCAGCCATCCCGGCATATCGCTCAGGGGGGGGGTCCTGAGACTCCCCTTGTCTGCGATCGCCATGATTTGCCGGTCAATTCTGACTGGCGAATCACGGCTTTTCCGGGCTGATTGGGTCTCTGGTGACCCGATTGCCCAGAAAATAGGGATGATCGGAGCTGTCAGAGACAGCCCCGATCATCCTAACGGATAGGAGCGATGTGGCCATAGGCGTGCCATCTCCTCCTATCCCCTGCGATTTGCCGGTCAGGACTGACCGGCCAATCACAGGGCAGGACGGGGTGTTAAAGGTGAGATCCTCCACTCTGCCCACCCCTGGAAGTCGGAGCAGAGCGGGGGAAGATGGCGGCAACCGCTGGGGGCCGTTGAAGAAGGGGGTCCGGCAGTAGACGTCCGGAAGAACCGGCAGCAGGCAGCGAGGAGGATCGGCGGCAAGGACCGGTGGCAGAGACAGAGGCAGCAGTAAAAATCTGGTAAGTTAGCCTCTGAGCGCCGTCCATCTCTGCAGCCTGTATCCTCGGTCAGCCACGGTCCTAGGAGCACCGAGTCGCATACTGAGTGGTGAGTGCGGATATATTTCGTATTTGTATTTATACCTTGTACATTGATTACTATTTAATTGCATCCTAGCACCACCACTGACTCACTACAGGATAGAGGACTGGTCCGAGCTACTATTACTCCACACCTGGTCACCTGTTAACGGTTGAATAGAGCAGTGCCGCCTTAGCTTTTTTCCTCTACAGTTTGGAGATCAATGTATAGTGGTCTCCAAACTGTGCACTTCCAGATGTTGCAAAACTACAACTCCCAGCATGCCCTTCGGCTGTCCGAGCATGCTGGGAGTTGTAGTTTTGCAACAGCTGGAGGTACACTGGAGTAAAAACAATGCGGTAGTCTGTTGCCTAACTTAGTGTTTCCAAACCAGTGTGCCTCCAGCTGTTGCATAACAACAATTCCCAGCATGTGTTGTCTGTCAGGGCATGCTGGGAGTTGTAGTTTTGAGCTGCTATTTTTCCGCTGTAGCTCAAATTTCCAGCGGGAAACTCGCTGTGAATCCCCGCCCTTGTGGGTAAAACACTATCTATACACACCATTACACTGCCTCTCCCCTCCAATAAAAATTTAAAACGTCTCATACGGCAGTGATTCCAAAACAGAGCCTCCATCTGTTTCAAAATAACTCACAAGATTGCCGGACAGCCATATACTGTTCAGTCATGCTGTGAGTTTTGCAAAAGCTGGGGGCACCCTGTTTGGGGAACACTGCCGTAGAGTATTTTGGCGGTGGAGGCAAGCGCTATGCATGCATCCTGGTCCATCCCTATGCAAATCCCTAATTTAGGCCTCAAATGCGCATGGCGCTCTCTCAATTCGGAGCCCTGTCGTATTTCAAAGAAACAGTTTAGGGCCATATATGGGATATTTCCGTACTCGGGAGAAATTGCGTTACACATTTTGGGAGGGGCTTTTTCTCCTTTTACCCTTTATGAAAAGGTAATGTTGTAGTCTACACCAGCATGTTAGTGTAAAAATAAAAAAAATTACACTTACATGCTGGTGTTGCCCCATACTTTTCATTTTTATATGAGGTAAAAGGAAAAAAAGACCCCCATAATTTGTAACACAATTTCTCCTGAGTACGGAAATGCCCCATATGTGGAGGTAAAGTGCTCTGTGGGCGCACAAGAGGGCTCAGGAGTAAGAGCGCACCATGTACATATGAGGCCTAAATTGGTGATTTGCACAGGGATGGATAATAGTTACAGCGGTTCTGACAAACGCAAAAAAATATAACCCCATTTTGGAAACTTCACCCCTCACAGAACGTAACATGGGGTATAGTGAGCCTTAACACCCCACAGGTGTTTGACACATTTTCGTTAAAGTTAAATGAAAATCAGATTTTTTTCACTAAAATGCTGGTGTTACCCCAAAGTTTTTATTTTAACAAGGGGTAATAGAAGAAAAAGCCCCCCCTAAATTTGTAACACATTTCTTTGGAGTAAGGAGGTACCCCATATGGAGATGTAAAGGGGTCTTTGGGCGCACTACAGGACTCAGAAGAGAAGGAGCGCCATTAGGCTTTTGGAGAGAGAATTTGACTGGAATTGTAGGCCGTGTGTGTTTACGAAGCACCCATGCTGCCAGAACAGTGGACCTCCCCCCCACATGTAACCCCATTTTGGAAACTACACCCCTCACGAAATTTAATAAGGGGTGCAGTGAGCATTTACACCCCACAGGTGTCTGACAGATTTTTGGAACAGTGGTCCGTGAAAATGAAGAATGTAAGTTTTCGTTTGCACAGCCCATTGTTCCAAAGATCTGTCAAATGCCAGTGGGGTGTAAATGCGTAAATGCTCACTGCACCGCTTATTAAATTCTGTGAGGGGTGTATTTTCCAAAATGGGGTTACATGTTTGTGTGTGTGTGTGTGTGGGGGCTCCACTGTTCTGTTAGCACGGGGGCTTTGTAAACACACATGCCCTTACTTCTATTCCAATACAGGAATATGGGTGCACTACTGTGGCAGATGTATACAATGACATTGGCTATCCCTCAACACTGATGTTAAAATTGAGACATTCGCCAGCATATCCTTATATGATGGACATACCAGAGGCCGCACACCAACGCCAAGGTTTCTCAAAATGGCGCGGGACCTAACACTAATCCTACCTGTGCGTGATAAGCAAAACGGGCCAGTGGGCAATTACGGCAGCATTCGGTCACAGCCTCCTCCCAGGTACCCTCCAGCGTGACTGAGCACACACACAATGGGAGGAGGGAGGCAAGCTGCAAGCCCCACCTGAGTGGGCTAATATAGGTGCATGGCCTCACAGGTGCTACCCTAATGCTGCCTGGAAGATATTCAAGGTGCATTAACTATGGAGTTTACACACCTCCAAGTATAAAATTTAAACAAACAACAAAAAACGT
Source organism: Hyla sarda (assembly GCF_029499605.1). Lineage (NCBI taxonomy): Eukaryota > Metazoa > Chordata > Amphibia > Anura > Hylidae > Hyla > Hyla sarda. The sequence goes on from NC_079189.1 coordinate 533,588,730, forward strand.
GGTCTCAAATCGCTGGAGGTGCTCAACCCTAAATGTGGTTGTGCATTTATACTGGGGGAGCAGATCCTGCCCTTGTAGTCCGTTGCTAGGGGCGATCCCCAGCATAAAAATGCATACAATGGAGGATGCCTGCAGCGGACTACAAGTGCCACAATAGAATCCTACACCAGATAGATGGTGTGGATGTGTAACAATTAGAATAATACAATGCAGGAATATGGGTGCACTACTGTTGTAACAGTGAGCGCTCTGGTCTCCTCCTCTGTACCGGAGCGCTCGCTGCCTCGGCCTCTGCCTGCTGTTCCCCGGTGCGTCCCGGTCAGACACGCTGACCGAGAGCGCAGGGATTCCTCCGGCGGGGTTGCAGTTAGCGTGGCGGCTGATCACCACACACGCGCCGCATCCTGTTCCTCCTCACCTGCAGCTCCATCCTCGTGTGCTGCCTCTGTCCCCTGGCATGCGCGGCCCCACTCCTTAGGGCGCGCGCGCGCCGGCTTCATGAAATTTAAAGGGCCAGCGCACCAATGATTGGTGCCTGGCCCTCACTGTTTTATAAATGTCTCCTGCCCCTTCCTGCCCTTGCCGGATCTTTAGTACCTTGTGCCTAGTGAAAGCGTTCCCTCTGTTCAGTGTTGCCTGTTGCCAATCCGTTGCCCGTGACTACCGCTAGTGAACCTGTGCTGCCTGCCCTGACCTGTTGCCTGACTATCGCCTGTGAACCTGTGCCACCTGCCGTGACCTCTGCTACGTCCGACTATGCTTCTGCCTGCCCCACCTGTACCGCGCCATACTCAGCTACCAGAGGGGTCGAGTCGCTATCGGGTGGAACGACCTTGGGGCTACCTGCCGCAGCAAGACCATCCCGCTTTGCGGCGGGCCCTGGTGAAGACCAGTAGTCCCTTAGACTCCGTTCCCCTAGTAAGGCCCACGTCGTCGCCCCTCTGGTTCAGTGGATCCACCTCCTGTCTCCTGACCGGTACGTTACAGTATGATCCGGCCATGGATCCCGCTGAGATGCCTCTTCCTAGCCTTGCGGATCTTACCACTGTAGTGGCTAAACAGAATTAGCAGATAGCCCAGCAAGGTCAACAGTTGGCTCAGTTGGCCGCCATGATGCAGCAACTACTGTCTGCCCAGCAACTGCCATCACCTCCACCTGCACCTGCTGGTCCATCATAGCCTGCAGTCGTCTCCAGTGCCAGAGTCCGTTTGTCCTTGCCGGACAAGTACGACAGTGATCCGAAGCAGTGCCGTGGGTTCCTGTCGCAGTGCTCACTCCATCTCGTGTTACTGGCCGACCAGTTCCCGTCCGAACGAGCCAAGGTGGCTTTCATACTCAGCTTGCTCTCCGGGAAGGCCCTGGCCTGGGCTACACCTTTATGGGACTGCTTTGATCCAGCCACTACCTCCGTCCAGAGCTTCTGTCAAGAGTTCCGGAGTGTTTTCGAGGAACCTGCCCGGGTTACCTCCGCAGAATCTGCCTGGGTTACCTCCGCAGAATCTGCTTTGCTGAACCTGACCCAAGGAGGCTCTACCGTGGGTGAATATGCCATCCAATTCCGTACCTTCGCTTCCGAGTTGAAGTGGAACAATGATGCCCTCTGTGCCACTTTCAAGAAGGGACTAAGTAGTGAAGTTAAGGACGTCTTAGCTGCACGGGAAATACCGTCTACCCTCAGTGACCTTATTCTGCTGGCCACTAGGATTGATAAGAGATTCGCCGAAAAACTAGAGGAACTTCTTCAGGATAAAGAGAGAGCTCGTCCTAGACGCTATCTTCGTCTGGCTCCCGTTTTTCAGCGGCCACTGCAACCCGTCTCGGGGCCTCCCGCTGTGGAAGCCATGCAGGTGGGCCGGTCTCGCCTGACCCCGCAGGAACGGAACTGTCGCAGAGACGAGAACCTTTGTCTGTACTGTGCTAGTACCGAGCACTTCTTTAGAGACTGTCCTCTTCGTCCACCACGTTCAGGAAACGCTCGCACCTAGTAAACGTAGGAGAGGCGTTGCTAGGTGTGGATTCTTCCTCTCCACGTCTTATGGTATCAGTGCAGCTTTCCGTTCCCTCCAAGTCTACCTTCACTGCCACCGCCTTCTTGGATTCCGGATCTGCTGGCAATTTCATCCATGCCTCCATGGTTGACAAGCATCAAATCCCTGTGGTCCATTTGCCCAAGCCATTTTTCATTTCCACTGTCAACGGAGAGAGACTTTCTGCCACTGTGCAGTATCGCACCTTACCATTACTGATGGGTGTAGGATTTTCGCATACTGAAACGCTGGAGTTCTTGGTTCTTCCATTCTGTTCCTCAGAACTCCTCTTGGGGTTGCCCTGGCTTCAGCGCCACTGTCCCATCCTGGATTGGACCTCCGGAGAGATCCTGAAGTGGCGTCCCTCCTGCTCCGATCGTTGTCTCAAGTCTGTGCTCGTCAAACGTGTCCCCGTTGTTCCTCCGCCACCTGGTCTTCTAGAGCCTTACCACTGCTTCACTGACATCTTCTGCAAGAAGCAAGCCGAAGTTCTTCGGCCTCATAGACCTTACGATTGTCCAATCGATTCGGTGCCCAGTTCTATTCCACCCCGGGGTAGAATCTACCCACTCTCACCATCAGAGACTCTCGACATATCAGAGTACATTCGTGAAAATCTGCAGAAAGGTTTCATAAGGAAATCTTCCTCTCCCGCTGGGGCCGTTTTTTTCGTTACCAAGAAAGACGGCTCCCTCCGTCCTTGCATAGACTGCAGAGGCTTAAACAAGATTACTATAAAGAATCGTTACCCTCTTCCCTTGATCTCTGAGCTATTTAACCGCCTCCGTGGGGCTAGGGTCTTCACCAAGCTGGATCTGCGAGGAGCTTACAATCTGATCCGAATCCGAGAGGGCGACGAGTGGAAGACTGCCTTCAACACAGGGGATGGCCATTTTGAATACCTGGTGATGCCATTCGGTCTTTGCAACGCACCTGCTGTATTCCAAGAATTTGTCAACTACATTTTCAGAGATTTGCTTTTCACCTGCATGATCGTATACCTTGACGACATCCTCATCTCCTCCTCCAACCTGGACCTACACCGGGTCCATGTCCGTCAAGTTCTTTCATGTCTTAGAAGGAATCGCCTGTATGCCAAGATCGAGAAGTGTCTGTTCGAGCGGTCCAGCCTGCCCTTCCTTGGGTACATCATTTCAGCCCAGGGTCTACAGATGGACCCAGCCAAGCTCTCAGCGGTACTGGACTGGCCACGCCCCTCTGGACTCCGTGCTATTAAGAGATTTTTGGGTTTCGCCAATTATTATAGGCAATTTATTCCCCATTATTCCACTCTGGTGTCACCCATTGTAGCTCTGACCAAAAAGGGGGCTAATCCCAAATCTTGGCCTTCTCAAGTAGAAGAGGCCTTCCAGCTCCGCACCAGTACTCTCCAGACCTGACCCACTAAGCCATTTTCCCTGGAAGTGGATGCCTCCTCCGTGGGAGCCAGAGCCATACTTACCCAGAAGTCACCCAGGGGCAAGACCCTTTCTTGCGGACTCTACTCCAAGACCTTCACTCCCGCCAAGAGAAATTATTCTATTGGCGATAGGGAGCTATTGGCCATAAAATTGGCACCTGAGCAGTGGAGGCATCTTCTCGAGGGCTCCATCCACCCTGTGAGTATCTTCACGGACCACAAAAACCTTGCCTATCTCCAATCCGCGCAAAGGCTGAATCCACGTCAGGCTCGCTGGTCCTTGTTCTTTGCTCGCTTTAATTTTGTGATCCATTTTCGTCCTGCGAGCAAGAACATCAGGGCTGATGCCCTTTCCCGCTCTTCTGACGTGCTGGGAGACGAGTTAACTCCCCAGCATATAATTCCGCCTGAGCGCCTAATTGCCGCTGCTCCAGTGGAACTGCGCTCTCTCCCCACAGGCAAGTCCTATGTGCCTCCACGTCAGCGCCTACAAGTCCTCAAGTGGGGCCATGCCTCTTTATTCGCAGGTCATCCTGGGGTACAGAAGACTCTCCAGCTCATCTCCCAAAGATGCTGGTGGCCTACTATGGAGAAAGATGTCTCGGATTACATCCAAGCTTGCATGATTTGTGCTCGGGACAAGTCGCCTCATCAGAAGCCTGCTGGTCTCCTCTTGCCTCTCCCTATTCCTGAGGTTCCGTGGTCTCACATCGCCATGGACTTTGTTACCGATCTCCCCTACTCCCATGGAATGACTGTCATTTGGGTCGTAGTTGATCGCTTCTCGAAGATGGCCCACTTCGTACTTCTGCCTGGTCTTCCGTCTGCACCTGTGTTAGCCAAACAGTTTTTTCAGCATATTTTTCGCCTCCACGGTCTTCCCAAGCACATTGTCTCTGACCGTGGGGTACAAATTTTGGAGGGCTCTATGTGGTCAGCTCGGGGTCAAGTTGGACTTTTCATCTTCCCATCACCCTCAGTCTAATGGCCAGGTGGAACGGGTGAATCAAATTTTGGGAGACTATCTAAGTCATTTCGTGTCCTCACGCCACAGTGACTGGTCTGATCTGCTTCCCTGGGCAGTATTTTCTTATAATTACAAACACTCCTCTGCCTCTAACAAGTCTCCATTTTTTGTAGTCTTTGGTCACCATCCTCTTCCACCTCTGTTGCTGTCCTCCTCTTCTCCCGTACCGGCTGTTGACGACCTTGTCCGAGATTTCTCTTCCATCTGGCGTGAAACCCGCACTGCTCTCCTCAAAGCCTCTGCCCGCATGAAGTCCCAGGCCGACAAATAACGCAGAGTTCCTCCAGAATTTTCTCCTGGTGACAAAGTTTGGCTCTCCTCCAAATATATCCGATTCCGGGTTCCAAGCTACAAGTTGGGTCCCCGCTACCTGGGACCCCATAAGATCAAGAAGCGAATCAATCCAGTATCCTACCAACTCCATCTTCCTTCCTCCCTCAGGATTCCCAACTCTTTCCATGTCTCCCTCCTAAAACCTTCCATCTTTATTCGCTTCTCCCCCAAGGTTTCTACTCCTACCCCTGTGACCGGCACTACAGATGTATTCTCTGTCAAGGAGATTTTGGCATCAAAGTTCATCCGGGGGAGAAGATTTTTTCTGGTCGACTGGGAAGGCTGCGGTCCTGAGGAGAGATCTTGGGAACCTGAAGAGAACATCTTGGACCGCAGCCTCATCCTCAGTTTCCTTGGTACCAAAAGGAGGGGGAGACCTTAGGGGGGGTACTGTGACAGTGAGCGCTCCGGTCCCCTCCTCTGTATCGGAGCGCTCGCTGCCTCGGCCTCTGCCTGCTGCTCCCCGGCGCGTCCTGGTCAGACACGCTGACCGAGAGCGCAGGGATTCCTCCTGCGGGGTTGCGGTTAGTGTGGCGGCTGATCACCGCAAACGCGCCACATCCCGTTCCTCCTCACCTGCAGCTCCATCCTCGTGTGCTGCCTCTGTCCCCCGGCGCGCGCGGCCCTGCTCCTTAGGGCACGCGCGCGTCGGCTTCATGAAATTTAAAGGGCCAGCGCACCATTGATTGGTGCCTGGCCCTCACTGTTCTATAAATGTCTCCTGCCCCTTCCTGCCCTCGCCGGATCTTTAGTGCCTTGTGCCTAGTGAAAGCGGTCCTTCTGTTCAGTGTTGCCTGTTGCCAATCTGCTGCCCGTGACTAGCGCTAGTAAACCTGTGCTGCCTGCCCTGACCTGTTGCCTGACTATCGCCTGTGAACCTGTGCCGCCTGCCCTGACCTCTGCTACATCCGACTACGCTTCTGCCTGCCCCTCCTGTACCGCGCCATTCTCAGCTACCAGAGGGGTCGAGTCGCTATCGGGTGGAAAGTCCTGGGGGCTACCTGCCGCAGCAAGACCATCCCGCTTTGCGGCGGGCCCTGATGAAGACCAGTAGTCCCTTAGACTCCGTTCCCCTGGTACGGCCCACGTCATCGCCCCTCTGGTTCAGTGGATCCACCTCCTGTCTCCTGACCGGTACGTTACAACTGTGGTAGATGTATACAATGACATTGGCTATCCCTCAACACTGATGTTAAAATTCAGACATTCACCAGCATATCCTCATATGAAGGACATACCAGAGCCCGCACACCAATGCCAAGGTTTCTCAAAATGGCGCGGGACCTAACGCTAATCATATCTGTGCGTGATAAGCAAAACAGGGGCCAGTGGGCAATTACGGTAGCATTCGGTCGACTCACAGCCTCCTCCTAGGTACCCTCCAGCGTGACTGAGCACACATACAATGGGAGGAGGGAGGCAAGCTGCAATCCCCACCTGAGTGGGCTAATATAAGTGCATGGCCTGACAGGTGCTACCCTAATGCTGCCTGGAAGATATTCAAGGTGCATTAACTATGGAGTTTACACACATCCAAGTATAAAATTTAAACAAACAACAAAAAACGTGGTCTCAAATGGCTGGAGGTGCTCAACCCCAAATGCGGTTGTGCATTTATACTGGGGGAGCAGATCCTGCCCTTGTAGTCCGTTGCTAGGGGCGATCCCCAGCATAAAAATGCATACAATGGAGGATGCCTGCAGCGGACTACAAGTGCCACAATAGAATCCTACACCAGATAGATGGTGTGGATGTGTAACAATTAGAATAATACAATACAGGAATATGGGTGCACTACTGTGGTAGATGTATGCAATGACATTGGCTATCCCTCAACACTGATGTTAAAATTGAGACATTCAAGCATATCCTTATATGAAGGACATACCAGAGCCCGCACACCAAAGCCAAGGTTTCTCAAAATGGTGCGGGACCTAACGCAAATCCTACCTGTGCATGATAAGCAAAACAGGGGCCAGTGGGCAATTACGGCAGAATTTGCACAGGTATGGCTAATAGTTACAGCGGTTCTGACAAACGCAAAAAAAATTACCCCATTTTGAAAACTTCACCCCTCACAGAACATGGGGTATAGTGAGCCTTAACACCCCACAGGTGTTTGACAAATTTTCGTTAAAGTTAAATGAAAATCAGATTTTTTTCACTAAAATGCTGGTGTTACCCCAAAGTTTTTATTTTCACAAGGGGTAATAGAAGAAAAAGCCCCCCTAAATTTGTAACACATTTCTTCGGAGTATGGAGGTACCCCATATGGAGATGTAAAGGGGTCTTCGGGCGCACTACAGGACTCAGAAGAGAAGGAGCGCCATTAGGCTTTTTGAGAGAGAATTTGACTGGAATTGAAGGCCACGTGTGTTTACAAAGCCCCCATTACCCCCACGTTCTATGCACTACCTAAAGTCCACAAAGGTACATCTCCACTCAAAGGGGCCCGATTGTTTCGGGAATAGGTAGCATTTCACAGAACGTGGGGGTATATATAGATAGAGTCCTCAGGCACTTTGTCACATCATTACCGTTGTTTACAAGGGACACCATGGACCTTTTGTCTAAACTAGATGGGATCGAGGTGGAGAGTAACACCCTATTGGGAGGAATTGATGTTTAATCACTTTATTCTTCAATCCCACATGATAAAGGTATCAAAGCGGTGACCTATTATCTCTCCACGAGGGGAAACTATATGCAGAATCATAATACCTTTGTCATCAAACTTATGGAGTTTATTTTGGTCCACAACTACTTTCTCTTCGACGGACGCTACTACCACCAACTAAAAGGGACTGCCATGGGCAGTCCCTGTGCGCCAACCTATGCTAACATCTTTTTAGGTTGGTGGGAAGCTACAGTGGCGTTCATCAAAGATAGAGAGAGAGATACCTGGAGTATGTCCCTTTATGGACACGTTATATTGACGATGTCTTCGTCTTATGGACGGGCACTGAGAGTGGCTTTAAACAGTTTATGGACTCAATTAATGTAAATGATATAGGTTTGAAGTTTACATATACGCTCAGTCTCATATTCGGACTTCTTGGATGTGACTATCAAGAAGGATAATCACGGTGGTCTAGTCACGAATGTTTTCCGCAAAGCCACGGCAACGAACAGCCTCCTGAGGTGGCAGAGTTGCCATCTGGGGCCCCTTAAAAAGGGGATCCCCAAAGGGCAATATCTCCGCATCAGGAGGAACTGTTCGCAGGAGAGGGACTTTTTTGTGCAAGCGAGGGACCTGAGGGAGAGGTTCAGAGAACGTGGCTACCCCGATCAGGTTCTAACCCCAGCCTTTCAACATGCGGTGGCTACCCTGAGGCAGGAATTGCTAGTCCCTAAAATACAACCTGAAAAACCACAGACATGTAGAGTGATAGGAACCTTTGCTAATAAATCTACACAAGTTCGAGAAATTCTACAAAGGTATTGGAGAATCTTAATGATGGACAAGGACATAGCGCCTGTAGTGGGTAACTACCCTCAAATTACTTACAGAAAAGGGGAGGGGATAACATTACTCAAAGTCAATTAGCACCCCCCTCACCCTCCAGGACGTGGCTGGGCAGTAGTATAACAAATGGATCCTATAAATGTGGCCACTGTAAAGCATGCCCCTATATGAGAAAAACGGAGAGTATCACTGTCCGATCATTGGATAAAATGTTCAAAATCAAAGGTATGATTAACTGTAGCACTAAAGCAGTTGCCTATGTGGCCATATGCTCTTGCAACCTACTATATGTAGGTAAAACAATTCGAGAACTACGTCGTAGAGTGCTTGAGCATATAGGTGACATTCATAGTAAAAGGGATACAGCAGTGGCGAGGCACATGAATGAATCTCATGGGGGTGATCCTCAACATCTGCAATTTTTTGGCCTAGAGAAGATGCGTCCCTCCCCAAGAGGAGGTAATCTGGACCAGATGCTGCTTCAACGTGAGACACGTTGGATTTATACCCTAGACTCAGTAACCCTTAATGGGTTAAATGAGCAACTGTGCTATACTAGTTTCCTATAACTGTGTTTTAGAGCGCTGGGGACATCAATAGGGGTGGATCACAGGTAGTTAGATCACAGGTAGCCTTTGAGTTAGGACACCCCTTAACTAGGGATGTTTAGGGCATCGGAGACTAGGTTCCTGTGCAGGACTGCCCTTTTTAAGGCGGCCACCCCGCCTAGGTTTAGGGACTAGACTTAGGGCCTCATAGCTTGTATCTAGGATCATAAGGCCCCCGATTTACTCCCTTCCCTATATAAGCTAGGGACCTCCCCTTCCCCAGCGGTCACCCATAGGTGTTTTTCGATCTAACCAGTATGCACAGTCATTGTGTACAGCGTCTCACTAATGTAGATATGTGTATGGGCTTCTCTGTGCCTCCCCGGGGGTGCCCTTGCCTGCATTGTCCCTCTTTATATTTCTGATTAGTTGAGTCTCTTAGAGGTTCATAACCTGAGAATAGATTGGATTTAGTATCAGTATGAGTAATATCACTTGGTAATACTATCCTCACCATTGCTAACTCTGGTTCATTCCCTGGGTGCAATCTGGACCTAGCCAAATAAAGCCTTTTGTTTGTCCATGAGACAGCTTTCCTCTGACCCGTACTTATCCCACGGAGCTTAAAGGGTTAACTTTTCTCTGCTCGCTACCCCGCGATACGTGCGGTGTGTAGGTTACGCCCTCCAGCGTCGGCGTTCACATGGAGACGGCGGCGGGGCGGAGACTCCTCCCACAGCTCCAAAGCGGATAAGTCGTCAGACGCCGCTTGCTCCGGACACATGTGTGAGAAGCCGGCACACAGCTCGGTTCCCCGCCACTGCGGGTTACACACACTGACTGGATCGCTTCACACTGACCTTATACACCAGAACCGTGAGTAAATATCTTCCCTTGCAGGTATTTATCACAACTACTGTATGCGATAGCTGGAGAACAATAGATTCCTCTATGCTTTATTGCAGGTATCACGCCGAGTCCCGACAGGACCGTGAGTGTATATATACCTTCTGTTTTCAGGCATCTCCCATTCCCAGCTACAACATGTCCTACTGAATGAGGTTTTTTGTCTGCATCTCTTTTACAGGTGAAATCTGGGAAGGGAGAAGGAAGCACTCCAAATACTTGAGCCACATCTTGGCTATAGACCAGAATAACAATTGATACTATCTACTAATATACTGTGGATAAGTGGTGTTTGCTTTGTGGCATCCATATATCGAGCCCCTGAGGAGGTCACATGCTAATTTGTGCCGAAACGCGTAGGGCTGTTGTACATTGTGGATACATCTAGCCCCTGTGGGCAGTTAGTATCCTGGATGTGTATCTTTATTGGTTGATATTGTGGGAACTATTTCCCCTGGTCTACATTTTAGCAGCACAGCTTTGGCGTCATATTAGCTAAGTGGCCCTAAACCGGGTCAAATGGCTAACTATTATCATCACTATTATTAGATAAGCACCGCTTATTAAATTCTGTGAGGGGTGTAGTTTCCAAAATGGGGTTACATGTTTGTGTGTGTGTGTGGGGGGGCTCCACTGTTCTGTTAGCACGGGGGCTTTGTAAACACACATGCCCCTACTTCTATTCCAACCAAATTCTCTCTCCAAAAGCCCAATGGTGCTTCTTCTCTTCTGAGCATTGTAGTGCACTAGCACAGCACTTTACATCCACATATTTCCATACTCAGAAGAAATGGTGTTACAATTTTTTTCTCCTATTACCCCTTGTAAAAATGAAAAGTTTGGGGTAACACCAGCATTTTAGTAAAAAAAAAAAAAAACATTTCAGCAAAATTCGCTCTCCAAAATCCCGTTGTCGCTCCTTCCCTTCTGAGCCCTCTAGTGCACCCACAGAGCACTTTACATTCACATATGAGGTATTTCCTTACTCGAGAGAAATAGGGTTACACATTTTGGGGAACATTTTTACCTATTACCTCTTGTAAAAAAAGAAAACATAGGTCTACAAGAACATGTTAGTGTAAAAAAATTAAGATTTAGAATTTTCTCCTCTTTGCTGCTATTCCTGTGAAACACCTAAAAGGTGAACAAACGTTCTGAATGTCATTTTGAATACTTTAAGGAGTGCAGTTTTCATAATGGGGTCTATTATAGGGTAATTCTAAGATAAAGACTCTCAAATTCACTTTGAAACTTAACTGGTCCCTGAAAAAATCCAATTTTGAAATTTTCGTGAAAAATTGGTGCTATACAGTGCGCTTCACCTCAACAGCCTGTGTGGTCGAGTTGTGCCAGGGGTAGCGACCTGGGTGCCGCCTGCCTCAGTGAGTGAAAACCAGCGGCACCTTAGACTCTGCTCCCTGGCACGACCCGCGTCATCTGCCACACAGGTTCAGCGGATCCACTACCTGTCCAGCTCCAGACCACCGTGGCACTGCGGATCTACTATCTCCTGAGTTCCAGTCGACTGCGGTGAGTCTTACAATTGGAAAATTGCTGCTAAACTTTGAAGCCATCTAATGTCTTCAAAAAGTAAGAACATGTCAACTTTATGATGCCAACACAAACTAGACATATTGTATATGTGAATCAACATATAATTTATTTGGAATGTCCACTTTCCTTAATAGCAGAGAGCTTCAAAGTTAGAAAAATGCAAAATTTTAAAATTTTTCATTCAATTTTGAAATTTTTCACCAAGAAAAGATGCAAGTATCGACAAAAATTTACCACTAACATAAATTAGAATATCTCACGAAAAAACGTTCTCGGAATCAAATTAATTTGTTAAAGCATCCTAGAGTTTTTAATGCTTAAAGTGACAGAGGTCAGATTTGCAAAAAAGGGCTGCTTCCTTAAGGTCAAAATTGGCTGCATCCTTAAGGGGTTAAAAGAGTAGTATAGTGAAAATGATCTTCATCCTATTGTGCCTGTGCTCCAAAAAACTAAAACAAAACAAACTTTAACTCACCTTCCTCCGTTCCTCTGTTGCGCTGCTATTGGTCAGGTCTTCTTCCTTCTTCCCTGTGGATTGTTACACTGCAGTCAGCGTATCGCCGGCCGCAGCGATGTCCAACCTCGGCTGGTGATAGGCTGAGCGCACTATCATGTAAGGAGCGGGCAGCAGGGAGAAGGCGGGGCCCGAACTCCTTACATGAAGTTCGCTTAGCCTATCACTGGCTGAGGTGGGACATCGCTGTGGCAGGCGATACGCTGTCTGCGGTGTGACAATCCGTGCACATGGAAAAAGGAAGAAGACCGGACCAGACCAGAGGACCGAAGAGCTACAGTGGCGCAATGGGGGAAAGGAGGAAAGTGAGTTAATGTTTGTTTTTTTGTTTTGTTTTTTTGCAGCCCAGGCACAACAGGATGGAGATAATTTTCATTATACTACTCCTTAAAAACCCACATTACACCGTCAGCCATACACAATGGATGGTGGGCCATTATCATTAAAATCTGACATCTTGCAAGATTAACCTCCAACAGGGTTAAGTGGCCTGCATTTCAGCATCATAATCCTTGTTTCCCATTGAGATAAGTGATATCAGGACTTTCTCACTGTACCTTATCCTCCCAATAAAATCTCACTGATTCTTGGCCAGGCCAGGTTTATGACTACAATTTGTTTTCTTGTTGTCTACAGTCCTAATCTAATATATGTATTTCTTCTTCAATGATTTTGCCAATAAAATACATTTACCAGTATTGTTTTTCACTTTTGTCACTTATGCCAGCAGTTTCTAGACAGACAAACATGTCTATGTACTGTAAAACTCTGTTCACACATGCAGTGGTTTCAATGGGCTTTCTCAATAACACTTTTTACATTGCACTTGCAGAAGCCCCCAACAATTGGAGATTTTCCTACTCCTTATGATAGAAAATATAGATTTTTATTAAAGACAGGAGATAAACTTTATCTTCTTTACTGAAATATAGCAGCAATGGGTTAATAAACAGGTGTACAGAAAATCAAACGGTATTATGCAAATGAGGTATGCAAGAACAGACAATCAGTGACCAGTACAGGTGATATAATGGGTAAACAGGTAATATACTTCCTCTTCTTTGGTGTGAAGAAAATCTGTAGATTTGCTAGAGCAAAGGAGGCTAAAACTCTGGTCCAGGAACTTCTTTGAAGTGACGCATCAGGCTGGAAGAAGAACAAAACAAAGACTTTAAAGGGTAGGGTTCATAGGGTGGGATAATGTTTGTCTCCTGTCTTTAATAAAATCTACATTTTCCATCATAAGGACTAGGAAAATATCCAATTTTATCACAAGATAGGAGACTTTCCATTATGCAAGTTTAAAGCTAACAAATAAATACATAAATATTATTAAACTCAAAAATAAGGCACTATAACATATATATACATAAGAGATGAAATAATTTAAATAATGGTTATGGAAACATGAGGTCCAGGTCTGAAATAAAAAGTTTTGAAAGTAGACTCTGAAGACCATTCAGCTGCTTTTAAAATGTCTGATAGAGATCCACCTGCTTGTCATATTTTTGTGGACATGGCTCCTCTAGTAGAATGAGCTCCAAAAATAGATGTAGCTAAAGACATGGTCTGTTTCACCCATCTGGCTAAAGTAGTGAAGTAGTGAAAGAAACTGGGCGAAAAGGTCTGCAAGATGATTAATTGAGTAGTAGAGGGATCTCTTCAAGATGCTGTTTTTTGTTCGTAAACTTTAAGACAGCGAACAATACAAAGTTTATCTTGAAAGCCGGGTAGAATGAAGATTCGTTTTTGTTCTTCTATATATAGAGAAAAGAACACCATTGGGAGAAAATTGTCTATGAGATAAATCAAGGGCTCTAACATCAGAGATTCTTTTTAATGACATAAGACATAATAACATAGTAAGCTTTAAAGATAGAAATTTTGAAGAAAGATAATCATTATCCCCCCCACGAGATAAATAAGTTCAAGACTAGATTAACGTCCCAAGTGGACTGATACGTCGGTAGAGGGGGCGTCGGAATTTGATGCCTTTCATAAGCTTACAAATTAAAGAATGGTTGCCTAGAGGCATAGAAAGAATTGGGGCATGGTAAAAGGATGTAGCCAAACAGTAGACATTGATGGTATGATATGCCTTACCAGTGTCAAAAGATGAAGAAAGAAAATTCAGAACTTCAGTTATAGATGCATGTTCGGGATCCAAGTCCCGTTGCAGGCACCAATCAGACCAAAGCTTCCAAGCTGATCTGAAGGATGATTTGGTATCTGGTGCCCAAGCGTCTGAGAGAATATCTCTAGTTGATTGTGAAAGGTTTAAATCTGGTCCTGTCGACCCCAGACGAACCAGGCAACTAGAGTTAGTAGATTGGAAGATATCAAGTTGTGGGGATTCTCGGAAGGGTCTTAAAGGAAAGCCTATGATCATGTCCAGTGTTTAGGGAAACCAAACTTGAGTTGGCCACCATGGAGTAATCAATACTACTGTTGATTTCTGGGATTTGATGAGGAGAACTCTCAAAATCAGATTGAATAGCGGAAATGCATAAAGAAGCTCCTGAGGCCAGAGCTGGAGAAGAGCATCTACACTTTCCGCCTCTGGATCCGGACACCAACTTGAAAATCTCGTAATTTGGCAATTTAAGTGGGATGCATATAAATAAATCCAGTCGTAGAGGACCCCAAAAGGAGATGAGACGAAGAAAAATGTTGGAATCCAGTTTCCAATCGCTGTAATCTACTAGGAATCGAGAATTCCAGACTGCTATAGTGTTTGAAAGACCAAGGAGATACTCCGCTTTCAGAGTAATGTCCCTGTCTTGACAAAAGTGACATATTTCCTTTGCCAAATTGGCTAAAGTTAAAGATCTGGTTTCTCCTAAGCGGTTGATATACTGTACTGCAGATACATTGTCCATTCTCAGAAGAATGCAACATTGTGTTCTGTCCTTCACAAAACTTTTCAGAGCAAATAATTCTGCCAGAAGTTCCAGAGAATTTATGTGAAGGAGCATTTCTTCAGAAGACCGTATGCCTCCGGTTGAGGAGAAACCGCATCTTGCTCCCTAACCCAGATAACTGGTGTCGGATTACATAGTTACATAGTTAGTACGGTCGAAAAAAGACATATGTCCATCAAGTTCAACCAGGGAATTAAGGGGTAGGGGTGTGGCGCGATATTGGGGAAGGGATGAGATTTTATATTTCTTCATAAGCATTAATCTTATTTTGTTCCAGGAATGTATCTAATCCTGTTTTAAAGCTGTTAATTGTTCCTGCTGTGACCAGTTCCTGAGGTAGACCGTTCCATAAATTCACAGTCCTCACGGTAAAGAAGGCGTGTCGCCCCTTGAGACTAAACTTTTTTTTCTCCAGACGGAGGGAGTGCCCCCTCGTCCTTTGGGGGGGTTTAACCTGGAACAGTTTTTCTCCATATTTTTTGTATGGGCCATTAATATACTTATATACGTTTATCATATCCCCCCTTAAACGTCTCTTCTCAAGACTAAACAATTGTAACTCCTTTAATCGCTCCTCATAGCTAAGATGTTCCATGCCCCATATTAGTTTAGTCGCGCGTCTCTGCACCCTTTCCAACTCCGCAGTGTCCCTTTTATGGACAGGTGACCAAAACTGAACAGCATATTCCAGGTGAGGCCGTACCAATGCTTTATAAAGGGGGAGTATTATGTCCCTGTCCCTTGAGTCCATGCCTCTTTTGATACATGACAATATCCTGCCGGCTTTGGAAGCAGCAGCCTGACATTGCATGCTATTCTGTAGTCTGTGATCTACAAGTACACCCAGATCCTTCTCTACCAGTGACTCTGCCAGTTTAATCCCCCCTAAGACATACGATGCATGCAGGTTATTAGTACCCAGATGCATAACTTTACATTTATCCTCATTGAACCTCATTTGCCAAGTGGATGCCCAGACACTTAGTCTATCCAAGTCATCTTGTAACTTATGCACATCCTCTATAGACTGTACCGTGCTACAAAGCTTGGTGTCATCTGCAAAGATAGAAACAGAGCTGTTAATACCATCCTCTATATCATTGATAAATAAATTAAACAACAGTGGTCCCAGTACTGAACCTTGGGGTACACCACTAATAACCGGGGACCAATCAGAGTACGAATCATTGACCACCACTCTCTGGGTACGATCCATGAGCCAGTGTTCAATCCAGTTACAAACTAAAATTTCCAAACCCAAAGACCTTAACTTACCTGTCAGACGTCTATGAGGGACAGTATCAAATTCTATAATTAGATCCGAAATAGAATTGAAAATGGTCTTCCCATTCCATGAAACAATGTGATCTAACCACCAAAGGAGTTCTTTCTTCATTTCGTCAGAATAACCTAAGCCTTCTCTGAGATGTTGAGCCTTGAGTCGTTGGAGTGCTCTGTAATGTAGTGGTGCTGGGAAGATCGCTTGAATGGAGGCTGATAGAAGACCCACCAATCGAGCGATAGAGCAGAGAGAAACTAAGTGTCTGTTCAGGAGAATACGAATCTCTCTACGGATCATTTTTAGTTTCCTGGAAGGAAGACTCAGAATAGCCATTTGTGTGTTCACAATGAAGCCTAGAAATTCCACTTCTCTTGCAGGGGAAAGAAAAGATTTCGTAATTTAATAATAATTCTCAGATTGGATGGTAGGGAAATTGTCCAATCAATGTGAAGATGAATCTGAGATAATGTCTGAGCCATTTTCAGGATGTCGTCTAAATAGATTATAAGACGAACACTGCAAGCTCTCAATATCGCTACTACTGGTTTGAGAAGTTTTGTAAAGCACCATGAAGCCGATAAATGGCAGAATGGTAGACTGGTGAACTGCCATTTTAGATACTTCCATAAAAATTGGAGGTAAGGTTGAGACAATTGGTGAATAGGTACCGTGAGGTAGGCATCTTTTAAGTCTATTTTGGCCAACCAGTTGTTCTATAAGAGAAGGTCTCTCAATAGATGGATACCCTTCATTTTGAAATGGCGGTATTGAACAAAATAGTTGAGGGTCTTTGGGTCTTTATGACAGGTCTGAAACCTCTGTCCTTTAAGACCCAGGCATCTGATGTGATCATAGCCCAAATTTGGAAAAAAATTGCTATTCTACCTCCTAGTGGAATGTGAGAAAAAGATGGGACATGTTGACTTACCTGTTGGAGGTCTGGATCTGGTATATGCTCGGTGTCCTCTCGCCCTCCAAGGTCTTTCTCTAGTGGGGAAGAAAGGATTTGGTTGGAGGGGTTAGAGAAGGGATCTGTACAGGAAGGAGGGATATGATGGCTGGGAAGTCTGTGCCCCTTCTCTTCCCAGCCCTGCCAAAAACTTGAGGCTGGAAGACCTTCCTCAAGGACGTCTGTGCCTTGTCCACGGATTAAAACAAATTTACATATTTATGCAGTTCTTTAATAAATGTATCTCCGAATAGGAGACCATCTGGAGGAGAATTATTTTCAGAGGAGGCCAACTGGGTAAGTTGCGGGTCCAGCTTCATGAGTATGGACCATTTTCTTTTGGTACATATAGTAGCATTAATGCTGCCAAACATACAGACCGTTTTCTTTTGGTACATATAGTAGCATTAATGCTGCTAAACATACAGACAGCTCTCTGAACCAAACCCCGCAATATAGAAACATCTACAGAGGTACCAGAAAAGATTGCCTCTTCGGACAAATCTAGGATCCTGGTTAACGAACCCAGTAAATCCAAGAACCTATCCTGGATGGTCCGGAAGGATCGGTCTATACCTTTTTTGGGGGTTTCCCCCCGACACATTACACAGTACATTACTAATGTTGGGTCAATATCCAGGGTATTAGACATCTTATTTGGCAGAGTGGGTCTAGGGCATTCAGAGCGCATTTTGCTTCTACTTGCCCTGTCAAGTGGTTTTCTTAACCAGTGGGTAAAGTATTTAGATACCAAGGGATCTAGCATCCATTCACCCGATCTGGGGTGTTTAATATAGCCTGGATCAAAAAATGGATTTCCAGCATTATCCAAAAGGACAGACTTTTGGTCCTGATCATCTACAATCATGACATTGTCATCTGAGATGTCTTCGTATTCAGAATTATCATCTGGTTCAGAGAAATTAACCTCATCAGAGGAAGAATGGTCCGGAGATGTTATATAAGAATCTGGTTTGCATCTATGAGATGCTCTATTTGCCCCTTTTATCAGTCTCCTTACGGATAGAGGATGCAGAGACCGGTAGTAAAATGTATTTTTTGGGAGTCTTTCCCCTGTTTTTCCATCCCTCAGCCAACTTTGAGCTAGAGTCCTCAGTGGACCAGAATTGGTCTGAGGGGGTAGATGCAGGGCCGCCATCAGGGGGGTACAACCAATACACCTGTATGGGGCCCGGAGCTTCAGGGGGCCCGGACGTCCCTGGACGGACGTTACTGGCTTGTCACTTTCACCACCCTGATGGCGGCCCTGCTTGTCAGTGAGTGACTGCGACTGTCACTCACTGACCGCTGGGTGCCCGCAAGGACTATGACCGGGCCTCATAGTCCGGGGGGCCCGCACATTTCTATAAAATTACCTATTTCTAGTGCGCGGTAATTATGGCAGGGCCGGACAGGCCAAGGTCTGATTGGAGTAGAGACGTCACGTGCCCGTGCAGGAACGCTTGTCTACTCCAATCACCTGACCTGTCCCTGCCTACGTCCCCGCATGATCTCCTTCATCCTCCCCGTGCAGTGAAAGGAGCAGCAAAAATCTCATGTGGTTTCACCGATCCCCGGCAGGGTAGGTAAACTTGTGGGGGGGTGGGGGTGGGGGGAATGGTGTTTTGGGAGTCCTAAGAGGTGATGAGTGGTGCAGTGGGGTTGATGAGAGGTGGGGGGGGGGGTTATTGAGGTGATGAGTGGTGCAGGGGGGTGATGAGAGGTGCAGAGGGGATAAGAGGTGCAGGGGGGTTTAATGGGGGTGATTAGAGGTGGGGAGGGGTTATGGGGGTGATGAGAGGTGACGGGGGGGGATGAGAGATGCAGGGGGGGTTATGAGAGGTGATGAGAGGTGCATGGGGGGTGATTGGGTGATAAGAGGTATAAGGGGGGTGATGGGGGTGCAAGGGGGTGATGAGAGGTGATGGGGGTGATTAGAGGAGCAGGGGGGTGATGAGAGGTGCAGGGGGTGATGGGGGTGATAAGAGGAGCAGGGGGGGTGATGAGAGGTGCAGGGGGGTTATGGAGGTGATGAGAGGTGCAGGGGGGAGTGATGGGGGTGATAAGAGGAGCAGGGGGGTGATGGGGGTGATGAAAGGTGCAAGGGGGGTGATGAGAGGGGCAGGGGGGTGACGGGGGTGATTAGAGGAGCAGGGGGGTGATGAGAGGTGCAGGGGGTGATGGGGGTGATAAGAGGAGCAGGGGGGGGGGTGATGAGAGGTGCAGGGGGGTTATGGGGGTGATGAGAGGTGCAGGGGGGAGTGATGGGGGTGATAAGAGGAGCAGGGGGCGATGCGGGTGATGAAAGGTGCAAGGGAGGTGATGAGAGGGGCAGGGGGGTGACGGGGTGATTAGAGGAGCAGGGGGGTGATGAGAGGTGCAGGGGGTGATGGGGGTGATAAGAGGAGCAGGGGGGTGATGAGAGGTGCAGGGGGGTTATGGGGGTGATGAGAGGTGCAGGGGGGAGTGATGGGGGTGATAAGAGGAGCAGGGGGTGATGGGGGTGATGAAAGGTGCAAGGGGGGTGATGAGATGTGCAGGGGGGTGATGGGGGTGATTAGAGGAGCAAGGGGGTGATGAGAGGTGCAGGGGGTGATGGGGGTGATAAGAGGAGCAGAGGGGTGATGAGAGGTGCAGGGGGGTTATGGGGGTGATAAGAGGTGCAGGGAGGTTATGGAGGTGATAAGAGGTGCAGGGGGGTTATGGGGGTGATGAGAGGTGCAGGAGGGTTATGGGGGTGATGAGAGGTGCAGGGGGGTTATGGGGGTGATAAGAGGTGCATGGGGGTTATGGGGCTGATAAGAGGTGCAGGGGGGTTATGGGGGTGATGAGAGGTGCAGGGGGGGTTATGGGGGTGATGAGGAGAGGTTTGGCGGGGGGTTATGGGGGTGATGAGGAGTGATGAGGACACAGAGGATAAGAGGGGGTACAGTGTGTGGCAGTATTAAATTCAGGGCACAGTGTGTGGCAGGATTATATTCAGTAGATACAGTGGCAGTATTATATTCAGGGTACAGTGTGCGGCAGTATTATATTCAGGGTACAGTGTCTGGCAGTATTATATTCAGAGTACAGTGTGTGTCAGGATTATTTAAAGTAGATACAGTGTGGGGCAGCATTGTATTCAGGGTACAGTGTGGGACAGCATTATATTCAGGTTACAGTGCGTGGCAGGATTATATTTAGTGGGTACAGTGTATAGCAGTATTATATTCAGGGTACAGTGTGTGGCAGTATTATATTCAGTGGATACAGTGTGTGGCAGTATTATATTCAGGGTACAGTGTGTGGCAGTATTATATTCAGGGTACAGTGTGTGGCAGTATTATATTCAGTGTATACGGTGTAGAGCAGTAGTATATTCAGGGTACAGTGTGAGGCAGTATTATATTCAGGGTACAGTGTGGGGCAGTATTATATTTAGTGGGTGCAGTGTATGGCAGTATTATATTCAGGGTACAGTGTGTGGCAGTATTATATTCAGGGTACAGTGTGTGGCAGTATTATATTCAGGGTACAGTGTGGGGCAGTATTATATTCAGGGTACAGTGTGGGGCAGTATTATATTTAGTGGGTACAGTGTATGGCAGTATTATATTTAGGGTACAGTGTATAACAGTATTATATTCAGGGTACAGTGTGTGGCAGTATTATATTCAGGGTACAGTGTGGGGCAGTATTATATTCAGGGTACAGTGTGTGGCAGTATTTTACATAGGGTACACTTTCTGGCAAGGTTATAATGATTACTGTCTTCATGCAGAGGATGAGCATCTGCTGACAAAGTGAGGAGCCAATGATGTCTGGATGTCAGACTCTGCAGAGAAGATGGAGCTGGAGGGAAGACCTGGTCTCTGGACCAGATGAAGAAGAAAATATAACAGAGAAGATATCACTAAAGTCAGAAGACGTCACTCAGGCCACTGATATCATTGTGTATTCTCCTGACTGTCCAATCAGAGCTGTGGTCACTTGTAAGTTCCGCAGTGATGATGGGTAAAACTGTGTCCAATCTGTGTCTCTCCAGCTGTTACAAAACTACAACTCCCATTGCCAGAGGCTCTCCAGACATGATGGGAGTTTTAGCTTTCCAACAGCTGGGGAACCATTTCAACCGAGGTAATCGGTGGGGGTCTCAGCAGTCGGACCCCCACCAAAAAAAAAAGAAAAGGGCTGCTTATTATAAAATGCCCGAGCCCTGGGGGGGGGGTTGGGGGTGGCAGATATTTCTGATGGCAGCCCTGGGTAGATCGACCATGTTTTGGAGATTTTGTAGCACTGCTGCAAGATATCGCTTAAGCGACAGATTTAGCTACCACATCAGGGATAGAAGCCATAGCAGTGCGGACAGTAGATTGAACTTATTTTGAGACTGACTGGTCTACCATGGACCTAATGAAAGATTGATTAACCAACTCAAAATATTGAGTGTCATCAATTTTATTTGGAGCTTCATTAGCCATATTGACGTATATAACGTACATAATGTGTGTGTATTTATATATATATATATATATATATATATATATATATATATATAATTAAATATATATATATATATATATATATATATAGTAATAGATTGTAAATAAAATATATGCAGATGTATATAGAAATATATCAGTAGATGGTAGATCATTTAATAAAATAAGTTGTAAATATAATGAATTTAATGAGAAATATGAGGGAGAGGTAAATAAGGGAGGGAGCTGTAAGATATAAGAAAATAACAAAACCTGTGGTAAGTATAAAGATACAGTGCAGATATGTTATTGGAAATAAGAGGAAACAATTATCACCTGAATATATCAGTGTAAACAGTATATTTGCACTGACAGGAGCGAAGCTGTGAGGGAAAAGTGAAGCCGGCTGATGCGGACGACCAGCGGGCTATGAGGTGACAGGAATTCATGCTCTCAGCTGAAATCTCAGCTCGGCGCGAAGTCTCGCAAGATTTGATAACAGAAGAAGCGGGCGGAGAGTAACGGTGACGAGGCGCGTGACGCAGATAGAGATGAAGGGAATATCATATAGGTAAGTAAGAAAAGAGGATCACTAAAAGCGAGGGGAAAGTATATATATACTATGTAGTAACAGAGAGGTGTTTACCAACAATGTACTAAGACATAGACATGAAGGGGTAATTAACATGAGACAAAATCATGACAATAAGGAGTTAAGATAGAAAGTAAAGGAAGTATATGATAAGTACAGTATGCACAAAATATAATGGGAAAATAAGAAAAATAAGTATAGTAACTGTTTAACGACTAAGTACATGTATACACGTCCTTGTGTCATTAACGGGGTATGGCGCAGGCTCCCGACTCAAGCCTGGGTCATACAGGTCGTCCCTCAGCTGATTCTTGTAGATGAGGTCCAGCGTTAATAGCCAACATCGCCGAGGCTGGCTATTAACCCTTTAGATTGCTGCTCTCAAAGCTGACACTTCTGAGGTAGCCGGGGGGCTTATCTCTCCTGTAGTGCTGGCTGCTGTGCTGGGAATGATAAAGCCTGGCAGGGCCAGGCTTTATCAATCGAGCACAAAGCACACAGATCAATGTGGTTCTATGGAACTACATTAATCTGTAAGAGGAATCAAATGATTGCTCCTAAAAGTTCCCTAAGGGTACTTAAAGTGTAAAAAAAAAGTTTAAAAACACACACATTAACCCCTTCAATCGAGCACAAAGCACACAGATCAATGTGGTTCTATGGAACTACATTAATCTGTAAGAGGAATCAAATGATTCCTCCTAAAAGTCCCCTAAGGGGACTTAAAGTGTAAAAAAAAAGTTTAAAAACACACACATTAACCCCTTCCTTATTAAAAGTTTAAATCACCCCCCTTTTCCCAAATTCCATGAAAAAATATATTAACATAATAAAACAAAAACATGTGTTATTGCCGTGTGCGTAAATGTCCGAACTATAAAAATATAAGTTTAATTAAAGCGCACGGTCATTGGCGTACACGTTAAAAAATTCCAAAGTCCAAAATTGTGTATTTTTGGTCACAGTGTATACCCTAAAAATTTTTTATAAAAAGTGATCAAAAAGTCAGATCAAAACAATCATGGTACCAATCAGTTCACGGTGAAAAAAATGAGCCCTCATACCAACCCGTATACGGAAAAATAAAAAAGTTATAGTGGTCAGAAGAGGACAATTTTAAACATACTAGTTTTGGTGCATGTAGTTATAATTTTTTTAAAGTAGTAAAATAAAGAAAACCTATATAAATTGAGTATCATTGTAACAATATGGACATACAGAATAAATATATTGTGTCATCTTTACTGAAAAGTGCACTGCGTAGAAGATTGGAAGCCCCAAAAGTTACAAAATGGCGTTTTTTTTTTTTTTTTTTAATTTTGCCCCAAAAATATTTTCTTTCTGGGTTCGCCGTAAATTTTGTGGTAAAATTATTGATGTCATAACAAAGTACAATTGGTGGCACAAAAAAATAAGCTCTCATATGAGTCTGTAGGTGCAAATTTGAAGGTTTTAGAAGGTCATGAGGAGACATGAAGTCTCCTTTCTTGTGATAAAATCTGCTGTTATCGCTGGAATCATTTCTGTTTGGCTGTACATTTCCTCTGCAGGGGATATGTAGTATGCATACAGGTCATTTAAATAAATGTAAACAATTATATTACATGGATCGTCTGGGATACATTTTATCTATCTATCTATCTATCTATCTATCTATCTATCTATCTACTCCAAAAAACAAGAAGCCGCAGCACTCCAGTAAGGTGAATAAGATTTATTGACCCAACATCAGGAACAATGTTTCAACTGCCCAATTGCAGTCTTTCTCAAGCTGGAGCTTGAGAAAGACTGCAATTGGGCAGTTGAAACGTTGTTCCTGATGTTGGGTCAATAAATCTTATTCACCTTACTGGAGTGCTGCGGCTTCTTGTTTTTTGGAGTGGATGTCTATGGGACCCTGGACCTGGGACCTTTACCGCCTGCACCCGTCGCTCTCTTTGGAGGTTGTGCTGCTCTACCCTTTTGCTTATCTATCTATCTATATATATATATATATATATATATATATATATATATAGGAGGCGAAGAAGGAAAACTTGACCCTTACAGAGGCGCTGCTAGTTCCAGAGTAATGTAGATGCCAACCAGAAGTATTGGTAAAAAACACCGGAGTGGTTAATTAGAGCATAAGAGGACAATGAAGTACACAGATGACGTGTTTTGGGGGAGCCACCCCCTTCCTCAGATCAGGATGACACTGATCTGAGGAAGGGCGTGGCTCCCCCGAAACGCATCATCTGTGTACTTCATTGTTCTCTTCTGCTCTAATAAACCACTCCGGTGTTTTTTACCAATACTTCTGGTTGGCATCTACATTACTCTGGAACTAGCAGCGCCTCTGTAAGGGTCAAATTTTCCTTCTTCGCCTCCACTTCCATCAGGATCGGATCATTCCCTTCCCTGGGACCCAGGCTCAGCAGCAGTTCCAGCCTTTCTGTCACCCACGGTGTGGGTTATATGCGAATATCCTATTCGCTCAAGGTGAGCGGCCACTACCTCGGGGCAAGTCCTGCCCGTTCACTGTGACTTTGTTTTAATTTGTTATCCCTGTTTAGTGGTAACGCACAAGGCGCCTGTGTCAGTCTCTCTTTTTTTCTCTCCCATTCTCAGGTATATATATATATATATATATATATATATATATATATATATATATATATATATATTGGCCCTGAGATTCGAACCCCTCCTTGAAATCCATATTGCCTAATAGCAGGGGCGTAGCTACAGGAGTGCAGGAGTAGCAGGGGCGTAGCTACAAAGCACATCAGCCCCATAAGAGACCAGTATTATAATTGGTACATAGGCCCTGGTGCAGATTTTACAGTAGGCCCAAAAGCTACAAGGTAGGCCTCTGCCTATTAAGCATATTATCCTTCAATTGACTGAACTTACAAAGACACACTTACACCATTTTTGTCAAGTCTGTATAATGTGTCAAAAAAATAGGACTGGATTTCACCTTTATGATGCACTGGTAGTGCAATACATTTAAAGCTTGAAATTGTCACCTTACCAAAATGAAGCAATGATTTTAGTAGATCCATGTACCGTCGAGATAGAGATTTGACATTGCGTGATTGACAAACTTTCTATTATTCAGTAGAGAATTTAGCTTTGCGTGGGTGAAATTTTCAGATGAAACTTTGTCAATGACTATAATGATATCATAGAGATAATGGTTAAGATGATAGAATAAAATGGGGAGAGAAACTGCAAGGTAGAATTGGAAATAAAATAACTCATCTATGAATTTTTCAACATAAATTGGTCAATGAGTTTGCCTCTTCTTAGTAAGGAGACTTAATAGAAAATCATAAAAAAAAGAATGCTCATAAAAAATTATTTGAATGGAGCCCGTCTCCTGCAATCATTTGGCTGGAGCAGTGAGCCGGGGAGTAAATCGCACAGCCAAGCTCTTCACTTGGCAATATCTAACAATTGGTGGGGGTCTCAGCACTGAGGCCATGACTGATCTAAATTTTTACATGTCTGTGCGACATGTCAAAAGTTTATTTAAATTACTGTAAATCTTTAATGTCTTACTTATATGGTACTGTTCACAACAAGTGGTAACGCGGCACTGCGTGAAGCGATGGAGCTTGGAACTAATGCTGGATGTAGATGTAGCAATGGTGCTGGTGGCGGTGCTCTGATGTGAATAGTAGTGTTCATATACGTTCATGAAGAGGAAGAAGAAACATCGGCAACTCACCAGATTCAGCAAGAAGTATCTTCTTTATTGAAGCATACTCACTTACACATATTGATTGGAAGAGGGTAGTGGGGGGACAGTGATAGACGACCGAGCTCTGTTTCGCACGACTTGCGTGGAAGCACGCAAGTCGTGCGAAACAGAGCTCGGTCGCCTAATATTATTGTACCATGTTGCAGACCCAAACCTGAGGCTGCAGTACTAAGAGATTTTGATGACAATTTTTACTCTAATTTCTTCCAGGTGCCATGTGGCCCTTAGGACTTTTTGTAGATTCACACTACCAAACACAACATATTGTATACTACAACAGAAATCTACACAAAGTCTCAACGACAAATGTGTACATGACACAACTCAGCATTGTGATAAGACTCTCTTAGCAGGTTAGTCTTCAGTCTTTAGAAAGGTCGTCCAATTGAGAGGACTTTATCATATAATCTATTATAGAATGCAGAGTTAATGGAGGGGGTCCTCTTATCAGGATCTTCATATTTCAGGCAGAGTGGGAAATGGTTAGAAAGAACATCTCACTATCGAAGATGTCCTGTCCTACAAAACAGAGAAAACCAATTTTAGCGAATGGATGCTGTGTAATGCCTCATTTTCCCTCATGGTGGCACTGCATGAAAAATTAACACTTGGGCTCTGTTCACATTGTGGAATGTCCTCACAGAAAATTTCTGTGCGGACATTCAACAGACAGCGGAGCACCGGCAGAACATTCCGGCGTTAGGGCCGCTCAGAAATGCGATGTCTCCTAGACAGCAATGCATTTCCGTGCAGACTCCACAGAAAGAATAGACATGACTATTCTTTCTTCAGACTCTGGAATCTGAATTTTCACGCTAGTACACAAGGGTAAAATAAGGTGAAATAAAAATAGGGCAAAGAAATGTAAATCAATAATCCAGGGATGAATGATACTCTTTAAAGGGGTACTCCGGTGGTAATTTTTTTTTACTATATGGCATCTTCTTTGTAAGTTTTGTTTTTTTGCAATATACATGTGTTATATGTTTTGGCAGCATGTATGTGTTTTTCTTACCTGTTTGTTGGGCAGGAAGTTCTGTAGTTCAGAGGGTTTTCTTTTACTGTTTTCCACAGTTCTGAGTCTGTGGTGGACAAGATGTCACAGCTTTTTTTTTTCTCTGTCTGCATGAGAGGAATAAGCCACGCCCCTCATCTCATCCAGCTGAGTACACAGCTCCTCACCTCCCCTCCCCCTGCTCTGTATTCTAAGGACACAGGTCTGCACAGGAGAAGGAACACAGAGAAGAGAAGTGTTATCTGAAGGGGAGGATGAGAAGGTGCACGGGCTGGGGATGTATGGACTGCAGGGGAATAAATCTCATACTGGGAATGATCTCTATGGGGGAGATTTATCAAAACCTGTGCAGAGGAAAACTTGTCCAGTTGCCCATAGAAACCAATCAGATCACTTCTTTCATTTTTCACAGGCCTTCATAAAAATGAAAGCAGGAAGCTGATTGGTTGCTATGGGCAACTGGGCAAGTTTTCCTCTGCACAGATTTTGATAAATCTCCCCCTATATGTGAAGGAGGAGGGGGACGGACGGACTCCTGAATGACACATGCTGTGAGTTGTAGTCCCTGTTGTGTGTGTGTATGCTAGTCTTTACAAACCAGTGTGCCTCCAGCTGTTGCAAAACTACAACTCCCAGCATGCCATGACAGACTATGGGCATGCTGGGAGTTGTAGATTTGCAACAGCTGGAGGTACACTGGTTGGGAAACACTGTTCTAGCCTATTCAGCATACACATCATGTTACACCAGTGTTTCCCAACCAGTGTGCCTCCAGCTGTTGCAAAACTAAAATTCCTAGCATGCCCAAAGGCTGTCAGGGCATGCTGGGAGTTGTAGTTTTGCAACACCTGGAGGCACCCTGGTTGGGAAACACTAGTGTATGCCCTACAGAGGTGTGGTGAACTACAACCCCCAGGAGATTACAGAGGCAGCATGCTGGTGTTATACCACAGACTGAAGACTCCTGAATGACACATGCTGGGAGTTGTAGTCCCTTTTATGTGTGTATGACAGTGTATCCCAACCAAGGCTGATTATATTATTGTGCTGTGTATAAGGGGGCTGACCCGGTAAAATAGGTAAAGGGCGGAACAAACAAACAAACAAAAAAGGAGCCGCCCCAAACCAGCAAGGCATGTGGCATGCTGGGATTTGTAGTTTTCAGCAAAGCAAGACACAGAAAATAGAAGCAAAGATAGGAAAACAAAGTGGGGGATAAAAAGACAACAAAGAACAGAAATAGAGTAGGCTAAACAACAAGAATAGAAATGAAACAAATAGGGTAAGTCAAAAACGGAAAAACACGTTGACCACCGGAGTACCCCTTTAAAGAGGCCTGGTTTAGAAATGCTGTAATTTCTTATTCCGCTTTTATGATACACTTTGCATCTTTTCTGGGACCTTCCTTTTTTAACAGTTTGAAGGCTTTGCAGAAAAGCAGTTCCCTGGTACAATACCTACACCTTCAGTACTTGGGCATGCCCCCTCTTGGTTACCAAATATTAGGGCCTTGATTACTAACTACAGAAACCCAAGAACTGTCTAGATATGGTTGGCACATCATAAAAGCGTGAAAACATCGTATGGTGCCATTTGTACCATGTGTACGGCCAGCTTTATGTACCATACTTTGGTTTTCCGCACGGTACTGTATGGCTTGAGGACTTGATCTGAGATATCAACTCTTCCCATGAGGCCTCTTTGCAATGGCTCTGGCGGTAAATAACTGAAAGAAGTGGATGGTGGTATAGTAGCTCAGGGCATGCACATTAAAATTACATTAAAATATTAGGATTGCTTCAAAACTTGCATGTTGCATGGTCATATAGTAAAGTGGGTTCCTGGGCGTCCCACAAACTCAGGAATCCATGGCTTATAATTGTCAGGTACTGAGGTCCAGACAGGGTAACTTGTTTGGGCTTCCACTGACATTGTCCTGGGGTGCCTTCTGGGGGGAGGAGGGAGAAAGGAGAAATGTGGGATCTTCTTCTTCCTCACTGGTTGTGATGAAGGCAATCATAGAGTATAGACCATAAAGAACCTTTGGGCCAGTTTCAATTATACAGAAGTATGTAACTGTGTAGTAATTTTTTCTTTAGTTCGCAAATTGTGTAATGTGGTGTAGGAGTAAAGTGTACAAGAAACCGTTAATATATATATATTTTTTAAACTGCAGTTAATCTAACTAGTAAGACAAGGGATGTGTGCCAATGGCGACATGACACACATGGGAAAAAAAAAGCAACTAACACCCCCCCCCCCAAAAAAAATAAATAAATAGAAAATACAGATGCTGATCAGTTGCTGGTGGCATGAACAGGGTTCCCATTTATATAAAAAAAAATTATAATAATGCAAAAATTTACCCTCGTGCAGTCACAAAGGACGAAGTTCCCGCTGACTGTAGCTGGGGTGTATGCTAAAGCCAGTTAGTTACCCTGAGTGCCTATTATGCTCTAATGTTCCTTATTGCTGCTTGTAATATTGTGCATACATGAGCCTGTTTTCACCTTTGTGCCTTGCGCTATAATGTGATTTTTCTAGGCCTGTCTTGAAAATACCTTATTAAAAACTTTTGACAACCGATAATATTTAATATTTTACTTTTACAGTTTATGCTCTGTAAAAGGGAACGTGAGCAAAAAAAAAAAATATATATATATATATATAGTGATGACTCGCTCTTGCAAATAGGTGTGGTTGCAGTATAGAGGCAAGGAAACAGTACTTTTCAAATCAAAGTTTATTGTTTAATCACACTTGGCACACAGCAAACAGTCTTTAAATGCAGAACAAAAGGAAAACATTATTTCCTTAGGTGTTTGTTCACACCTGAGTCCATGCCATGCGGCATCAAGCAAGTCTTTTCCAGGCCTCCAGGCAGGGTGTTCACCAGCTTCCAACCTTAGAGAAAATGTGGGGATGAACTCCACATACAGCTCTCTCTGGCAGTGTGAGCTGCAAATAGCAAATCCCCCTCAGCTGGTGAAACAGGCTGCCTTTAAGACCAACAAATGGCGGCCTGGATTGTGGGGAATGACCCCCACCCTGCACTTGGTCATTCCCAGTAAGAGCCATCCCAGATTGGCCTTCCAGCCATACTACGGCCACAGTGTCAGACTGCATCGCAGCACAGACTCTGAATAAATACTGGCTCTTACTTCACCAAAGCCAGGAGCCTTGGAGACACATAACGCCCATCAACCACGATGCCTTTCACCTTTGCACAATATATATATATTAATAATGCGATAAGTCCATTACCCAGGGTATCAATAAACCTTGGATTCTTTAACATTATGCAAACATATGCAGTTCATCAGCAATGTCTATTATCACCAAAGACTGCCATTGTCACCATGTGTTATCCAACTATTAGGGGAAATGCATGTATTATTATAATATAAATTACATTGTTATATGAATGGTTTAGCTTTGATTGACACTGATGCTAAATATAAATGGAAATATTCTGAGCACTTTGACAGTGTTCTACCTCTGGAACAGACATTACATCATCTCATGGCAACATGGATGACAAGGTGATGACTCTTCAATAGCAGCAAAGGGCAGTAAACAAAAACAATGAATAAAAGCTTCACCCTGTAAATAGGTAAAACATAAAAATGATGGAACAGAATTCATGAATTACTAATAAAGCCTATTGCGATGTCTAACATTACAACATGCAGTCACTTTTCTGGGACTTTCATTGGTATGACAAGCTCTTTTACAGATGTCAAAATATTTTTATTATACAATTGGAAATGTAAGACATTATCAATAATAAAGCTTTCATAGCAAAAATTTTCAACAATGAAGCAATAAACAATACATAAAACAATAAATAAATACCATTTATTTAGTTCACATAAGGAAAAACCATTAAAGGAGTAGTCCAGTGGTGAACCAAGTGGTGAACAACTTATCCCCTATCCTAAGGATAGGGGATAAGTTTGAGATCGCGGGGGGTCTGACCGCTGAGGCCCCCTGCGATCTCCTGTACGGGGCCCCGACAGCCCGCGTGAAGGGGGCGTGTCGACCCCCGCACGAAGCGGCAGCCGACACGCCCCCTCAATGCAACTCTATGGCAGAGCCGAAGTGCTGCCTTCAGCAATCTCCGGCTCTGCCATAGAGATGTATTGATGGGGCGTGTCGGCCGCCGCTTCATGCGGAGGTCGACACCCGCTATCTGGCCGCAGAGTCTTGCCCCCGTACAGAGAGATCGCAGGGGGCCCCAGCGGTCAGACCCCCCGCGTTCTCAAACTTATCCCCTATCCTTAGGATAGGGGATACATTTTTCACCACTGGACTACCCCTTTAAATGACTTCAGAACAACACTTTGTAACACCACCTCTTCTCCTCTGTGACTTTTCTGCTCTAAAATCGCAGTTGTGAAAAAAAATGTGCAAATTATAAATATTTTTTTAACCCCTTTTAGACAGGGTTTTTTGTGTGCACTTTTTTTGCACTCTTTGTTTTAGTTTTTTCATTCAAAGCCACCATTAGAGGCCACTTCATCAGTCAAGCACTACTAGGTCGTATCCCCCGATAGCTGCTCAACCTCACTAGCAGCTGAGACAGGCGAAGTACAGAAGGGGCAGGCAGAGGCGTAGTCAGACGTAGCAAAGGTCAGGGCAGGCAGCACAGGTTCTCAGGCGGTAGTCGTTAGCAACGGGATCGGCAACAGGCAAGGATATACACACTAACGCTTTTTCTAGGGCACTAAGGCAACAAAGATACGGCAAGGGCAGGATACCTTTATAGGAGGGACAATAAACGGATTGGGCCAGGCACCAATCAATGGTGCACTGGCCCTTTAAATCTTACACTGCCGGCGCGCGCGTGCCATATAGTGCAGAGACGCGCGCGCCGGGAGTCACGTGAACGGGGAGCAGAGGAGAGGGCCAGAGCAGGCACGGGTAAGTGGCGCTGGGACGCGGGAAGCGCGCGGGGACATCCCGCAGCGCGGACCGTGTCCCCGACAGGAGCAGAGACGGAGTGTCCCCGGTCAGAGAGTCCGACCGGGGCACCCCGCAGAGACAGACGCCAAAAGCGCTCCGGTCCAGGAGCAGGGACCGGAGCGCTCAGCGTTACAACGGCAAATATTGACTGAGAGTCCAAAGCAGGTTTTGATGCAACTGGAACTTTACTGAAGAAGGCAGTATAACAGTATTTACAGATAACTTTCACAGAGGTGACCGGGACACAGGGAACCTCTCAGGCTTGCTTGGACTTGTAGTGATAATAATGAGGATGCAGGCCACTGTGCTACTGTTATGACTTTGGTAGGGACAGTAGAGACTTGACTTGTAGACATAGAAGACTTACAGATTAGATGTGGCTGCAGACTTGTAGGCGTTGGCCTAGCTGGACTGGACTGAACTTGTACGGGACTGGTGATTGCTTGTGCATGAATCAAGGGAAAGAGAAGAGAGCTAGTGTGGAGACTACATCCCTTTATATATTAGGGCTGGACTAAAGCCCATTGATATCTGGTTGCCTGTGGTTACCTGTGCCTCTGGAACTCTGGGTATCAGGTGATCACATATCACAAGACTTATAATAAATGTACATAATTAATGCAGTGGTCCCTCAACATACGATGGTAATCCGTTCCAAATGGATCATCGTTTGTTGAAACCATCGTATGTTGAGGGATCCGTGCAATATAAAGTATAGGACAGTGGTCTACAACCTGCGGACCTCCAGATGTTGCAAAACAGCCAGAGGAGAACATCTTGGACCGCAACCTCATCCTCAGGTTTCTGGGTACCAAGAGGAGGGGGAGACCAAAGGGGGGGGGGGGGGTACTGTAACGCTGAGCGCTCTGGTCCCTGCTCCTGGACCGGAGCGCTCGCAGTGTCTGTCCCAATCCGTCTCTGCTCCTGTCGGGGATGCGGTCCGCGCTGCGGGATGTCCCCGCGCGTCCCAGCGCCACTTACCCGTGCCCGCTCAAGCCCTTTCCTCTGCTCCCCGCTCACGTGACTCCCGGCACGCGCGTCCTTACACTATAGGGTGCGCGCATGCCGGCAGTGTAAGATTTAAAGGGCCAGTGCCCCATTGATTGGTACCTGGCCCAATCCGTTTATTGTCACTCCTATAAAGGTATCCTGCCCCTTCCTGCCCTTGCCAGATCTTTGTTGCCTCAGTGCCCTAGAGAAAGCGTTAGTGTGTATATCCTTGCCTGTTGCCGATCCCATTGCTAACGACTACCACCTGAGAACCCGTGCTGCCTGCCCTGACTTTTGCTACGTATGACTACGCCTCTGCCTGCCCCTTCTGTACTTCGCCTGTCTCAGCTGCCAGTGAGGTTTAGCCGCTATCGGGGATACGACCTGGTAGTTACCACCGCAGCAAGTCCATCCCGCTTTGCGGCGGGCTCTGGTGAAAACCAGTAACTGCTTAGAACCGATCCTTCGGTACGGTCCACGCCAATCCCTCTCTGGCACAGAGGATCCACCTCCTGTACCGCTTCCCGCTACTAGTCCGGATCCTGACAGCCGTTTTAGGTTTGTTGTTGGCGATGCCCTACACCATACAACCACATCCTGGCTTCACGAACACTAGGGGTTAACAACATCTTGCCCAAGGAGTTAATACCATCTGGCCCCACCACCTACACTGCTACAGCCCGTGGTGCCGCCATACACCAGTGGTCTACCACTGTATACAGTAGCTCGGAAGAAAGAGGAGACAAAGGGATTATGATAGAGACTTTTAAATACATAAAGGGAATCAACACTGTAAAGGAGGAGAATATATTTAAAAGAAGAAAAACTACCACAAGAGGACATAGTTTTAAACTAGAGGAACAAAGGTTTCTGCAGTAATATCAGGAAGTATTACTGAGAGTAGTGGATGCATGGAATAGCCTTCCTGCAGAAGTGGTTACTGCAAATACAGTGAAGGAGTTTAACCCCTTAAGGACCAAGAACGTACCGGTACGTCTTGAGTCCTTTCCCTTTCTATAACTCGGGGCCACAGGGCGCCATAGCGGGTCGGGCCCGGCCTCTAACAACGGCCGGGACCCGTGGCTAATAGCGAGCGGCAGTGATCGCGGTGCCGCATGCTATTAACCCTTTAGACGCGTCGTTCAAAGTTGAACACCACGTCTAAAGTGAAAGTGAAACCATGCCGGTTAGCTCAGGGAGCAGTAAAATAAAAAAGTTATAGGGGTCAGAAGATGACAATTTTAAACGTATACATTTTCCTGCATGTAGTTATGATTTTTTTCAGAAGTCCGACAAAATCAAACCTATAAAAGTAGGGTATCATTTTAATTGTATGGACCTACAGAATAAAGGGAATGTGTCATTTTTACCAACAAATTTACTGCGTAGAAGCAGAAGCCCCCAAAAGTTACAAAATGGCGTTTTTTTTTCAATTTTGTATCACAATGATAGTTTTTTCCGTTTTGCGGTAGATATTTGGGTAAAATGACTGATGTCATTGCAAAGTAGAATTAGTGGTGCAAAAAATAAGTCATCATATGGATTTTTAGGTGCTAAATTGAAAGGGTTATGATTTTTTAAAGGTAAGGAGGAAAAAACGAAAGTGCAAAAACGGAAAACCCCCTGGTCCTTAAGGGGTTAAACATGTATGGGATAAGCATAAGGCTATCCTTCATATAAGATAGGGCCAGGGACGATTGATAGGATTCAGATTATTGGGCAGACTAGATAGGCCAAATGGTTCTTATCTGCCGACACATTCTATCCAATTATTAGTAATATGCATGTGCATCCTGTATATAACTGTCAATATTGGTCCTATATCTAGGGAAACTTGTATAGCAACATGTATACATATACAAAAATGAATGCATACCACCTCCTTTAATGAGTTTGGAAAAGCCAAAATGTATTATTACAAAATTAAAAATATTACCATGGTAGGCACAATTTTACAATTAAAAAATGAAAGCTGAGTGCAATACATAGGAGAACTTGTGGTCTGCTAACAATATAATGCAGCTATGCCATTACTCACATAATACACATATTTGTCATTACAAAGGTACTCTCAGTGCTGGGTAAACATAATAGTCCTAGGCATACTCTGCCCCCCAACTATAGTCACACAAGTGCATGAACAATAGTGCTAGTAATGCTGGGGGCTGCCATACCTGTGTATCATGCTTAATAAAGCTCACCCATAGTAACTGCAGGAACAGTTATGTCATAATACATTTTAGCTTTTAAAAACGCATTAAAGGTGGTGGTATAAACTTTTGTATATGTATACATGTACTGTTACATGCTGAGGCAGAGCATGATCCCCTTCCTTCAGAGACTAGGCCACAGGTCAGTATTCCAACATGATTAGGGCCCCAATCACACCTTCAAGACGACCACTGCCTTGCTAAAGAGCATCTGTGGGGTATCCTTTAATGAAAGGTGAGGGAGTGCAAGGTCTCTAACATCCACAAGCTCCGTGATGTTGTCATGGAGGAGTAGAAGAGGACCCCAGTGGCAACCTGTGAAGCTCTGGGGAATTCCAGGCCTGAGAGGCTTAAAGGGGTACTCTACCCCTAGACATCTTATCTCCACTCCAAAGGATAGGGGATAAGATGTCTGATCACGGGGGTCCTGCCACAGGGAACACCTGCAATCTCTCCTGCAGCCCCCCGTATCATCTGCTGCGGCCCGTGTGACGGCCACCACACCCCCTTCCCATAGACTTGTATTGAGGGGGCGGGGCGTGATGTCACGAGGTGGCGGGGCCATGAAGTCACGATACTCTGACCCCTGCATCGCAGGTCATCGGGCATGGAGTGAAGTTTTCTCCGTGCAGCAGATGACACAGGGTGTTGCAGGAGAGATTGCAGGGGTTCCCGGCAGCAGGACCCCCACGATCAGACATCTTATCCCCTATCCTTTGTATAGGGGATAAGATGTCTAGGGGAGGAGCACCCCTTTAAGGCAGTGCAAGAAAATAATGATGGCCACACAAAATATTGACACTTTGTAACCAATTTGGAAATTTCCACTTAGGGGTGTACTCACTTTTGTTGCCAAGGTTTAGACATTAATGACTGTGTGTTGAGTTATTTTGAGAGGGGTACAACATTAAATACTTTTATACAGGCTGTGTACTCACTACAAGTCTCGTTCATGCCACGGAGCATTGTCCCAGTGCACACAGTGTTCTTTTTCTATTAGCTACACAGCCACCCTATAGAATATTTGTAGCCCCTTTTTTCCAGGTCTCTTGATTTCTAGCATGAACATGGGTACTTGGAAGCCTGAAACGTTTCATTTTGCTGACACCGTGTTATGTTAATACAAATGGATAACAATAAAACTAAGGTGATTATGAGTTAATTTTTATTTTGTCGCCACTCAGGACCTTTTCAGAAAATATTTTGATCCCCAAAAATCCCTTTAATGAGAATCTGACAGATAAAATGTAACATGTAGAATGATATGATATAACATGTGAAATGATGGGTTACTCACTGAAATCCATTGGTTAGGTTCTGCGTTATGTTTGTAAATAGTTTTATTTCTAATGTGTCCCAGCGCACCTTGGTGGTGGGGAGCTGGCTGGCTGAGCCCCCTGTCTCCTCCATATTCCTCAGATGGCCCCGCCCCTTCATTATTATGCTACTGAAGGCTGCGGGTGAGTGCTCTGCTCTCTGTACACTCACCTGCAGCCTTTATTAGCATAACAATATACAAGCATAATACAGCACCTAATCAACGGATTTCAGTGAGCAACCCCTTATTTTACAACTCTTCACCTGCCCTATAACCCAGTATATTGGGTTTAGTGTGGGGGAATTAGCTGTCAGATTCTCTTTAAAGTTGTATTCCAGGGATAAAAAAAAAAACAGGCCTTTTTCTTTCAAAGACCTCTCCCTGTTTGTCTTCAGTTTGGATGGGGTTCTGCAGCTCAGTTCCAATAAAGTGAATGGAGCCAAGTTGTAATACCACACTCAAAGTGGGGACAAGGAGGGTGCTGTTTTAAAAAAAAAAGAAAAAAGGCCTGTTTTTTTATTCCTGGACTACCCCTTTAAAGGGTTACTCCGCTCCCCAACGTCCGGAACATTGAGTTCCTGAGCGCTGTGTGTGGGCTTCCGTGTTCACCCCACGCCCCGTCATGTGACGTCATGTCCCGCCCCCTCAATGCGAGTCTTGCCCCCTTCCGTAGCGCCCCCTTCCCATAGACTTTCATTGAGGGGGCAGGCCATGACGTCACGAGGGGGCGGGTGTGAACATGGAAGCCCGCACACAGAGTTCAGGAGCTCATGAGTTCCTGAACGCTGGGGAGCGGAGTAACCCTTTAAGACCTCTGTGTTAGTTGAAACATCGCTTTGTATGAGATATGTCAATAAAGATGTGGTCTGTTATTTTTTTTAACCTAGAGGCACGCTTGGTTATGTTTTGTGATATGGACAATACAACAGTAATACACGTAAAGGTTGTAGCTGCATTTGGGCCTTGGTTTAAGAGTGTCTAAAGGCCCCTCTACCACCTAAGAGGACAGAAGTATTAAATATAGCATGTGACTAGTATTAAGGGCTAATTTATGACATGTGCGTCATTTCCAAAACGTTACATGCCACATCTCTGACGTTAGCCATGATTAATTGCAGCGGTACCATGAGACCATCGACTGGTAAAATAATATTCTGCTGAGATAATGCTGTACAAGATGACAAGTTCTGTTTTACCAGTTCTAGGATATTGCTAGCATGACCTATATGTTTGTGTTTGAACTGAGCTTTATGAAGCCTACTGTAAATGCCAGGAGGTCAATGAAAGATTAGTTAAAAGGGGATGATTTCAGGTTTACGCTAATGTAGTGTCATTGTCAGATGCCATATAACATTTCTGAACAAAGTGCAAACTGCAGCATGTCACCTTTTTCAGATTGAAATATCAGAGAGGTCGGGTTTAACCAACCATGTAAAAGCTTTTAACACCGTGCTTCATTGTAACAGGATTAAACAGAAAATGCATTCTTCATTATAAAATTTTAATAGTGGAGATTGAAGTGTGTGAAAGTTGGGAATATAAAATGCTAATTGAAATGTATTTGTAATAAGACTGTATTATTAATTACTCAAATGTCACACCATCCAGTCATGCATGTCGGCTTAAAAAAAAAAAAAGGAATTTTCAATCTGTAACCCCCTGACCTGTGGTGCCTGGATTTGTAATAGATCTGGAGGGACTCTCTCTCTCTCTCTGCTTCTATAGTTGGTTCTTTCTGCAATTTTCCTCCTGACAGATTGATGGAGAGCAAATATCAAAGTTAGTCCTTCAAGGGAGATTTTCTGGATCACAGTCCTCCAAATAAATTCACAATGAACTAGCAGTGCATATGATATAGATATATTTACCTTCATTATAATTTATTGACACTATTAATATTTAGCACAACTTAGAGCTAATTACCACTCTTTTTTTTATCACCTTCCCTCTCCTGCCTCAATTGGATGCCAAACATTACAATAAAGCTTGTAAAACTGCACTGAAAGAAGCAGGTTCCCTTCGCCGATCAACCTCCCAACAAAGACAGTAGCAACCTTGACACACCTCTTAGGCTAGTTTTTGAGGTAGTTGTCATATTGGGAAGGGATAGGTACAGCCCGGAGCTTAGCCACAGCGTCAGACCCCCATCTGGATGAGTGCAAGGCGTGAATAAGTTAAAACAATAAAAATACAGACACAGTACAAAAGTCATGGATCAGATTTGGACACGATTGGTTAACAACAAACTGTGAAGCAAATAGGACAAACACAAGAAGCACAAACTTAAAATATGAGTAATGTCAACTAGTTGGGTCAGTAACAGAGATCAGTTACAGACATACCGTATTTTTGCCGTATAAGACGCACTTTTTCTTCCCCAAAACTAGGGGGGAAAAGTTGGTGCGTCTTATCCGGCGAATACACACCTATCGCAGCGGTCCCTGGTTCAAGATCACTGTGACCTATACTTTACATTGTATTCTAGATTTTCCTCTTTGCCGGAGTGTCCAATAGGGCAAAAAATACGGTAGTTTTGCAGCACAGAAATAGTAAGCAAAAAAAGTTCCATACCATCTTATAGGTCTAAGAGCCTCATAGCTGCAGGGGTGTCACCAGGGTAATGGACGATGCCTACCGTGTACACAGGAGGAAACAGAACTGCTGAATTGCGGTAGAGGCATGAGTGTGATAATGGTGTATTAGTTGTGCTGAAGATGAGAAAGTGACAAATGTCAACAGATTTCTGTCATATAATGTGTACCTAACATTTGGCAGGGAGCCAGGGGGTGAAGTGCCCAGCCGCATGCTTCTCCAAACAGAGATGATGGGGTTCTGACCACCCAGACCCTAAACAATCAAAACTTTTAACATGTCTCTGTGACACGTCAAAAGTTTTTGCTAATGATAGGGACAGACTGAAAACCTACTGCTCTTCCATTCACCAGGCCAAGGAAGCCAGTTTTGCCTCTCTTATCTTCATGCTATCTAATAATCCAAAACAATTAAAGCTCAGGTGCAGGTCAAAAACCTAAACACTTAATTCTAAATTACAATTGACATCCAGTCTATACTTAAAGGGGTACTCCGATAACATGGGATAAAATCTCTGAAGCCAGAATACCCCTTTAATCTTTGCTGTATTTGTTCCAATGACTGTGTTAAGTTTATGTGTCGGCTTGGCAGGCTTTATGTAATTGCATCCATAAGGTACACCCTAAACTGGTCTTGTTTGCTTCTTTAACCCTTTTCCCATACATTACCTGCTTCTCCCTTTCTTCTCTGTCCCCTTCATGTTTCTTTTAATCATTTTTATTGATTAATTATTCTGAATTTCTGTAGCAAAATGTACGCAATTATTTTCATATCATTGTTGCTATTAGAGATGAGCGAACTTACAGTAAATTCGATTCGTCACAAACTTCTCGGCTC
Source organism: Hyla sarda (assembly GCF_029499605.1). NCBI lineage: Eukaryota > Metazoa > Chordata > Amphibia > Anura > Hylidae > Hyla > Hyla sarda. Next base: position 533,628,408 of record NC_079189.1, read on the forward strand.
GGCGGTTGCTGACTTTTCCTGCATAAATTAGTTCAGCTTTCAGGTGCTCCCGTGGGCTGGAAAAGGTGGATACAGTCCTAGGAGACTCTTTCCTGGGACTGTATCCACCTTTTCCAGGCCAACGGAGCACCGGAAAGCTGAACTAATTTATGCAGGAAAAGTCATCAACTGCCGAGCTGAGAAGTTCGTGACGAATCGAATTTACTGTAAGTTCGCTCATCTCTAGTTGCTATGTATTGTATGTCTTCCTTTTTTGTGTTACACTATTTTTGTAGGTGTTCATAGGATTTTTTCCCATATTTCCCTTTGTACTACAAGTCTGCGTCATCAGATTTAGATTTTTTTTTTTAGTAAATCCACAGGTGTTGCAGATTTTGCTGTGTACATGCTGCAGATCATGAGCAAAATCCACAATTTTAAATACTTAAACATATTCCTCTTTAAATCTGCAGCAAATCCATACCAAAATCTGCAGCATTTTCTCAGTGTGTGACTGTACTATAAAAATACAATATATTAAACATATCATTGTAACCCACAATGATCTCTACAGTCCTGTACCTCCATATATCTCTTCCCTCATATCTGTCTATCACCCTACCCCATTCTATGTTGTGCCTATAGTAACATCCTCCATAATCTGAACCTCCCACTCCTTTCTCCAAGACTTTTCTTTTGTTGCACCAGTTCTTTGAAATGCTATACCCGAGCACAAAAAAGCTTAAAGGGGTTATCCAGGAAAAAACTTTTTTTTTTAGATATCAACTGGCTCCAGAAAGTTAAACAGATTTGTAAATTACTTCTATTAAAAAATCTTAATCCTTTCAGTATTTATGAGCTTCTGAAGTTGAGGTTGTTCTTTTCTGTCTAAATCCTCTCTGATGACACCTGTCTCGGGAAACCCCCAGTTTAGAAGCAAATCCCCATAGCAAACCTCTTCTAAACTGGGCGTTTCCCGAGACACGTGTCATCAGAGAACACTTAGACAGAAAATAACAACCTTAACTTCAGAAGCTCATAAGTACTGAAATGATTACGATTTTTTAATAGAATTAATTTACAAATCTGTTTAACTTTCCGTAGCCAGTTGATATCTAAAAAAAAAGTTTTTTTCCTGGAATACCCCTTTAATTTCTTCTGCAGTTTTTTGTGCTACCTTTGGCAGACAGATGACTTAAAGAAATCTAATTTGAAGTGTACCCTAAAAACATATCTTTTAAAGAAGGCCTAAATGAGTGCATTAGTGCCAGTATTAGCCACTCAAATGCGGTCATCGGAAACTATACATAAACTCTATTGACTACTACGACAAAGTTGGAGTGGTACTGCTGACTACAAAGTAAGGGGAATGGTGCTTACAGGAAAAGAGGAAGCATGGTGCTCATTTAGTTCTGTTGCTACTTAAAGGGGTATTCCGGCCAAATATATCTTATCCCCTATCCAAAGCACAAGATGTCTGATCGCAGGGGCCCGCTGCTGGGACCCTCCGCGATCTCCGTGCAGCCCCCTCCGTTCATTTCTAGTATTTTTTGTGATTTCTCCAAGGGCACTACTATTCAAGTCATAAGGGGGTGACATTCTCATCTTTTTTCCTCTTGGTGCTTTGTCAGTCCAGTATGAATAAATCACAAAAAAGTGAGCTTCCTCTAATATCAGTTACAGAAAGATAGAATTTTATCGTGTTACTTCTTGGTTGTGTGAAACAATGGATTTGTATAACAAAACCAGAGGTTCAAACCCCTCTGAAGAATCTGGGACCCATTGAATGAATATTTAATTAATGGTATGGTTTCCATCCCTTTCCCCACCCTACACAGTCTTATAACAACCATATACTACATTATTTATGAATATAAAGTGTTAATATAAACCAGCCCAGACCTCTGTGCATATTAGATATTAACACATAACTACCCAAGATCACCGTATACATTGTGTATTGATTATTTCCTTTATCAGCCAAGACCACCAAAAATATTAAAGGGGTTTTCTGGGCCTTTTTTTTTTTAACAAGTGCAATGGTAACACCCAGATATTTTTTCTAGATGAATAAAAGAGGAATTGGGCAATTCAGGGCTATAAATGATATGTTCCAGAATTGTTACTGAGGATTTGTTAAAACGGATATGTTAAAAGAACTGACACATCATCTGTAAAGGGGTACTCCCATGGAAAACATTTTTTGTTTTTTAAATCAACTGGTGCAGAAAGTTTTGTAAATTTTGTAAATGTCTTCTATTTTAAAATCTTAATCCTTCCAGTACTTATCACCTGCTATATGCTCCACAGGAAGTTATTTTCTTTTTGAATTTCCTTTCTGTCTGTCCCTTGTTGTCTGGAGCAGGATAGGTTTGTTATGGGAATTTGCTCCTACTCTGGACAGGGCCTGACATGGACAGAGAGCACTGTGGTCAGACAGAAAAGAAATTCAAAAAGAAAAGAACTTCCTCTGGAACATACAGCAGTTGATAAGTACTGAAAGGGTTAAGATTTTTTAAATAGAAGTCATTTACAATTCTGTTTAACTTTCTGGCACCAGTTGATTTAAAAAAAAATGTTTTCCAGTGGAGTACACCTTTACATTTCCATGAATCTAATGCAGTGTTTCCAGAGGCATACCTGGCGAGGTGCTATATCAGCAATGTAGGTAAGTAGGTAGGTAGCTAGGTAGCCAAGTAGCTATGTATGTAAGTACAAAAAAGGATAAGTTGGCCAGCACATACTGATACCAAACTACTACATGGACCCGGCATACAGGAGCACGCTGCTAGGCTAAATATACACAATTACTTCCGGCGGAGTTGAGGCCGTGTACTTCCGGTCCCACAGCGTCTTAACGGGCTCAGCTCATGGACGCCTTATTGACGCGCGGTCAGCTGCTTCACCCGGACGCCGAGGGACCAGGTAGGTTTACTTTATCTCACCTATCCACACTTTATCTACCCATCCCCGTTTTACACAGTCTCGTCATTATGGCCACCCATGCTATACACCTCATGTATATTTTAATATATATAATTGCTCCATCATAGTTTACCATTCACTCTGTATCTATATTGGGACTTGCATAGATTATTACCTACCATGGGTCATCCACCCTACTTTTCCACACATCTATACATGTCTGCCTCCACTCCCTTCTGCCCCAACCACTCCCCCCCTCCTCCCCCCCCCCCCCTCCTCCATACTTGGTGACAAACTCACGGACTATACCATATATCTGGTTGTGTGCCTTATCTGGCTATTGTTGACACTGGCTACCATTCAGTACCACTGGTCTCATCCCCATTTTATTGTTTGCTACCAGGACTAACCCACCCCTCCCGGGCCTCCCTGTTGGGATCCCCATATCCGACCTACTCTCCAGCTCTGGAATAACAAAAGTTGGACATCCCCCCACCTTCCGAGCCTTCCCCTTGGGACCCCCATGCCGAATTGTATCACATACCTTTGGGACCCCGCCACCAGGTATGACCACTTTCACCGTACCCTATCCCACCAACCCCCCCTGCCTCCCTCCCCCCTCTCCCTTTACCCCCCCTCCTTTCCCCCCCTGTCCCTTCCCCCCCCCCTCTCCCTACAGGGGACCTACATTATCGCCAGGCAGGGCTATTAGATAGGGACATACCAGTCACCCCGTACTCACCTATGATCCAATGTATACTATCCATTTCTGTGAATGTAAATAATACTGGCCCACACCAGTCGCTACACGAATATAGTGTTGTACTTTAATAAATATATTGCATATGAAATATGTTGTTCTTGATTTTATTTTATTTTTTAAATATACACAAACAAGAGAATACAGCAGCATACTGCTAGCACAAAGATACAGATAAAACATGAAATGCTATATTGCTACAATGAAAAAATGAAAAATTGAGGTGCTTTGCTCACCATTTGTTCAAATAGTTTGGACCATCCCACCTCGATAAGGTGACCTCATTGGGACAGACCCTACACTGTGAATGTGTCTCTGTGCAATCAGTTACCAGGCTTGTAAGGTCTGGAACATCCAGCACCTAATAAGATGGGTGGGGTGCAAGAACCAACATGGAGGTAGCCCCTCCCCCATATGTACAAAACAAAAAAGGATAAGTTGGCCAGCACATACTGATACCAAACAATTGCATGGACCCGGCATACAGGTGCACGCTGCTAGGCTAAATATACACAAACAGGAGAATACAGCAGCACACATTGCACAGAAGCACATTCACAGTGTAGGGTCCGTCCCAATGAGGTCACCTTATCACAGAGGGATGGTCCAAACTATTTGGCCGAATGGTGAGCAAAGAACCTCAATTTTTCATTTTTTCTTTATAGCATTTCATGTTTTATCTGTATCTTTGTGCTAGCCATGTGCTGCTGTATTCTCCTGTTTGTGTATGTATGTAAATAGCTAGGTATTCAAGTATCTAATCAGTAGGTAAATAGGTAGCCAGGCTGTTAAATAGGTAGGCAGGTAGACAGTTAGATAGGTAAGTAGGTAGCCAAGTAGCTAGGTAGCTGGGTAGCTAGGTAGCCAAGTATCTACGTATGTAAGTAGGTAGGTAGCTAGGTAGCCAAGTAGCTATGTATGTAAGTAGCTAGGTATTAAAGTAGCTAAGCAGCTAAGTAGGTAAATAGGTAGCCAGGCAGGTAAATAGGTAGCCAGGTAGACAAATAGGTAGCCCGGTAGACAGTTAGATATGTAAGTAGGTAGCCAAGTAGCTAGGTAAGTAGCTAGGTAGATAGCCAAACAGTGAGGAAGTTAGCTGGGTTCATAGGAAGGTAGCCAAATAGCTAGGTATGTAAGATGGTAGGTAGCTAGGTATGAACACAGGGAGCTAGATAGGTAAGTAGATAAATAGGTAGCCAAGTAGGAAGGTAGGTAAGTACACAGGTAAGTAGGGAGCCAGGTAGATAAGTAGGTAACCAAGTAGCTAGGTAGGCAACCAGGTACATAGCTAGGCAGGTATCCACGTAGTTGGGTAGCTTCCTAGGTAGGTATCCAGGTAGCTAGTTAATTAGGTAAGAAAATAGGTAGCTAAGTAGCTAGGCATGTATATAGGTATATAGGTAACTAGGTAGGTAAGCAGGTTCTTTGCCAGGTATATAGCCAGAAGAAAGTAGTTGGGTTGCTAGCTGGGTAATTAGCCAGGTAGGTAGGCAGGTAGCTAAATAGCTAGGTATGTAAGTAGGTAGGTAGCCAGATAGATATCCAGGTAGCTAGGTAGGCAAGTATGTAGATAGGTAGGTATGTAGGCAAATAAATGGGTAGCCATGTAGGTAAGGTAGGTAGTAAGTGGCCAACCCGATCCCCCCCCCCCATGCCAGGATAAATAAATCATGCTTACCCCTGTCCAGTGCAGCAATCTCCAGTACAGCCTTGCTGCATCCTTCTTCCTCCACAGTGCAGGTGCCAATCACTTCTGCACTGTGTGGGGGTAAAGGTCACAGGCTGCTGTCAGGCATGAGTGCACATACAACTGAAAACGCCACTGGCAAGCCTGGGGAACCGGGGAAGTGAACCTGGACCCCCATTAGCAAACAAGTGTGAGCCTGTGCCGGACAGATCCCTGTGCCGTACTTGCTTTGGCGGCCTGGCATGCACACCCTGCAGGGGCCAGGATCACCAAAGCATAGGTACCACACTGTGGTACCTACGAGTGTTTCCCAACCAGTGTGCCTCCAGCTGTTGCAAAACATTGATCTAATGTATAGGTAAGGGAAGTCCAGAGAGTAAACAGTGTAAACTGTTTGCAAAATTGTTCTTCCTGGTAAAACATTCTATAGCATCATTTACTTCTGAAATGAAGACTTCCCATTCCCAGCTCAGTAATGAGGCCGGGGGGATGTGCCCAGAACATTTACAGATAGATGTTCACAGACATCAAGGAGCAGAATTCTGGTTTTGGAAAGAGAAAAAAAAAAAAAAGATTAAGCGAGGATGTGTCAGCTTAATGCTGATTCAGTCTTATCTACACTTTGACAGCATCCATGACATGTCACGTCTGTAATATAATTTCACATATGAGAAGCGGTTGGTATGACTTTATAGTACAACAGAAAGATTTATTATGTTAACCAGCATTGGTGCAGAAAATAGAGGCGGAATATATTTCCCATGGATTCTCTTTTATCTCTTACACATGAATGGGATCTAGCCGAAATGAAAAGAGTAAGGCTTACATAGTCTTTGATGTTCTCTCTAAAGGTCATACTAGAGATGTCACTAATATGATCCCATGAAATGTGGACTAATAAGCACATCGAGATGTTTTGGGCATTAGAACACCCACATCATGCAGCGTTTAATGTTTTCTTTCGTAGTGAGATATTTAGCTTCTCAACCGCTTCACTGATAACCTTGGAATGAATTTTTTCTCATGATCTTCCTTACAGTTATGGTTAATGTCCCCCGAATATAAATACTGGAAAGATGCAGACATGGCAGTACCAGTATAGGCAGTGTTGCATAGCTGTCTGGCCTGGAGATATGTATCTCTTTGTTTATTGGGGATTTTTATGTATGTTTCTACCTGGAAATTTCAAGTCGAGACATACTATAAAAAAGAAAGATGGAGCTGTATTACGGGACTACAGCGTATGAATAATAAATACAGAAATTTTACGTCTTCTATTTCTCCATGAATGTATAAATACTTAGACGGCTAGTATTGTTTAGTATGGAAAAGGGGACCCCTGAGCACTACTGACTCTCCCGTCACTCTTTAAATAAATACTTAAAGGGGTACTCCACCCCTAGACATCTTATCCCCTTTCCAAAGGATAGGGGATAAGATGTCTGATCGAGGAGGGCCTGCCACTGGGACCCCTCGTGATCTCTGTGCAGCACCCCTGTCATCTGGTGCACAGAGAAAGCTTCGCTCCGTGCCTGATGACTGGCAATGCAGGGGCCAGAGGATCGTGATGTGACGGCCCCACCTCCTCATGACGTCAAGATCCTCCAGCCCCTGCATCGCCAGTCATCAGGCACGGAGCGAAGCTTTGCTCTGTGCACCAGATGACAGTAGTACTGCAGGAGAGATCACAGGAACCCCACGATCAGACATCTTATCCCCTATACTTTGGAAAGGGGCAGAGTTTGAAACACACATTAGAAACCCTCTCAAGGGAACTGGTCATATCCCTTCTTGTGGTGGTGGGAGGTGATTGATGTGTCTGCTCATGTAGTCTTGTCCATGAGTCATCTCTTGTCCATGAGTCATCTCTTGTCCATGAGTCATCTCTTGTCCATGAGTCATCTCTTGTCCAGCCGATGCTGCAGTTAACACACATTTGCAGGGCAATCACTTAACAGCTGTACGTCAACATTTCTTTGTAATAAATAGTATCAAGAGATCCATTTCTGGGATAAAACTCATGAAGAATCTTTCAACAGAATAATTTCTTTTATTTTCTTAGTAGAATAAAGTCTTACAAGACAGAACATTTGTTAAACCATTGATAGCAGAAGTTTAAAGGTATGTTCCACCCCTTGACATCTTATTCCCTATGCAAAGGATAGGGGATAAGATGTCTGATCGAGTGGGTCCCACCGCTGGGGGCTCGTGATGTCATGGCTGCGCCCCGCTCATGACATCATGGTCACACCCCCTCAATGCAAGTCTATGGGAAGGGGGCGTGACGGCCGTCATGCACCCTCCCTTAGACTAACATTGAGGGAGCATGGCCAAGACGTCACGAACAAGGCTTGACTGTGATGTCACGAGCCTCCGCCGCGCATCGCCAGTTATCTGGCACGGAGCGAAGTTCGCTCCGTGCACCACATGTCTGGGGTCCCACAGCCAAGATCTCAGGGGTCCCCACTTAAACGGGGACTGCAAATCCTTAAGTTATGGCTAAATGTTTCAGGGGCGGGCCCCCTTATTCACGCGCATAAATTAGGGGGTCTGCCTCTGAAATTTTGTGCCATGACCTGGGGATTTGCAGTAAATGTTTAAACTTCTGCTAACAATGGTTTAGCAAATGTTCTGTCTTGTAAGACTTTCTTCTATTAAGAAACTAAAAGAAATAAAGATTATTTTAACGGAATAGTTTTATCCCAGAAAAGGATCTCTTCACACTGTTTATTACAAAGAAATGTTGGCGTACAGCTGAAAAGAGACTAACCTGCAAATGTGTGTTGCCTGTTTTGTTACTTTCTGCTTCCGATGACAGTAGTGGCAACAAGTTCCATTGTTTCCATATTGACTCACCAACACAACAATCTACAGATGCAGAGTTAATTTTAATATTCAATATGCTTTTTTGAACAAGCCTTAAAGGTTTTACATATCCTATATCCTGGGATCTGCTCTAGTGTGATTTGTTATAGTTGAAGCTGTGGCTGGGCCTTTAATGGAAGAATGCAGGGCAGACTACCAGAAGGTTCTATGGTAACTTTCTAAAATCTCTTTTTGTAATTTAAAGTAGAATTACATTTTTTCCTTATCTCTTTATCGGCTGATGACTTAAATTGTGAATTTTCATAGTTTTATATCATTATAATGAGTCCCATTTTACCTATTACTTTTAATGAGTTTTCAATTCCCATTTTGTATACTCTTGTTATTTTTCTATACAGGGGCGGTCTGTGCTGATCCCATTTTGCGATAACCGGGTCCGCAGAGGAAGAGGTGCCTCCAGGGGGATCTGGGACATATGTCCCAGAATGCTTGGCATGTGAGGCTTTTAGTTGTGTGTGTCATTAAGGTTTAGGTGCAGGCAGTATTTGGTCTAACAACTATATGGGGGCACATAGGGGCTTAACTTCTCTATGGGGCACAAAGAGGGGCTAATTACTGTATGGGGCACAGAGGGGCCTAATAAGATATAGGGAACACAGAGGCATAAATATATGGGGCACAGAGGGGGCTGAACTGCTCTATGGGGGCATAAATTGGCACTGCTGCTGTGTGGAGCGATACAGTTATGAAGTATAGAGGCGAGAAGGGTTCTCAAGCAAAGAGCCTAAAATGTTTGTTTGGCAGACTCTGAGACATATTGTGGCTGGGAGAAGTCTTCATGATACCCTGGGCCAGATGGAGATAAAAAAGTAAAAGTGAACAGCTCCAATCAGAGAGGATGTCACCTGCAACTTACAGAAGACACCCCCTGTGAGTCACTGGAAGTAACTTCACTGTAATCACTTGGCCTGCGTAGAGTTGGTATCTCTCTCTGTAAGGGATCACTGGGAGGGGATGTTGGTCTTTGAATAATGTATTTTATTCAGTAACAGTAAAGTGGAATTATTCAGTCACTATGTTGTGCTAATGGTAGTGTGCATGTACATGTATACTCATATGATGGTTATATGTATGGTGTTCATATTTCCTCTTTGTAAACTGGTATTATTGGTAATGTTGGTCTCAGTATACAGAACTTGGTTAGTATATATTGACATTCATACTGTATACAGTGTTGAGAACAATGATTTTTTCCTACTTACAAAGCATGTAGAGATCTGTAATTTTCATAATAGGTACTTTTCAATAGGTACTTACTGGTACTACCAACCAGTAAGAATTCCGGCTCTCACAGACCTGTAATTTTTACTTTAAAGGGGTACTCCACCCCAGACATCTTATCCCCTATCCAAAGGATAGGGAATAAGATGTCTTATCGCGGGTCTCTGCAGCGGCACCCTGCCATCATCACTGCAGAGCAAACTTGCTCTGTGAGTGATGACGGGGCAATGCAGGGGACGGAGCATCGTGACTTCATGGCTCGGCCTCCATGACATCACATTCCATCCCCTCAATATAAGTCTAAGGAAGGGGTGTGGTGATTGTCATGCCCCCTCCCATAGACTTGTATTAACCCCTTAGGGACTCAGTCTATTTTCACCTTAAGGACTCAGTGTTTTTCAGTTTTTGCATTTTCATTTTTTCCTCATCACCTTCTAAAAATCATAACGCTTTCAATTTTGCACATAAAATTCCATATGATGGCTTATTTTTTGCGCCACCAATTCCACTTTGCAGTGACTTTAGTCATTTTACCCAAAAATCCACGGCAAAATGTAAAAGAAATTAATTGTGCGACAAAATTGAAGAATACATTTAATTTTGTAACTTTTGGGGGCTTCTGTTTCTACGCAGTGCATTTTTCTGTAAAAATAACACCTTATCTTTATTCTGTAGGTCCATACGGTTAAAACGATACCCTACTTATATAGGTTGGATATTGTCGTACTTCGGAAAAAAATCATAACTACATGCAGGAAAATTTCTATGTTAAAAATTCTCATCTTCTAACCCCTATAACTTTTTTATTTAGCGCCATGTTCTGAAGTTTTTATCGGTACCATTTTTGTATTGATCGGACTTTTTGATCGCTTTTTATTAATTTTTTCATGATATAAAAAGTGACCAAAAATATTCTGGACTTTGGAATTTTTTTGCGCGTAAGCCATTGACCGTGCGGTTTAATTAATGATATATTTTTATAGTTCAGACATTACCGCACGCGGCAATACCACATATGTTTATTTTTTCACAAAGGAGGTAGTGCGGCACTGCGTGAGTGTGCTGGATTAGGAATGGCAGGTGGGAGTTGGTGTAGCTGTAATGCCTCTGGTGGTGCTCAGATACTATAATAAGCAAAGTTCATGATATCCTTGAAGAGAAATGAAAATATCGGCACTCACCAGTGTGGCTGCAGGGTCTTCTTTATTGAGACATACTCACATGCGGGGTACAGAAGAGAGGGGAGTGGGGGGACAGGTGGTGCCACCACCTGTCCCCCCACTCCCCTCTCTTCTGTACCCCGCATGTGAGTATGTCTCAATAAAGAAGACCCTGCAGCCACACTGGTGAGTGCCGATATTTTCATTTCTCTTCACGGATATTATGTTTATTTTTATTTACACATTTTTTTTTTATGCGAAAAGGGGGGTGATTCAAACTTTTATTAGGGAAGGGGTTAAATGACCTTTGTTAACTTTTTCACTTTTTTTTTGTAGTGTTATAGCTCCCATAGGGACCTATAACACTGCACACACTGATCTCTTATGCTGATTCCTGCAAAGCCATAGCTTTGCACGGATCAATGAGATAGGGGCTCGATTGCTCAAGCCTGTAGCTCAGGCTTGGAGCAATCAAACCCCGATCGGACGCTGCGGAGACAGGTAAGGAGACCTCCGCCTGCGTCCCAGCTGATCAGAACATCTGCGATCAGCCCGACTGAGCTGCCGGGAAGCGTTTACTTTCACTTTCAGACGCGGCGGTCAACTATGACGCCGCGTCTGAAGGGTTAATACCGCACGGCACAATGATCGGTGCCGTTTGCTGTTAGCCCAGGGTCCCGGCTATGAATAGCAGCTGGGACTGACCCAGTGTGATGCGGGGTCACGGCGTGACCCCGTTTTAAACACCAGGACCGGGCTCAGGGCGTACAGGTACGCCCTGAGTCCTTAAGGATCAGGGATTCAGGGCTTATGCATACGCCCTGCGTCCCCAAGAGGTTAAGAGGGCGGGTGTGATGTCATTGGGCTGAACTGTGACAACACAATGCTCCGTCCCCTGCATCGCCCTGTCATCATGCTTTGCTCTTTAGTGATGATGGTGGGGTGCCGCTGCAGAGACCGCGGGGCTCCCCAGCGGCGGGACCCCTGCGATCAGACATCTTATCCCCTATCCTTTGGATAGGGCGTAAGATGTCTGTGGTGGAGTACCCCTTTAACCCCTTAAGGACCAAGCCCATTTTAACCTTAAGGACCAGGCCAATTTAATTTTTTCACCTGTATGTATATTTTTTACCTGTATAATCACACGCTCAATCAAACAGACTCCAACCTCTCCACAATGGCCAAGACCAGAGAGCTGTATAAGGACATCAGGGATAAAATTGTGGACCAGCACAAGGCTGGGATGGGCTACAGGACAATAGGTAAGGAGCTTGGAAGAAGGCAACAACTGTTGGCACAATTACAGTATTAGAAAATAGAAGATCAAGATGAAGGTCAATTTCCTTCTATCTGGGGCTCCATGCAAGATCTCACCTCGTGGGGCATCAATGATCATGAGGAAGGGGAGGGATCAGCCCAGAACTACACGGCAGGACCTTGTCAAAGACCTGAAGAAAGCTGGGACCACAGTCTCCAAGAAAACCATAAGTAACACACTACGACGTCATGGATTAAAATCCTAGCCAGTCTCCAGACGTGAACCCAATAGAAAATCTTTGGAGGTAGCTGAAAGTCTGTATTGCCCAGCAACAGCCCCGAAACCTGAAGGATCTTGAGAAGGTCTGTATGGAGGAGTGGGCCAAAATCCCTGCTGCATTGTGTGCAAACCTGGTCAAAAACTACAGGAAACGTTTGATCTTTGTAATTGCAAACAAAGGTTTCTGTAGCAAATATTAAGTTATGCTTTTCTGATGTATCAAAGACTTATGTCATGCAATAAAATCATACAATGTGATTTTCTGGATTTTTGTTTTAGATTTCATCTCTCACAGTTGAAGAGTACCTATGATAAAAATGACAGACCTCTACATGCTTTGTAAGTAGGAAAACCTGCAAAATCATCAGGGTATCAAATACTTGTTCTCCCCACTGTAGTCTGTTCGACCAATTTTAGTCTAAGGTGGAAGAGAACCTTTAGTGTTAGAGGCTTTTGCTTTTCTTCTGCTCCCAAGTGCCCCACTTCCACCCCACTTACGTTTTAGAAGTATGCATTCCAAGACTAGATGCGGCACATACCAAATCGCGATGAAACAAATCGGATGAAACCATACCCACATATGATGTCTAACAGCTGCATGATGTTGTAGCAAGTTTTTATGTGATGATAAAGGTTTTGTATTTGCCCCCTCATGCTTATGAAGGTATATTTCGAGACGTGTGCAGGGCAGAAGTAGGGGGCCACGTAGCAGAAGAGTTAATGCCTTTTCTACTCACTAGACAACCCCTTTAAATGAGCACTGTCATTTGGAAAAACTTTTGACATGGCCTAGTGACATGTTAAAAGTTTTGATTGGCAAGGTCTGAGTGTTCAGACCACTGCCGATTAGGGGAACGAGTCAGGAGAAGTTTGCACTAAGCCCATTGTTTCCCAACTCCGTGTCACATGATGATCATCGTCTCATAATGTAAGTCTATGGAGTGTTTCTCAATCACGTGACGCAGGACACTGAGAAGAATGCACGAGCGGACTTCTCCTGGCTTGTTCTCCTGGTCAGCAGAAGTCTGAACACTCTGATCTCCACCGATCAACATATTTGACATGTTGCTAGGACATGTCAAAAGTTTTTTTTACAGGGGAACTCCAGTACTTAACAACTTATCCCCTATCCAAAGGATAGAGGATAAGTGTCTGATTGTGGGGGGTCTGGCTGCTGGTAATTTTTTTTAAATGTATTTTGTGTATGGGGGAGGTGAGAAATAGAAAAGAGAATGCAATTTTATACAGTTAAAGGGGTATTCCAGGAAAAAAACTTATATATATATATATATATATATATATATATATATATATATATATATCAACTGGCTCCAGAAAGTTAACCAGATTTGCAAATGACTTCCAATAATGATCAGCTGCTGAAGTTGAGTTGTTCTTTTCTGTCTGGCAACAGTGCTCTCTGCTGACTTCTCTGCTTGTCTCGGGAGCTGCACAGAGTAGAAGAGGTTTGCTATGGGGATTTGCTTCTACTCTGGACAGTTCCCAAGACAGGTGTCATCAGAGAGCACTTAGACAGAAAAGAACAACTCAACTTCAGCAGCTCATAAGTACTGAACGGATTAAGATTTTTTTTTTTTTTTATAGAAGTCATTTACAAATCTATTTAAATTTCTGGAGCCAGTTGCTATATACATTTTTTTTTTTCCTGGGTAAACCCCTTTAACTTCCAAAGTGTGGATATAATATTCCAAATATACCTATGGCGAATTTTCATGTTTTTGTATCCAAAATAAACTTATGTTTTGGTTAGGCTATGTTCACACATAGTTATTTTGAAGCATAACACCATTTTACACCTCAAAATACGTCAGTGTTTATCCCCATTGAATTACATTGTATTGATTGGGGAAAGGCTTCATAGTTCACATTCAGTTATTTTTGGCCAATTATGGTCATAAATATTATGGGCAGAAGAAATGTGCATATGTTACGCCGAGCGCTCCGGGTCCCCGCTCCTCCCCGGAGCGCTTGCAGCGTTCTCTCATTCGCAGCGCCCCGGTCAGACCTGCTGACCGGGTGCGCTGCGATATTACTCCCAGCCGGGATGCGATTCGCGATGCGGGACGCGCCCGCTCGCGATGCGCATCTCGGCTCCCGTACCTGACCCGTTCCCCGTCTGTGTTGTCCCGGTGCGCGCGGCCCCGCTCCTTAGGGCACGCGCGCCGGGTCTCTGCCATTTAAAGGGCCGCTGCGCCACTGATTGGCGCAGCAGGCCTAATCAGTATTCTCACCTGTGCACTCCCTACTTATACCTCACTTCCCCTGCACTCCCTCGCCGGATCTTGTTGCCATTGTGCCAGTGAAAGCGTTCCCTTGTGTGTTCCTAGCCTGTGTTCCAGACCTCCTGCCGTTGCCCCTGACTACGATCCTTGCTGCCTGCCCTGACCTTCTGCTACGTCCGACTTTGCTCTTGTCTACTCCCTTGTACCGCGCCTATCTTCAGCAGTCAGAGAGGTTGAGCCGTTGCTGGTGGATATGACCTGGTTGCTACCGCCGCTGCAAGACCATCCCGCTTTGCGGCGGGCTCTGGTGAATTCCAGTAGCAACTTAGAACCGGTCCACCAGCACGGTCCACGCCAATCCCTCTCTGGCACAGAGGATCCACCTCCTGCCAGCCGAATCGTGACAGTAGATCCGGCCATGGATCCCGCTGAAGTCTCACTGCCAGTTGTCGCCGACCTCACCACGGTGGTCGCCCAGCAGTCGCAACAGATAGCGCAACAAGGTCACCAGCTGTCTCAACTGACCGTGATGCTACAGCAGCTATTACCACAGCTCCAGCAACAATCTCCTCCGCCAGCTCCTGCACCTCCTCCGCAGCGAGTGGCCGCTTCCGGCTTACGATTATCCTTGCCGGATAAATTTGATGGGGACTCTAAGTTTTGCCGTGGCTTTCTTTCGCAATGTTCCCTGCACTTGGAGATGATGTCGGACCAGTTTTCAACTGAAAGGTCTAAGGTGGCTTTCGTAGTCAGCCTTCTGTCTGGGAAAGCTCTGTCATGGGCCACACCGCTCTGGGACCGCAATGACCCTGTCACTGCCTCTGTACACTCCTTCTTCACGGAGATCCGAAGTGTCTTTGAGGAACCTGCCCGAGCCTCTTCTGCTGAGACTGCCCTGCTGAACCTGGTCCAGGGTAATTCTTCTGTTGGCGAGTACGCCATCCAATTCCGTACTCTTGCCTCCAAATTATCCTGGAATAATGAGGCCCTCTGCGCGACCTTTAAAAAAGGCCTATCCAGCAACATTAAAGATGTGCTGGCCGCACGAGAAATTCCTGCTAACCTGCATGAACTTATTCATCTTGCCACCCGCATTGACATGCGTTTTTCCGAAAGGCGTCAGGAGCTCCGCCAGGATATGGACTTTGTTCGCACGAGGCGGTTTCTCTCCCCGGCTCCTCTCTCCTCTGGTCCTCTGCAATCCGTTCCTGTGCCTCCCGCCGTGGAGGCTATGCAAGTTGACCGGTCTCGCTTGACACCTCAAGAGAGGACACGACGCCGCATGGAGAACCTATGCCTGTACTGTGCCGGTACCGAACACTTCTTGAAAGATTGTCCTATCCGTCCTCCCCGCCTGGAAAGACGTATGCTGACTCCGCACAAAGATGAGACAGTTCTTGATGTCTACTCTGCTTCTCCACGCCTTACTGTGCCTGTGCGGATATCTTCCTCTACCTTCTCCTTCTCTGCTACGGCCTTCTTGGATTCCGGATCTGCAGGAAATTTTATTTTGGCCTCTCTCATCAATAGGTTCAACATCCCGGTGACCAGTCTCGCCAGACCCCTCTACATCAATTCTGTTAACAATGAAAGATTGGACTGTACCGTGCGTTACCGCACGGAACCTATCCTAATGTGCATCGGACCTCATCACGAAAAAATTGAATTTTTGGTCCTCTCCAACTGCACTTCTGAAATTCTTCTTGGATTACCGTGGCTTCAACGCCATTCCCCAACCCTTGATTGGTCCACAAGAGAAATCAAGAACTGGGGTACTTCTTGTCACAAGGACTGTCTTAAATCGGTTCCCAGTACTCCTTGCCGTGACCCTGTGGTTCCCCCTGTATCGGTCTTCCTAAGGCTTATATGGACTATTCTGACGTTTTTTGCAAAAAGCAAGCTGAGACTTTGCCTCCTCACAGGCCTTATGACTGTCCTATTGACCTCCTCCCGGGTACTACCCCACCCCGGGGCAGAATCTATCCTCTGTCTGCTCCAGAGACTCTTGCCATGTCGGAGTACATCCAGGAGAATTTAAAAAAGGGGTTTATCCGCAAGTCCTCCTCTCCTGCCGGAGCTGGATTTTTTTTTGTGTCCAAAAAAGATGGCTCCCTACGTCCTTGTATTGATTACCGCGGACTTAATAAAATCACGGTAAAAAAACGCTACCCCTTACCTCTTATCTCGGAACTCTTTGATCGCTTACAAGGTGCCCACATCTTTACCAAACTGGACTTAAGAGGTGCTTATAATCTCATCCGCATCAGGGAGGGGGACGAATGGAAGACCGCATTTAACACCAGAGATGGACACTTTGAGTATCTGGTCATGCCCTTTGGCCTATGCAACGCCCCTGCCGTCTTCCAAGACTTTGTTAATGAAATTTTTCGTGATCTCCTATATTCCTGTGTTGTGGTTTATCTGGACGATATTCTGATTTTTTCTGCCAACTTAGAAGAACACCGCCAGCATGTCCGCATGGTTCTTCAGAGACTTCGTGACAATCAACTTTATGCCAAAATGGAGAAATGTCTCTTTGAATGTCAATCTCTTCCTTTCCTAGGATACTTGGTCTCTGGCCAGGGACTACAAATGGACCCAGATAAACTCTCTGCCGTCTTAGATTGGCCACGCCCCTCCGGATTCCGTGCTATCCAACGTTTTTTGGGGTTCGCCAATTATTACAGACAGTTTATTCCACACTTTTCCACTATTGTGGCTCCTATCGTGGCTTTAACCAAGAAAAATGCCAATCCCAAGTCCTGGTCCCCCCAAGCGGAAGACGCATTTAAACATCTCAAGTCTGCCTTTTCTTCCGCTCCCGTGCTCTCCAGACCTGACCCATCTAAACCCTTCCTATTGGAGGTAGATGCCTCCTCAGTGGGAGCTGGAGCTGTCCTTCTACAAAAAAAATTCTTCCGGGCATGCTGTGACTTGTGGTTTTTTTTCTAGGACCTTCTCCCCGGCGGAGAGAAACTATTCCATCGGGGATCGAGAACTACTGGCCATTAAATTGGCGCTTGAGGAATGGAGGCACCTGCTGGAGGGATCAAAATTTCCAGTTATCATATACACTGATCACAAGAATCTCTCCTACCTCCAGTCTGCCCAACGACTGAACCCTCGCCAGGCTAGGTGGTCGTTGTTCTTTGCCCGTTTTAACTTTGAAATCCATTTTCGCCCTGCTGACAAGAACATTAGGGCCGATGCCCTCTCTCGTTCTTCTGATGCCTCTGAAGTAGAGATCTCTCCGCAACACATCATTCCTCCGGACTGTCTGATCTCCACTTCTCCAGCTTCCATCAGGCAAACTCCTCCAGGGAAGACCTTCGTTTCTCCACGCCAGCGTCTCGGGATTCTCAAATGGGGACACTCCTCCCACCTCGCAGGCCATGTGGGCATCAAAAAATCCTTGCAACTCATCTCTCGATTTTATTGGTGGCCGACTCTGGAGACTGATGTTATTGATTTTGTGCGGGCCTGTACTGTCTGTGCCCGGGATAAGACTCCTCGCCAGAAGCCTGCTGGTCTCCTTCATCCTCTGCCTGTTCCTGAACAGCCTTGGTCACAGATTGGTATGGACTTTATTATGGACTTGCCCTCATCCCGTGGCAACACAGTTGTTTGGGTGGTCGTTGATCGATTTTCCAAGATGGCACATTTTATTCCTCTTCCTGGCCTTCCTTCAGCGCCTCAGTTGGCAAAGCAATTTTTTGTACACATTTTTCGCCTTCACGGTTTACCCACGCATATCTTCTCAGATAGAGGCGTCCAATTCGTGTCTAAATTCTGGAGGGCCCTCTGTAAACAGCTCAAGATCAAATTAAACTTCTCTTCTTCTTATCATCCCCAATCCAATGGGCAAGTAGAAAGAGTTAATCAGGTCCTGGGTGACTATTTACGGCATTTTGTTTCCTCCCGCCAGGATGACTGGGCAGATCTTCTACCATGGGCCGAATTCTCATACAACTTCAGAGTCTCCGAATCTTCTGCTAAATCCCCATTTTTCGTGGTGTACGGCCGTCACCCTCTTCCTCCCCTCCCTACTCCCTTGCCCTCTGGTTTGCCCGCTGTGGATGAAGTGACTCGTGATCTTTCCACCATATGGAAAGAGACCCAAAATTCTCTTTTACAGGCTTCATCCCGGATGAAAAGATTTGCTGATAAAAAAAGAAGAACTCCCCCCATTTTTGCTCCCGGAGACAAGTTATGGCTCTCCGCTAAATATGTCCGCTTTCGTGTCCCCAGTTACAAACTGGGACCATGCTATCTTGGTCCTTTCAAAATCAAGTGCCAGATCAACCCTGTCTCTTACAAACTCCTTCTTCCTCCTTCTCTCCGTATTCCCAATGCCTTCCATGTCTCTCTCCTTAAACCACTCATCCTTAACCGCTTCTCTCCCAAAGTTGTTTCTCCCACTCCAGTTTTCGGATCTTCTGACGTCTTTTCTGTAAAGGAGATTCTAGCATCCAAGACGGTTAGAGGTAAAAGATTCTTCTTGGTCGACTGGGAGAATTTCGGCCCTGAGGAGAGATCGTGGGAACCTGAGGACAACATCCTGGACAAAAGTCTTATCCTCAGGTTCTCAGGCTCCAAAAAGAGGGGGAGACCCAAGGGGGGGGGGTACTGTTACGCCGAGCGCTCCGGGTCCCCGCTCCTCCCCGGAGCGCTCGCAGCGTTCTCTCATTCGCAGCGCCCCGGTCAGACCTGCTGACCGGGTGCGCTGCGATATTACTCCCAGCCGGGATGCGATTCGCGATGTGGGACGCCCCCTGCTCGCGATGCGCATCTCGGCTCCCGTACCTGACCCGTTCCCCGTCTGTGTTGTCCCGGCGCGCGCGGCCCCGCTCCTTAGGGCGCGCGCGCCGGGTCTCTGCCATTTAAAGGGCCGCTGCGCCACTGATTGGCGCAGCAGGCCTAATCAGTATTCTCACCTGTGCACTCCCTACTTATACCTCACTTCCCCTGCACTCCCTCGCCGGATCTTGTTGCCATTGTGCCAGTGAAAGCGTTCCCTTGTGTGTTCCTAGCCTGTGTTCCAGACCTCCTGCCGTTGCCCCTGACTACGATCCTTGCTGCCTGCCCTGACCTTCTGCTACGTCCGACTTTGCTCTTGTCTACTCCCTTGTACCGCGCCTATCTTCAGCAGTCAGAGAGGTTGAGCCGTTGCTGGTGGATACGACCTGGTTGCTACCGCCGCTGCAAGACCATCCCGCTTTGCGGCGGGCTCTGGTGAATACCAGTAGCAACTTAGAACCGGTCCACCAGCACGGTCCACGCCAATCCCTCTCTGGCACAGAGGATCCACCTCCTGCCAGCCGAATCGTGACAGCATATTATATGTTCTATATAAAGATACATGTCTTTTTACACATTTTTGAATGTATTGTGCATGTAAATGCTTTAAAGGGGTACTCTGGCAGTTAGACATCTCATCCCCTATCCGCCGCTGGGGACCCCCTTGATCTTGCACATTGCACCCCATTAAAACCAGTCCCCGGAGCGTGATGTCATGCTCCGCCCCGTGTGACAGCTGTCACGCCCCCTCCCATAGGTTTTAATTGAGGGGCGTGGCCGTGACGTCACACGGGGCATGGCCGTGACGTCACAATGCTCCGTCCCCGTGATCGACCGTAATCAGACCCGGAGTGAACACGCTCCGGGGACTGATTTTAATCTGGTGTGGCGTGCAAGATCACGGGGGTCCCCAGCGGCGGGACCCCCGTGATCAGGCATGTAAGGCTGGGATCACACCACGTTTTGTACTTACGGTTCCCGTATACGGCTGGGAGGAGTTGGGGCGGGGCTTAATCGTGGTGCCCGCACTCAGCTGTATAGGGGAACCATGTTTAATGCATGTCTATGAGCCGACCGGAGTGAACCGCAGCCTCCAGTCGGCTGCGTTTTCGGCCGTATGCGTGGTCGACCGTGTTTTTGCCTACGGCCGAAAACGCGGCCGACTGGAGGCTGCGGTTCACTCTGGTCGGCTCATAGACATGCATTAAATACGGTTCCCCTATACGGCTGAGTGCGGGCGCCGTGATTAAGCCCCCTCTTCCCAGCCGTATATGGGAACCGTAAGAACAAAACGTGGTGTGAACCCAGCCTAATAGGGGTTTTGGTATTATTCATGATGGGATTGTAAAGGAACCATAAGGTCTATACCAGTGGTCTCCAACCTGCGGACCTCCAGATGTTGCAAAACTACAATTCCCGGCATGCCCGGACAGTGGTCCGCAGGTTGGAGACCACTGGTCTATACTATACCAGTAGAGAAATGATATTGTCCACTAGAAGAAGGGAAACCTAAAATCCAGAGCAGTATGAGTCAAAGCAGAATCTACGTGCGGAAATGATGAATAGCTCCTGTCACTGTGAATAAAATCACAAGCTCCTGATATATTACCTTTGATCATTGATCGTTCCCAAGAAACAGTACTATCCGTTCCTGAGAATGCATAGAGGGACTATTAATATGATCATATATTGTGATACACTGTAGGAAGTGGTAATTCAGCAGATCTAATTCATGCATATTCAGAATGGATTACTACAAGACGCCCTTGTGTGTGTAGGGAACACATTACAAGGTTAGGAATAATGGCTGTGAGGACTGTGCTAAGCCAAATGGTATGGCAGGTAGATGTGATTTTATAATATAAACGAAAACTAAACATGCATACAATATGCACATTTACTGGTGTTAACCTCTTCCATAACCATGATAAAAAAATTATCATCTCTATCTTGTGCAGTGCAGGAGAGGCAGTGGCTTAAAGAAGCAATAGGTCATGTGATCACCAGTCTGAAATCTTTCAGTGCTTAAAGGGGTACTCTGCCCTAGACATCTTATCCCCTATCCAAAGGGGATAAGATGTCTCGGGTGCCGCAGCCGAGATTGCGGGGGTCCCCATCATCTCGGCTGCGGCACCCCAGACATCCAGTGCACGGAGCGAACTTCGCTCCATGCTGGATGACTGGCCATGCCGGACAGAGGCTCATGACATCACGGCCACGCACCGCTCATGACGTTATGGTCAATGCAAGTCTATGTGAGGGGGTGTGACGGCGGGGATCCCTGCGATTAGAAATATCGGCATCATGGCCACGCCCTGCTCGTGACATCACGACCACACCCCCTCAATGCAAGTCCATGGGAGGGGGCGTGGCGGCGGGACCTCCGCGATTAGACATCTTATCCCCTATCCTTTTGATAGGGGATAAGATGTTTAGGGGTGGAGTACCCCTTTAATGATAACTAGCTGGAGTGATCAAACACTACACCCAAGCTTTCTCTAAAGCCAGAAGATTCGTTGGTACTATGGGCCCTAGGTACCGTAGAGATTTAGAGATTTAAAATTGGTCCCCAGGAGATTTAGGTTATGTTTTAACTAATGTATCAGTTTAACAGTTGACTGGATTTTTAACAAACATTTTTCCTTGCTACAAATGTACAGAATGCAATTGTCACTTCCCTTCACCCACATCTCTTTGCAGTTCAAATTAAGTGCACTACCCAGCACTTTTTATCTCAAACACTACTTATCTGCTGTGAGTCATGTGACTAAGAACCTTGCGCCAAAGCGATCATCATAATTACAGTGGCTTAATTTGTGACTGAAATGGTATCCTCATTTACGGCTCCTAATTTAGTTCTAAAACATGGCTACATTTCAGTGACAATTACAGCTAATTTATAAATAAAGACAATATCCACTTAATCCTCTAGTACAATAAAATAATACCAAATAATTACAATTAGGACTCCGGCACATTGTTAGCCATTAATTATTATTCCTTCTGAATAATGTATATTTAGCAGGCTACTAAGTTCTTAAAATAGAAAGGGGGAACTAAGCGACAACAGTGTGCCAACATTGTGCTAAGAGTGATTTTATTTTAGACTGGAATTCTAAAGGCTTTCTTCTCTATTGTAGTAAGGCTAAAGTCATTTACAGATAGGTCCATACTTTTAAAATTAAAGGTTAAACCTACTGTATATAAAAAGCATTGTCCGATGTGTCACAGTGACATGTCAAATGGGGTTATTGTGAAAATGCAGACCCTTGCCTAATTCGTAAATGACAAGGTCACAGGGTTGTGTGAAGCACCCAAACCACTTATGGGCTTGTGTCAGAATTGTTTATAAAGAAAATTGAGTGGCACCCACCTGGTACTTAAAGAGGGAAACACATCATCATGTAGGCCACTGGATATGCGAAATTGCTACATGATGATGTGTTTCCCTCTTTATGCACTGAAGCTGGCACGTTCCCTGAGTTTTTCAGCAAGATGGTGCACCGCCACATTATGGGTGTCAGGTCCGAGCATTCCTAGATGAACAGTTTCCTGGAAAGTGGATTGGTCGTCGTGGGCCAGTTGAATGGTCCCCAAGGTCTCCCGATCCGACCCCCTTAGACTTTTATCTTGGGGTCATCTGAAGGCAATTGTCTATGCTGTGAAGAAACGAGATGTGCAGCACCTGAAACTACGGATACTGGAAGCCTGTGCTAGCATTTCTCCTGTGGTGTTGCTATCAGTGTGTGAAGAGTGGGAGAAGAGGGTTGCATTGACAATCCAACACAATGGGCACATTGAACACATTTTATAAGTGGTCAGAAACTTGTAAATAACTCATGAAAGAATAAAGTTACATTAAAACCAAGCACATCATTGTTTTCTTGTGAAATTCCCAATAAGTTTGATGTGTCACATGACCCTCTTCCTATTGAAAAAACAAAAGTTGGATTCAAAATGGCCAACTTCAAAATGGCCGACATGGTCATCACCCATCTTGAAAAGTTTCCCTCCTCACATATACTAATGTGCCACAAACAGGAAGTTAATATCACCAACCATTTCCATTTTATTAAGGTGTATCCATATAAATGGCCCACCCTGTATTTCTAGCATATTTGACCCATTGGCTCTGCTCTCTGTCTCCTCTCCGCGTGACCCGCGTTATATCACGGGAGCGGGCGCAGGGCGTACAGGCACACCCTGCGTCCTTAAGAGGTTAAAGGAGAATGGTCACTCGTTCACCCACACTAAACTCAATACACCAGGTTATAGTATTGGTGAACAGGAGACCAATGCAGGGTTTCTGACTAATATACATACCTGCAGTCCGGTGCCTGGTCCCTCTGAAGATCGGCTTCTTTTCCATGGAGGCGAGTGGGAGATAGATACAGTCATGGCTGTAAATGTTGGCACCCCAGAAATTTTTCAAAAACATGAAGTATTTCTCACAGAAAAGGATTGCAGTAACACATGTTTTGCTATACACATGTTTATTCCCTTTGTGTGTATTTGAATTAAACCAAAAAAGGGAGGAAAAAAAGCAAATTGGACATAATGTCACAACAAACTCCAAAAATGGCTGGACAAAATTATTGGCACCCTTAACTTAATATTTGGTTGCACACCCTTTGGAAAAAATTACTGAAATCAGTCACTTCCTATAACCATCAATAAGCTTCTTACACCTCACAATCGGAATGTTGGTCCACTCTTCCTTTGCAAACTGCTCCAGGTCTCTCTTATTGGAAGGGAGCCTTTTCCCAACAGCAATTTTAAGATCTCTCCACAGGTGTTCAAGGGGATTTAGATCTGGACTAATTGCTGGCCACTTCAGAACTCTCTAGTTCTTTGTTAATTCAGGTAGAAGACAGACAAGGTCGCACATCTACAATCTTGCACAATGATCTAATTGCTTCTCAGCATAATTTAAAAACTAACAGGTTGTTAGTATATACGTTTTGATCAAAAAGTACAAAGCCCACTCGCCACGTCAAGGCCACCTATTTAGAGTGGGTCCCTAACGTCCCTAGCATAAAATGGTGTAGCACTGGGCGGCGACCACCACCGGCGCGACACCAGTGCCCACAGGGGGAACGACCCACTGGCAGAGCAGCCCCAATGCCACTCAAACCAGTCCATGGGTCGCACCTCCCCGCAGACACAGCGCCACGGCAGCAACAGACGGCGCACAGCACCACACCAGTGTGAACAGGGTGCTACAGCCCACTTACCATGCTCTCCCAGTCAGACAGGGAGGCTGCTAGGAAATAAATGGCCCATGTGTAGCTAATACTACTTATATAGGGTTGGGCTGAGGGGGTGGGGAAGAGTGCAGACACATGTTCAAAAAAAAAAAAAAAAAAAGGAGGGGATAGAAAACACAATGTGAATTCAGGTAGAAGACAGACATGGTCGCACATGTACAATCTTGCACAATGATCTAATTGCTTCTCAGCATAATTTCAAAAACTAACAGGTTGGGCTGAGGGGGTGGGGAAGAGTGCAGACACATGTTCAAAAAAAATAAATAAAAAAAATAAAGAGGGGATAGAAAACACAATGTGAATTCTACTCTAGTTCTTTGTTGCCATCCATTTCTGGGTGCTTTTTGACGTATGTTTGGGGTCATTGTCCTGCTGGAAGACCCAAGATATCTGACGCAAACCCAGCTTTCTGACACTGGGCTGTACAGTGTGCCCCAAAATCCATTGGTAATCCTCAGATTTCATGATGCCTTGTACACATTCAAGGCACCCGGTGCCTGAGGCAGCAAAACAACCCCAAAACATCATTGGATTCACTGAAATTGACTATTTCAGTTATTTTTTCAGTGACAGTTTTGTCAATCACATGGTGGAGCAGACGAATCTGTATGCCAGGTAGTTCATCGCCCACCACCCTGATTCTTTTTTGGCCATGTCCAATGAATGGTGCGCCATTGATGCAGCAGAAATGAGGACATTTTGGGGCCTCTTGCTGCATATGGGCCTGGTCAAAAAGCCAAGTGTCAGACAGTACTGGAGCGGGGACATCCTCTACCAGACCCCGCTTTACAGTATGGTCATGACACGGAGGCGGTTCGAGGCCATTTGGAAATGCCTGCATTATGCAGATAATGCGGCATGTCCACCCCGAGGTGATCCCGCCTATGACCGGCTTTACAAAGTGAGGCCGGTCATCGATCACTTAGGGGCCAAATTTTTGGAGGCCTATGTACCCCTCAGGGAGCTCTCGGTTGATGAGTCTCTTATCAGTTTTAAGGGGAGACTCATCTTCCGCCAGTATATTCCCTCGAAGCGGGCGCGGTATGGCGTGAAGCTCTATAAACTTTGTGAGAGTACCTCCGGGTACACTCTCAAGTTTAGAGTGTATGAGGGACGAGATTCCCGTATTGAACCCCCAGATTGTTCCCCCACTCTGGGTGTTAGTGGGAAAATCGTTTGGGAGCTTGTGCACCCATTGCTGGATAAGGTTTACCACGTGTACGTGGACAACTTTTATACCAGCATCCCTCTCTTCACATCCCTTGCCGCCAGATCCACGTCCGCTTGTGGGACTGTGCGGAAAAACCAGAGAGGCCTCCCTCTAAATTTTGTTAAGACACCTATTCCCAAGGGTGAATCCCGTGCCCTTGCCCATGAAAACCTGTTGCTGGTCAAGTATAAGGATAAGAGGGATGTCCTTATGCTGACCACTATTCATGGCAATGGCAGCTCACCTGTCCCTGTGCGAGGTACCACAACACCGGTCCTCAAGCCCGATTGTATTCTGGACTACAATCGGTATATGGGGGGAGTTGATCTTTCTGATCAAGTCCTCAAGCCATATAACGCCATGCGGAAAACACGGGTATGGTACAAGAAAGTTGCGGTCTACATGGTACAGGTTGCCATGTACAACTCTTTTGTACTGTCCCAGTATGCTGGCAACACAGGGACATTCCTCCAGTTCCAAGAAGAAGTCCTAAAGGTCCTGATCTTTGGCGACAGGGAAAGAGCAGGCCGGACTTCCCAAGGAACTGAAGTAATAGGTGCCAGGATCGTGCCAGGCCAACACTTTCCAGGTGAGGTCCCCCACACTGGAAAGAAGGGACTAGCCCAGAAAAGATGCAGAGTGTGTTACAAGAGGGGGATTCGGAAGGACAGCACCACTCAATGTGACACTTGCCCAGATAATTCGGGCCTCTGCATTAAGTATTGCTTCAGGGAGTATCACACTTTATTGGAGTTCTAAATTTTCCCTCTTCATTTTAATTTTCCACAATTTGACCCAAATGTACCAAGTCCAGAGTACATTCCAATTTTTAACCCCATAAAACCACTAAATTGCCCAAAAAAAAAATGTAATCCAAAAAAACAAAACTAAAAAAAAACTGATAAGACCTCTGGGGGTATTTTTTTTTTTTTTATATAAAAAATGGGTCATGGGTCACTGAGTCACTATCATCGGGGACTTTTTATGTTGCCTCAAATGCGCAGCGCTCTCTCCACCTGAGCGGGGTGCGCATTTGAGGCAACAAGTTAGGGACGGCCACACATATCACATTCCAGAATGATGATTCAGAGCATAGGGTTTGGGGCGGGCATATTTTTTTGTTTTGGCTGTGCTCTGGGTCATCATTCTGGGAACATAATCTGTTTTATAATTTTATGTCCCACTGTACCCCATTTTAGTTACTTAGTGTGCCCCAGTTATTTACCCCATGTAATGCCCCTTGAGGGGGGGGGGGTCCCACTGTTCTGGCTCCATAGGAGAAAGCCAAAGCTCAAGGACCCTGACTGATCTCCGGCACCTATGAGACCGGTGTGCACGCTGTTTACGCCCAGACTTGAGGTATGTACTTACTCCAAAGAAATGTATTTACACATTTACAATGACATTTTCTCCTTTTACCACTTGTGAAAATGAAAAATTTGGGGTAACCCCAGTATTTTAGTGTAAAAAAAATAAAATTTTTCATTTTCACATCCCACTTCATGAATATTTATCAAACACCTGTGGGGTGTTAAGGCTATCTGTACCCCTTGTTATGTTCCTTGAGGGGTGCAGTTTCCAAAATAGTATGCCATGTGTTTATTTTTTTGCTGTCCTGGCACCATAGGGGCTTCCCTATGTCCCCCCCCCATTTCAGCAAAATTTGCAAATGTGACTCCTTCTCTTCTGAGCATTGTAGCGCTCCCGTAGTGCATTTGACGTCCACTTATGGGGTACTTCCATACTCAGGAGAGATGGGGTTACAAATTTTGGGGGGTATTTTCTGCTATTAACCCTTGCAAAAATGTGAAATTTGGGGGGGAAACACACATTTTAGTGAAAATTTGTTATTTTTTTTTTACATATGCAAAAGTCGTGAAACCCCTGTGGGGTATTAAGGCTCACTTTATACCTTGTTACCTTCCTGATGGGGTCTAGTTTCCAAAATGGTATGCCATGTGTTTTTTTTTTTTTGCTGTTCTGGCACCATAGGGGCTCCCTAAATGCGACATGCCCCCCGAGCAAAATTTGCTCTCAAAAAGCCAAATATGACTCCTTCTCTTCTGAGCATTGTAGTTCGCCCATAGTGCACTTCAGGTCAACTTATGGGGTACCTCCATGCTCAGAAGAGATGGGGTTACACATTTTGGGGCTATTTTCTGCTATTAACCCTTGCAAAAATGTGAAATTTGGGGGGAAACACACATTTTAGTGAAAATTTTTTTTTTTACATATGCAAATGTCGTGAAACCCCTGTGGAGTATTAAGGCTCACTTTATTCCTTGTTACGTTCCTCAAGGGGTCTAGTTTCCAAAATGGTATGCCATGTGTTTTTTTTTGCTGTTCTGGCACCATAGGGGCTCCCTAAATGCGACATGCCCCCCGAGCAAAATTTGCTCTCAAAAAGCTAAATATGACTCCTTCTCTTCTGAGCATTGTAGTTCGCCCATAGTGCACTACAGGTCAACTTATGGGGTACCTCCATACTCAGAAGATATGGGGTTACACATTTTGGGCGGTATTTTCTGCTATTAACCCTTGCAAAAATGTGAAATTTTGGGGGGAAACACACATTTTAGTGATTTTTTTTTTTTTTTTTACATATGCAAAAGTCGTGAAACCCCTGTGGGGTATTAAGGCTCACTTTATTCCTTGTTACGTTCCTCAAGGGGTCTAGTTTCCAAAATGGTATGCCATGTGTTTTTTTTTGCTGTTCTGGCACCATAGGGGCTCCCTAAATGCGACATGCCCCCCGAGCAAAATTTGCTCTCAAAAAGCTAAAT
This sequence comes from Hyla sarda, assembly GCF_029499605.1. Classification (NCBI taxonomy): domain Eukaryota; kingdom Metazoa; phylum Chordata; class Amphibia; order Anura; family Hylidae; genus Hyla; species Hyla sarda. Next base: position 533,656,863 of record NC_079189.1, read on the forward strand.
ATGACTCCTTCTCTTCTGAGCACTGTAGTTCGCCCATAGTGCACTACAGGTCAACTTATGGGGTACCTCCATACTCAGAAGATATGGGGTTACAAATTTTGGGGGGTATTTTCTGCTATTAACCCTTGCAAAAATGTGAAATTTGGGGGGAAACACACATTTTAGTGAAATTTTTCTTTTTGTTTTACATATGCAAAAGTCGTGAAACCCCTGTGGGGTATTAAGGCTCACTTTATTCCTTGTTACGTTCCTCAAAGGGTCTAGTTTCCAAAATGGTACGCCATGTGTTTTTTTTGCTGTTCTGGCCCCATAGGGGCTTCCTAAATGCGACATGCCCCCCAAAAACCATTTCAGAAAAACGTACTGTCCAAAATCCCCTTGTCGCTCCTTCGCTTCTGAGCCCTCTACTGCGCCCGCCGAACACTTTACATAGACATATGAGGTATGTGCTTACTCAAGAGAAATTGGGCTACAAATACAAGTATAAATTCTCTCCTTTTACCTCTTGTAAGAATTCAAAAATTGGGTCTACAAGAACATGCGAGTGTAAAAAATGAAGATTGTGAATTTTCTCCTTCACTTTGCTGCTATTCCTGTGAAACACCTAAAGGGTTAAAATGCTGACTGAATGTCATTTTGAATACTTTGGGGGGTGCAGTTTTTATAATGGGGTCATTTGTGGGGTATTTCTAATATGAAGACCCTTCAAATCCACTTCAAACCTGAACTGGTTCCTGAAAAATAGTGAGGGGCATTTACTAAGGGGTTTAGTCATTTTTTTCTGACTATTTTTGGCGCAAAATTGTCGCAATTGCGTCTACCCTATAAATTGTGCAACTTTCCCTAGCAAGAGCTAGAAAGTCAAAAAAAATGTTCCCGCTTAATTTACGCAAGTTTTCAGTTTTTACTTGCAGTGGTCAGGAATTTATTAACTGACACAGTCGCAGTTGCGCAATAAACTGTCGCAACGGCCATAAAAATTGACAAAATTTACTCCAGCTCCAACATGGAGCAGGAAAAGCTACTGCCGCCCGGGCTCCGACATACTTTCTCCCCGCTACCCTCACTGCGCTACCGGGGCACTACAGTTACTACAGTGATTTACATCCCACCCCTCTCACCTGCCAGCGCCACACAACTCCCATCTGTCTGCTGTTGCAAGACTACAAGTCCCAGCATGGCCTTACAGTGAGGACACGCTGGGAGTTGTAGTCTTGTAGCAGCGGGAGCTGAGCGGCGCGGGCGGGAGACAGGGGGGGGGGCAGCGGGGAGGCCGTATGAGGAGCCCGGGCGGGAGACAAGGGGGGGGGGGGGGTAGCGGGGAGACCGTATGAGGACCGGGCGGCTGCACTGCAATGTCAGCCCGGGCTCCTGCTCTGAGAGCCATAGGCTTTGGCTGTCAGGGCATGCTGGGTGTTGTAGTTTTGCAACAGCTGGAGGGCCACAGTTTGCAGACCACTGGTGTGTGGTCTGTAAACTGTAGTCCTCCAGCTGTTGCAAAACTAAACAGCTGAAGGGGACGGCGAAGAAGTTCACTTACCCTTCCGAGGCTCCAGCGACGATCGGTGACGGAGATCGTCGCGGCAGTGTCGCACGGCAGTGTCGTGCGGCAGTGTCGTGCAGCGCTGGATCCTTCGGAAGCCGGTAAATTGCGCAAGCTTCCCAACCAGGGTGCCTCCAAATGTTGCAAGACTACAACTCCCAGCATGCCTGGACACCCTTTGGCTGTCCAGGCATGCTGGGAGTTGTAGTTTTGCAACAGCTGGAGGCACCCTTGTTGGGAAACACTGGCCTAAAACAGTGTTTCCCAACCAGGGTGCCTCCAGATGTTGCAAGACTACAACTCCCAGCATGCCTGGACAGCCATTGGCTGTCCAGGCATGCTGGGGGTTGTAGTTTTGCAACAGCTGGAGGGCCACAGTTTGCAGACCACTGGTTTGTGGTCTGTAAACTGTAGTCCTCCAGCTGTTGCAAAACTAAACAGCTGAAGGGGACCGGCGAAGAAGTTCACTTACCCTTCCGAGGCTCCAGCGACGATCGCTGTCGGAGGTCGTCGCGCGGCAGTGTCGCGCGGCAGTGTCGTGCAGCGCTGGATCCTACGGAAGCCGGTAAGTTGCGCAAGCTTCCCAACCAGGGTGCCTCCAGTTGTTGCAAGACTACAACTCCCAGCATGCCTGGACAGCCTTTGGCTGTCCGGGCATGCTGGGAGTTGTAGTTTAGCAACAGCTGGAGGCACCCTGGTTGGGAAACACTGGCCTAAAACAGTTGGGAAACACTGGCCTAAAACAGTGTTTCCCAACCAGGGTGCCTCCAGATGTTGCAAGACTACAACTCCCAGCATGCCTGGACAGCCTTTGACTGTCCAGGCATGCTGGGGCTTGTAGTTTTGCAACATCTGGAGGCACCCTGGTTGGGAAACACTGTTTTAGGCCAGTGTTTCCCAGCCAGGTTGCCTCCAGATGTTGCAAAACTACAACTCCCAGCATGCCTAGACAGCCTTTGACTGTCCAGGCATGCTGGGACTTGTAGTTTTGCAACATCTGGAGGCACCTTGGTTGGGAAACACTGTTTTAGGCCAGTGTTTCCCAGCCAGGTTGCCTCCAGATGTTGCAAAACTACAACTCCCAGCATGCCTAGACAGCCTTTTACTGTCCAGGCATGCTGGGGCTTGTAGTTTTGCAACATCTGGAGGCACCCTGGTTGGGAAACACTGTTTTAGGCCAGTGTTTCCCAGCCAGGTTGCCTCCAGATGTTGCAAAACTACAACTCCCAGCATGCCTAGACAGCCTTTGACTGTCCAGGCATGCTGGGACTTGTAGTTTTGCAACATCTGGAGGCACCTTGGTTGGGAAACACTGTTTTAGGCCAGTGTTTCCCAGCCAGGTTGCCTCCAGATGTTGCAAAACTACAACTCCCAGCATGCCTAGACAGCCTTTGACTGTCCAGGCATGCTGGGGCTTATAGTTTTGCAACATCTGGAGGCACCCTGGTTGGGAAACACTGGCTTAAAACAGTGTTTCCCAACCAGGGTGCCTCCAGATGTTGCAAAACTACAAGTCCCAGATTGGGAAACACTGTGCCCGGCCTCCGCCCCACCTTACTGTAAGGGCATGCTGGGAGTTGTAGTCCTGCAGCTGGGGGCAGGGGACAAGCTTGTCACTTGCCCACACATCTCCTGCACCACACAACTACAACTCCCAGCATGTCCTTACTGTAAGGGCATGCTGGCAGTTGTAGTCGTGCGGGGCGGGAGATGTGTGAGCAGGTGATAATAAATGTACTAAACCATTTTTTTTGTTTTCTTCTCATTTCAGATCCGTGTATCCTGTGGACTCCTTCGGATTCGGTGGACTACTTCGATGACCAGCATTTTTCTTTGTTTGATTTTAATAAAATGGTTAACGAGGGCTTGTGGGGGAGTGTTTTTTGTAATAAAAAATTTTTAAAACCTGTTGTGTTTTTTTCTTACTTTACTAGACAGGCTTAGTAGTGGAAGCTGTCTTATAGACAGAGTCCATTACTAACCTGGGCTTAGCGCTAGCCACAAAAACAGCTAGCGCTAACCCCCTATTATTGTTTTTGTGGCTAACGCTAAGCCCGGCTTAGTAATGGACTCAGTCTATAAGACAGCTTCCACTACTAAGCCTGTCTAGTAAAGTAAAATAAAAAAAAACACAACAGGTTTTAAAAAAAATTTATTACAAAAAACACTCCCCCACAAGCCCTCATTAACCATTTAATCAACATCAAGCAAAGAAAAACGCTGGTCATCGAAGTAGTCCACCGAATCCGAAAAAAAAAAAAAAGTGTAAGTACATTTAGGGAGAAAAAAACTGTGTTAAAAAAATGTAATAAACACACACACACACACACTAAACGCCGTTTACCACTTCTGAGCCATGACTACAATTTACAGTGATCCCTCAACTTACAATGGCCTCAACATACAATAGTTTCAACATACAATGGTCTTTTCTGGACCATCGTAAGTTGAAACCAGACTCAACATACAATGCTACAGACAGTCCAGATCTGTGAAACGTGTCAATGACTGGAAGAACCAACCAATCAAAATGGGCATTCACTGGTAAAACCCAAGTATTACTGAAGTGTATGCACTGACTGGTGTCTGGTATTACATGTTCTGTACACTTTACCTGTATCAGGGTTAGCTGCTCTTTTGGACACCAGGTGAGGGCGACTCCATTACTTGTTTGGGACATTGCCTGTACTGTAAAGGACCCCTGAAGATGCTCCTGTCCTCTACATAGACCAGTGTTTCCCAAGAAGGGTGGCCCCATCTTTTGCAAAACTACAACTCCCAGCATGCCCGGACAGCCTTTGGCTGACATAGACAGTAATTTACAGCTCCCAGCAGATCTTTATTACTTTTATATAAAAGGATTTGCTTTATCTATATTAGTTATCTACTTATTTTTCTTTGTCACTTTTTCCTATTTTGGATGACATTTTGGTGCCTTTAGAACCAATTACCACGTTTCCATAGAGTTATGGTCTCAACATACAATGGTTTCAACTTACAATGGTTTTCCTGGAACCAATTAATATTGTAACTTGAGGGATCACTGTAGTTATTGAATTATTTAGATGTGGTGAAAAAGCTAAAAAAAACTCAAAAACAAAAGATCCAGAAGAAAACCAGCAGCCAAACCTATTCAGACAGCAGGAAAAAGGAACAGACTATTTTTTCTACTACATGAAGTAAATTTCCCACTTTTGCCTATGTGTGCCAAATTTATTAATGCCGTGCAACAATTTAGTAAATTTGTCGCACATAGTCAAAAATTAAGTAGAAAAAAACAGGGTAAAAACCAGACTACATAGTAAAAGATTAGTAAATGCCCCTCAGTGAGTTTTAAAATTATGTGGAAAATTGCTGCTGAACTTTGAAGCCCTCTGATGTCTTCCAAAAGTAAAAACACAACAATTTTATGATGCAAACATAAAGTAGACATATTGGAAATGTGAATAAATTTTTTTTTTTTTTTTTTGGAATATCCATTTACCTTACAAGCAGAGAGCTTCAAAGTTAGAAAAATGCAACATTTAACATTTTTTCATCAAATTTGGGGATTTTTCTCCAAGAAAGGATGCAAGTTACAACAAAAATGTACCACTATGTTAAAGTAGAATATGTAACGAAAAAACTATCTCGGAATCAGAATGATAACTAAAAGCATTCCAGAGTTATTAATGTTTAAAGTGACAGTGGTCAGATGTGCAAAAAATGCTCTGGTCCTGAGGTGTAAAATGGCCTGGTCCTTAAGGGGTTAAACATAAACCCCGCCCCTGGCAAATAGGGGTGAGAAAGGGTTAAATCACATATCCTATGTTTGTTGGTGATATATAAGTAACATGTGTGCCAAGCTTCATGTTAATATCTTTAGCCGTTTGGAAGTTTTTGTGGAACATACATACACACACACATACACACATATATACATACACACATACATACATACACACATATATACACACACACACATACACACGTTGAGTTATATATATATATATATATATATATATATATATATGTGTTTGTGTGTGTGTGTGTGTGCTTTTTCATTTCTTCCCTCGCTTATAGAACTCTGAAACAAGGTTGGTGACATCACACATGTGACATCACAAGGGATCATCTATATCTTTTTTCCTTTCTTATAATCAGACACCAAAGAAGACAAGAAATCTTTAAGAAAGAAGAAGAAGAGAATGAGGAGTAAAATTTCATGGATCAGAGGGAGGATGGCCGGGAACAGCCAAATACAACCAACAAACCAAGAAGAAGAAGACTGGTTCTTAGCATACCTGCATTCAGGAAAACATTCAGCAAAGAGGAGTTGAAAGGGGTAATCCAGGGTGAGAAAATCAGAGCTGATTTCTTCTAAAAACTGCACCACCTCTGTCCTAATGTTGTGTGTGATATAGCAGCTCAGGTCTTGAAAAGTAAATGGAGAAAACGTGTAATACTACATACAACATGAGGACAGGTATGGTGCTGTGTTCAGAAACAAATAGCTCTGTTTTCTATTCCCTTTTAACAAACTCCTAGGATCCAGCAACATTCATCTGATGGACGGCACAGGTAGGACACAATGTTTTTCTATACATTTCTCACTATTAACACCAGATTCATGTAAGTGACACAATCATTTCAATGGCCTCAGTACTGAACTTCTAGACACATGGGGGAGATTTATCAAAACCGATGTACAGGAAGAGTATCATCTTTCATCCTTTAGAGATTTTGGGGGAGATGTATCAAAACCTGTGCACAGGAAGAGTATCATCTTTCATCCTTTAGAGATTTTGGGGGAGATTTATCAAAACCTGTGCACAGGAAGAGTGTTGCAGTTGCCCATAGCAACCAATCAGCTTGCTTCTTTACTTTTTAAAGAGGCCTGTGAAAAATGAAAGAAGGGATCTGATTGGTTGCTATGGGCAACTGGAGAACTTTTCCTCTGGACAGGTTTTGATAAATCTCCCCCTTTATCTTTTAGAGGCCTTTTGAAAAATGAAAGAAGCTGTTTGATTGGTCATATGGGCAACTGCACCATAAATCTCCCCCACTGAGTCTCTAGGTCCCTCCAACTGACCTCTATATATTGGTTTAATCATGCAATGATAAGAACATTTCACTTAAATTTCATGTTAGGATGGCTAACTAATGCCACGATGTCCTTATCAGTAAAGGATTCCTATCCCCTCTCCCCCTAACGTTATATCAGTTACTTTACTTCACATTACAATAAAAGCATTACCATAGAATTCAGGTGCTTAGGACGAGATAATTGTTAAGAACTTGAGAGAAGATGAAAACCAATGTATAATGGAGGCAGGAACCTGTCCAGAGGAATAGTTGTCCAATTGCCCATAGCAACCAATCAGCTCGCTTCTTTCATTTCTAACAAGGCCTCTGCAAAATGAAAGAAGTGATCTGGTTGGTCGCTATGGGCAACTGGGCAACTTTTCCTGTGGACAGGTTTTGATAAATCTCCCCCTATTAGATCTATGGGAGCTGCTTAAAGGGGTACTCCGCCCCTGACATCTTATCCCCTATCCATCGCTCTGTGCGTAATGACGGGCGATACAGGGGCCGGAGCAGCGTGACGTCATGGCTCCGCCCCTCATGACATCACGGCCCGTCCCCTTAATGCAAGTCTATGGCAGGGGGCGTAACGACCGCTCTGCGCAGTAATGATAGCGGGGTGCTGCAGCAGCGATCCCCGGGGTCCCCAGCAGCGGGACCCTGGCAGTCTGACATCTTATCCCCTAATCTTTGGATAGGGGATAAGATGTCTAGGGGCGGAATACCCCTTTAAAATGAAATTATGTATTGTTTATGTCTGGGTCGAATATTCTTTAGATCTGGGAGAAATCTGTGCTCCAATGTACTATTATGGATATTGCAATGATGGAGCATAAATTACATGTTTTTTTTAACTACTCTAGGTACCCTGGGTAAGAGAATTCTTGATTATTTTTTTTTGTGATATATCCCCTGAATGAGTGCTGCCTAGTTCTTTGATTAATGTCTTTTGTTTACTTAAAAAAGGGTTGAATTTAATAGTTAAATGGGTACTCCACCCCTAGACATCTTAGCCCCTATCCAATGGATAGGAGATGAGATGTCTGATCACGGGAGTCCCGCCGCTGGGGACCCCCGCAATATAGCACGCAGCACCCATCTGTTACTGCTCCAGAAGCGCTGGAGGGTCTGGCTCCCGACCACATGGACAGAAGATCGTGACGTCACGACTCCGCCCCCGTGGGACGTCATGCCCAGCCCCCTCAATGCAAGTCTATGGGAGGGGGCGTGACAGCACGTATACCAGCGGCAGGACCTCCGCGATCAGACATCTTATCTCCTATCCTTTGGATAGGGGATAAGATGTCTAGGGGTGGAGTACCCCTTTAATAGTGGCAAAACTGTTCCTAAGGGTACATTCACACTACGTTTTGCACTGTTGTTGCACGGATTTAGTAAGAAAAGTTCAATACTGTTTGCTGGTATACGTGCTGGAAGCATGCCTCAGTGTGAGCACAAGACGCCAGTAAGAAGACTGCCCTTATTGTAAACCAGTATCATGGTAGTACATATTGGCCCTCATTTACTAATTTCCATCTTTTTCTTTATCTTTTCCATTTTCCCTTCTATGCGTGAATGTGCTTTTCACAACTTTTGGTGCATCCAAATAACCAAACAAAAGAGGTTTTAATCCATTTCACCTCTTATTTCTAAGTAAAAGTTTACAGGGGGAAAAGGTGCAAAAACAGATCAGATAATATTATAAATTACCCAAATTATGAAAAAGGAGAGGCAAGGTCCACATTTGGATTAATAGTGTGGATAGAAGATTTATTCATTTATTCATCCAGATGATATTAAATCTATCTATGAGCTGCTTTAAGGGACTTTATTTTGTGCAAACTTGGCGAGAAGTACTGGTTGCTTGATCTTGGTCCCCCCAATGTGAAATCAGTCAAATGCATTCTGCACCTCCCCCCTCTATTTTTCATACTCTTTCCTTACCATATCTTTCACTCCCCTGCATTTTGAGAAAATAGGAGAAGGGAGGGCTTACATACATTGCCTTGGCTCAACTGGGTCCCTCCATATATACTAAGTGAGTTCAGTCATTAGTGACTGTTTAGATGAGCGCTGCCCGTTTTGTAATTCTTTTCTTACATAATGAACAGAGTCATGTCCTCCTGGGTCTATTTACTGGGGGGTATTCATCACAAGTGGTGTAGGTGAATGTCTTTTTACCTCATTAAATCATGTGGTGGAACCTGGCTGGTGTAGATTTGTGCATGTCAAGGGTGCAACAAAAGATGCGACAAACTAGAAAAGTTGCACTTTTGATATCACATGAAATCGCGACTTTGTATGTTCTTTTTGAAAAACCTTCTAAAACTAGTTTTCTACACAGGTTATTTTCTGGCGGCTTTTGGGATACTGCCAGTGCAGTATTTCAGCCAAAGTCAGTAGCGAATCCATAAGAACGGACAAATATAAGTATTTTCTTTATATTTCCTATTCTTTTTGAATCCACTTCTGACTTTTGCTCAAAAACTGCAGTGGCAGTTTTCCAAAAACGCCAGTAAGAAACCTATGTGGGAACTTAGACTAAAGCTAGAATTCCACTTAGCTTTTTTTTTTTTTTGGGGGGGGGGGGAGGGGTAACGTCCATTGTTTTTTTTTCCTGTGAAATAACGCTGTGGCAAGATGTTAGCTGAAAGTCAATAAGGAACTGAAAATACCATTTTTAATCCTTTTGGTGTTTTTTGTATTTTTTGGGCTCAGTGGACGATTTTCAAAAAACCTGACAGGCAGGACATGCTGGGATTGTAGTTCTGACTGTATCTAGCAGGGAACAAGGGGGCTCAATAATAATGTGATAAAAATATATATTTAATAAAATTCAGCACTATAATTAATAGATAACTTGAACTGCGAACAGTTATCAAACAGCACAATATACATGTTTGATAACTGTCTGCGGGTACCACCGATCCTGCATCATATATCTATAAATTTTCTTCCTAAATTGTATTAAATATACATTTTTATTACCGTATTTATCGGGGTATACCACGCACCGGCCTATAACACGCACCCTCATTTTACCAAGGATATTTGGGTAAAAAAAGTTTTTTACCCAAATATCCATGGTAAAATGAGGGTGCGTGTGTGCGCGTGTATACCTCGATATACCCCCAGGAAAGGCAGGGGGAGAGAGGCCGTCGCTGCCCGCTTCTCTCCCCCTGCCTTTCCTGGGGTCTAGAGCGCTGCTGCCGGCCCTTTTCACCCCCTGGTTATCGACGGAGGCCTGCAGCAGCGCAGACCCGACTCAGGTAATTATGCCACCGGGGATGGGGGGAGGCAACGGGGCAGCGGCGCCGGCAATGGGTGCCGCTGCCCCTTCTCTCCCCCTGGCTGTCGGCGCCGCTTCTCTCCCCCTGGCTATCGGCGCCGGCACCGATAGTCAGGGGGACAGAACGGGCAGCGGCGCCGATAACCAGGGGGTGAGAAGGGCCGACAGCAGCGCTCTAGACCCCAGGAAAGGCAGGGGGAGAGAAGCGGGCAGCGACGGCCTCTCTCCCCCTGCCTTTCCTGGGGGTGTATCGGTGTATAACACGCACACAGACTTTAGGCTAAAAATTTTAGCCTAAAAAGTGCGTGTTATACGCCGATAAATACGGTACATTATTATTGAGCCACTCAGCCCTGCTCACTTCTGCATCACTCCCTACTAGATAAAGTCAGCAACAGGGGTGTTGCTAGGTCTCCAAAAGACCCAGGGCTTGAGCACAGTGGTGTCTCTAGCTTTTTTTTTTTGAGGAGGAGGGGGGCACACTGGGGGGCCAGGACAAGTAGGAGAACAATTGAAACAACACTACATTTACACATGTATGCTAAGAAATGCTGCGATACTCCATCCAATACCTACATTCACAACAGAAAAGGGAAACCCTGCTGTGGGTTTAAAAAAGACACAATCACGGACCCTCAAGTTTTTCCTAAGTTAGTGGAGGATGGTTGGTTAGTAGGTAGAAAATGCACAGGAGATTACACACACACAGATCAGCTGCATGAAATCCGTTAATGCTTTTAGTGAGCACATTTTTTTTTTGTGACATATTGTCCTTTATATTAGTTGCAAATTCTTGTTGATACATGCAGCAGTTTTTGTGAAAATATTGTGAAAATTTGGAAAATTTCTGCCATTTTTTAAAATATGCTTTTTTTTTTTTATAGTGTACAGTTTGTGTGGCCATGACTTTTTAATTTTCATCCAACCTCATTGTGTAAGGGATTATTTTTTGCAGGACAAGCTATACTTTTTTTATTGGTATCATAGTTGGGACACATGTTACTTTTTGATCATTTTTATTCCACTTTTTGGAACAAAATTAGCAAGTCTTGCGTTTTTATTTAGGTTTTTTGTTTTGTTTTAAATAGTGTTTACTGTGCAGTATAACATTATTTTAAGGTAAAAGTCATTATGAATGTGTCAATACCTATAATGCATGTTTTTTTTATTATATTATATATTATTTTATAATATAGGGCTTTATTAGAAAATGGGCATTTATAAAAAAAAAATGTTAACACAATTTATTGAAAAACATTTTATTTTCACACTTTTCACCTGTTATACTGCACAGCAGTACAACTTTACTGCAGTATGGTAGAACTGTTAACATACTCTGACAGTTCGCCTGTATGATCCAGGCTAGGAATGGACTTACAGGTTTCTGTACTGAGAAGACAGGAAGTCATCCATCCACTGGCTTTCTGTTGCCATGGTAACCAGCCAGGTCCCGTTGACAAACTTTGGGTAATGTAAACAGTTTTCCCTGGAATGAATGGAGCATACCCCTCTCTGCACAGCCATCGCTTTAATCATTATCTGTGGGACTAGTGGACATTTCTTGGAGTGTACCTTTACACCCTGCATTTTCAAATGGATAAACCAGTGCCTCTTGAGGAATAACATAACAGAAAATTTGACTTCACTTTTTGAACTTATGTTGATAAACTATTTAGCAATATACTAAAAAATACAAATACCCACACAAGTATTGGGTGCAAAATGTGTAATTTTCCCTTACACTGCTATTCTTTTTATAATCCAAAATTTTTTGGACAGGTAGTCCGATGACTTGGCCATCTTAAACATTTCTGACATTGCAATCTTTATAATTATTAGGTTCAGGTCATCAGGTTATTTTGCGACTTTAGAGCAGTAGGAATGTAGGACTGTTTCAAAATAACATGCTGGAGGCTCAAATTGTGGGTTGTCTTAGAGGGCAATGTAAGTAAATAGGGGGGCCATAGCTATAGAGGATAAGCTATTTTAGAAGTGAAGAAATAGGAGGAGATTTATCAAACCTGTTGACAGGAAAAGTTGCCCAGATGTCCATAGCAACCAATCAGATAGCTTCTTTCATTTTGCAAAGGCCTTGTCAAAAATATAAGTAGGGATCTGATTGGTTGTTATGGGGAAGCGGGCCGCCTTTCCTCTGTACAGGTTTTGAAAAATCTCCTTCATAGTGTTTAGGCAATTAGGTAGCTGTAAGATACTTTAGCACAAGCAGTTAAGTTATTATTGTATTTGATAGTTTATGTATAAGATTATATATATAAAACAGGCAGAAGAGTTAAAAGAAAGGCTCACTATGAAGGGTTACCTAATAAATATAATCGAAAAGGCATACAAAAAGGCAGAAATTAAAAGCAGGGACGAATTGCTAACTCCTAAACATCAAGGGAGGAAAAAACATCAAAAGAATAAAAAAACGCATTGTTTTTTCCTTTGCCAACTCTCCAATCAACCATCTGATCAGGAAAAGCATATTTGATAACTGGTTCTATTTCGAAAATGATGAAGAATTGGAAGATGAAGCAAAGGAAAAACCTGTCATTACTTTTAGAAAATCTACTACTATAGGAGACATAATTAAAAAGCATAATAAAAAGTGCCAAGGTGAGGGTGACCGCTGGCTGACAAGAATGACACCAAAAGGAAATTTCCCTTGCAGGCATTGCAATTTTTGTAGATTTAACCTGTCTAACTGAAACTTTTCTATAGGGAGTGTCAATATTTTTGTCAATCAGCTCATAACCTGTCAATCCACTCACATAGTGTATTGCCTAATATGTCCTTGTAAGAAATTTTACATAAGAAAAACTAAGCACAAATTGAATGCACGTGTGAGAGAACATCTCTATTCTCTCCGATCAGGCAAGGGGTCGCCTCGCTTTATCACCCATATGAATGAATGTCATGGCGGTAATAGCGAGGGTCTCAAATTTGCCGGTCTCGAAAGAATAGAGAATATTCCCGCGGGCACAAATAAACACGACTACCTATTACGCCGGGAGGCGTTCTGGATCATTAGGCTTAAAGCTATGGGCCCGACGGGAATGAACGACAAACAAGATCTGTCAGCTTTTCTGTGAATCGGCTACTTTTGCAAGGTGGTTTTGTTTTAAGTATTTGGCATATACTGTGTTTTTTTTTTTTTAAATGGTTTGTGCTTTTTTATTGTATGTACTATATGTATGTGTTTACGGTCACCACGCCCCCTACCTTTTTCAAGACTGTATAAATACTTACCCACCTGAGTAGGTAGGCGTACACCTTATTGGCAGGAAGAAGCGTCAAGCCGTGACGCGAAACTAGACGCCTCTGGTGGTGTCCCCCCGCCTCTTGAGAGCGGCTGCTCTCGCTTCCCACGTGAAGTGACCGTATTTTATGTTCCACTTTGCCGGTGTGAATAAAGGACGATAATTTATATTCTGCTACTGGATGGTGAGTGCGACTTCTTTTCTCTTCGTATAAACACAGCAATGTAGGATAGACCTTTTCCTTCCATGTCTATTTATGAAGAAGGGCCTTTATATAAGGGCATCCTCTGGGACACTCTATTGACAATTTAACCTCCATTGTTCTCTTAAGGCAGTTTAACTATATAGCCACATCAGAAATGTATACATGTAGGATGGTTTGAATTGGAAAAATAGGTAAAGGACAACAAATATATGAAAAGGTGGCAGTATATGGTAACTTTACTGGTTTTTTTTTTAAGCAAAAGAGGAGCATATAATTGTTAAAAAAGGCTATTTTTGGAGATGGACAGGCAGGCTTGAAGGGGAGGAGGTAGGCCTGTATTTTGAACTTAAAAACTTAAATGGGTTTTGGGTTCAAAATGTGTAATTTTCTCTTATGCTGCCATCTTTATAATTTAGAATTTTGAGGTTCAGGTCATGGGATTGTTTTGTGACTTTAGAGCAGTGTCAATGCTGGACTGTTTGGATAGGATATGTTGGAGGGTCAAATTGTGGGTTTTCTTAGAGGACAATGTCAGTAAATAGGGGGGGCCATAGCTATAGAGGATAAGCTATTTCAAGGGTAAACGCTAGAAGTGAAGAGATAGGGGGAGATTTATCAAAACCTTTTGACAGGAAAAGTTGCCTAGATGTCCATGGCAACCAATCAGATAGCTTCTTTCATTTTGCAAAGGCCTTGTCAAAAATATAAGAAGGGATCTGATTGGTTGCCATGGGGAACTGGACAACCTTTCCTCTGCACAGGTTTTGACAACTCTCCCTGATAGTCTTTAGGCAATTAGGTAGCTATGAGATACTTTAGCACAAGCATTTAAGTTATTATTGTATTTGATAGTTCATGTATAAGATTTCTTACCCACCTCTGTCTATTGTGAGCATGCGTAATGTTTCAATGAGGGACTTAGGCCTATTAGTTTTGTTATAGCGGTGTGAATAGTCGGGCGTTTACCAGATGCATCACAAACCTCACTTGTGCACGGTGTCTGGTTTTTAAGAGTAAATAAAGGCCAAACATTTTTACCCACTATCTTCTAAAAAAGGTTAGGTCCCTCTGTCGTCTGTTTCTATCATTATAAAATTGAATGGAATGTAGGATAGACCTTTTCCTTCCATGTCTATTTATTAAGAAGGGCCTTTATATAAGGGCATCCTCTGGGACACTCTACTGACAATTTAACCTCCATTGTTCTCTTAAGGTAGTTTAACTATATAGCCACATTAGAAATGTATGCATGTAGAATGGTTTGAATTGGGAAAATAGGTAAAGGACAACAAATATATGAAAAGATGGCAGTATATGGCAACTTTACTGTTTTTTTTTTTTTTAAAGCAAAAGAGGAGCATATAATTGTTTAAAAAGGCTATTTTTTGGAGATGGACAGGCAGGCTTGAAGGGGAGGAGGTAGGCCTGTATTTTGAACTTAAAAACTTAAATGGGTTTTTGGGTTCAAAATGTGTAATTTTCTCTTATGCTGCCATCTTTATAATTTAGAATTTTGAGGTTCAGGTCATGGGATTGTTTTGTGACTTTAGAGCATTATCAATGCTGGACTGTTTAGATAGGATGTGTTGGAGGCTCAAATTGTGAGTTTTCTTAGAGGACAATGTAAGTAAATAGGGGGGCCATAGCTATAGAGGATATGCTATTTCAAGGGTAAACGCTAGAAGTGAAGAGATAGGGGGAGATTTATCAAAACCTTTTGACAGGAAAAGTTGCCTAGATGTCCATGGCAACCAATCAGATAGCTTCTTTCATTTTGCAAAGGCCTTGTCAAAAATATAAGAAGGGATCTGATTGGTTGCCATGGGGAACTGGGCAACCTTTCCTCTGCACAGGTTTTGACAAATCTCCCTGATAGTCTTTAGGCAATTAGGTAGCTATAAGATACTTTAGCACAAGCATTTAAGTTATTATTGTATTTGATAGTTTATGTATAAGCGTTCTTACCCACCTCTGTCTATTGTGAGCATGCATAATGTGTGAATAGTTGGGCTTTTACCAGATGCATCACAAACCTCACTTGTGCACGGTGTCTGGTTTTTAAGAGTAAATAAAGGCCAAAATTTTTACCCACTATCTTCTAAAAAAGGTTAGGTCCCTCTGTTGTCTGTTTCTATCATTATAAAATTGAATGCAATGTAGGAAAGACCTTTTCCTTCCATGTGTATTTATTAAGAAGGGCCTTTATATAAGGGCATCCTCCGAAACACTCTATTGACAATTTAACCTCCATTGTTCTCTTAAGGTAGTTTAACTATATAGCCACATTAGAAATGTATGCATGTAGGATGGTTTGAATTGGGAAAATAGCTAAAGGACAACAAATATATGAAAAGATGGCAGTATATGGCAACTTTACTGTTTGTTTTTTAAAGCAAAAGAGGAGCATATAATTGTTTAAAAAGGCTATTTTTGGAGATGGACAGGCAGGCTTGAAGGGGAGGAGGTAGGCCTGTATTTTGAACTGAAAAACTTAAATGGGTTTTTGGGTTCAAAATGTGTAATTTTCTCATATGCTGCCATCTTTATAATTGTGAATTTTGAGGATCAGGTCATCGAATTGTTTTGTAACTTTAGAGCAGTATCAATTCTGTACTGTTTAGATAGGATATGTTGGAGGTTCAAATTGTGGGTTTTCTTAGAGGACAATGTAAGTAAATAGGGGGGCTACAGCTATAGAGGATAAGCTATTTCAAGGGCAAACGCTAGAAGTGAAGAGATAGGGGGAGATTTATCGAAACCTTTTGACAGGAAAAGTTGCCTAGATGTCCATAGCAACCAATCAGAAAGCTTTTTTCATTTTGCAAAGGCCTTGTCAAAAATATAAGAAGGGATCTGATTGGTTGCTATGGGGAACTGGGCAACCTTTCCTCTGCACAGGTTTTAACAAATCTCCCTGATAGTCTTTAGGCAATTAGGTAGCTATAAGATAATTTAGCACAAGCATTTAAGTTATTATTGTATTTGATAGTTCATGTATAAGATTTCTTACCCACCTCTGTCTAGTGTGAGCATGTGTAATGTTTCAATGAGGGACGTAGGCCTATTAGTTTTGTTATAGCGGTGTGAATAGTCTGGCTTTTACCAGATGCATCACAAACCTCACTTAAGCACGGGGTCTGGTTTTTAAGAGTAAATAAAGGCCAAACATTTTTACCCACTATCTTCTAAAAAAGGTTAGGTCCCTCTGTTGTCTGTTTCTATCATTATAAAATTGAATGCAATGTAGCATAGAACTTTTCCTTCCATGTCTAATTATTAAGAAGGGCCTTTATATAAGGGCATCCTCCGAAACACTCTATTGACAATTTATCCTCCATTGTTCTCTTAAGGTAGTTTAACTATATAGCCACATTAGAAAAGTATGCATGTAGAATGGTTTTAATTGGGAAAATAGGTAAAGGACAACAAATATATGAAAAGATGGCAGTATATGGCAACTTTACTGTTTGTTTTTTAAAGCAAAAGAGGAGCATATAATTGTTTAAAAAGACCATTTTTGGAGATGGATAGGCAGGCTTGAAGGGGAGGAGGTAGGCCTGTATTTTGAACTGAAAAACTTAAATGGGTTTTTGGGTTCAAAATGTGTAATTTTCTCATATGCTGCCATCTTTATAATTGTGAATTTTGAGGATCAGGTCATCGGATTGTTTTGTAACTTTAGAGCAGTATCAATTCTGTACTGTTTAGATAGGATATGTTGGAGGTTCAAATTGTGGGTTTTCTTAGAGGACAATGTAAGTAAATAGGGGGGCTACAGCTATAGAGGATAAGCTATTTCAAGGGCAAACGCTAGAAGTGAAGAGATAGGGGGAGATTTATCGAAACCTTTTGACAGGAAAAGTTGCCTAGATGTCCATGGCAACCAATCAGATAGCTTCTTTCATTTTGCAAAGGCCTTGTCAAAAATATAAGAAGGGATCTGATTGGTTGCCATGGGGAACTGGGCAACCTTTCCTCTGCACAGGTTTTGACAAATCTCCCTGATAGTCTTTAGGCAATTAGGTAGCTATAAGATACTTTAGCACAAGCATTTAAGTTATTATTGTATTTGATAGTTCATGTATAAGATTTCTTACCCACCTCTGTCTATTGTGAGCATGTGTAATGTTTCAATGAGGGACTTGGGCCTATTAGTTTTGTTATAGCGGTGTGAATAGTCAGGCGTTTACCAGATGCATCACAAACCTCACTTGTGCACGGTGTCTGGTTTTTAAGAGTAAATAAAGGCCAAACATTTTTACCCACTATCTTCTAAAAAAGGTTAGGTCCCTCTGTCGTCTGTTTCTATCATTATAAAATTGAATGCAATGTAGGATAGACCTTTTCCTTCCATGTCTATTTATTAAGAAGGGCCTTTATATAAGGGCATCCTCTGGGACACTCTACTGACAATTTAACCTCCATTGTTCTCTTAAGGTAGTTTAACTATATAGCCACATTAGAAAAGTATGCATGTAGAATGGTTTGAATTGGGAAAATAGGTAAAGGACAACAAATATATGAAAAGATGGCAGTATATGGCAACTTTACTGTTTGTTTTTTAAAGCAAAAGAGGAGCATATAATTGTTTAAAAAGGCTATTTTTTGGAGATGGACAGGCAGGCTTGAAGGGGAGGAGGTAGGCCTGTATTTTGAACTTAAAAACTTAAATGGGTTTTTGGGTTCAAAATGTGTAATTTTCTCTTATGCTGCCATCTTTATAATTTAGAATTTTGAGGTTCAGGTCATGGGATTGTTTTGTGACTTTAGAGCAGTATAAATGCTGGACTGTTTAAATAGGATATGTTGGTGGGTCAAATTGTGGGTTTTCTTAGAGGACAATGTAAGTAAATAGGGGGGCCATAGCTATAGAGGATAAGCTATTTCAAGGGTAAACGCTAGAAGTGAAGAGAAAGGGGGATATTTATCAAAACCTTTTGACGGAAAACGTTGCCTAGATGTCCATAGCAACCAATCAGATAGCTTCTTTCATTTTGCAAAGGCCTTGTCAAAAATATAAGAAGGGATCTGATTGGTTGCTATGGGGAACTGGGCAACCTTTCCTCTGCACAGGTTGTGAAAAATCTCCCTGATAGTCTTTAGGCAATTAGGTAGTTATAAGATACTTTAGCACAAGCATTTAAGTTATTATTGTATTTGATAGTTCATGTATTAGATTTCTTACCCACCTCTGTCTATTGTGAGCATGTGTAATGTTTCAATGAAGGACTTGAGCCTATTAGTTTTGCTGTAGCGGTGTGAATAGTTGGGCTTTTACCAGATGCATCACAAACCTCACTTGTGCACGGTGTCTGGTTTTTAAGAGTAAATAAAGGCCAAACATTTTTACCCACTATCTTCTAAAAAAGATTAGGTCCCTCTGTTGTCTGTTTTTATCATTATAAAATTGAATGCAATGTAGGATAGACCTTTTCCTTCCATGTCTATTTATTAAGAAGGCCCTTTATATAAGGGCATCCTCCGGTACACTCTATTGACAATTTAACCTCCATTGTTCTCTTAAGGTAGTTTAACTACATAGCCACATTAGAAATGTATGCATGTAGGATGGTTTGAATTGGGAAAATAGGTAAAGGACAACAAATATATGAAAAGATGGCAGTATATGGCAACTTGACTGTTTTGTTTTTTTTTAAGCATAAGAGGAGTATATAATTGTTTAAAAAGGCTATTTTTAGAGATGGACAGGCAGGCTTGAAGGGGAGGAGGTAGGCCTGTATTTTGAACTTAAAAACTTAAATGGGTTTTTGGGTTCAAAATGTGTAATTTTCTCTTATGCTGCCATCTTTATAATTTAGAATTTTGAGGTTCAGGTCATGGGATTGTTTTGTGACTTTAGAGCAGTATAAATGCTGGACTGTTTAGATGGGATATGTTGGAGGGTCAAATTGTGTTTTTTTTTAGAGGTCAATGTAAGTAAATAGGGGGGCCATAGCTATAGAGGATGAGCGATTTCAAGGGTAAACGCTAGAAGTGAAGAGATAGGTGGAGATTTATCAAAATCTTTTGACAGGAAAAGTTGCCTAGATGTCCATAGCAACCAATCAGATAGCTTCTTTCATTTTGCAAAGGCCTTGTCAAAAATATAAGAAGGGATCTGATTGGTTGCTATGGGGAACTGGGCAACCTTTCCTCTGCACAGGTTTTGACAAATCTCCCTGATAGTCTTTAGGCAATTAGGTAGCTATAAGATAATTTAGCACAAGCATTTAAGTTATTATTGTATTTGTATGTATAAGATTTCTTACCCACCTCTGTCTATTGTGAGCATGCGTAATGTTTCAATGAGGGACTTAGGCCTATTAGTTTTGTTATAGCAGTGTGAATAGTCGGGCGTTTACCAGATGCATCACAAACCTCACTTGTGCACGGTGTCTGGTTTCTATGAGTAAATAAAGGCCAAACATTTTTACCCACTATCTTTTAAAAAAGGTTAGGTCCCTCTGTCGTCTGTTTCTATCATTATAAAATTGAATGCAATGTAGGATAGACCTTTTCCTTCCATGTCTATTTATTAAGGAGGGCCTTTATATAAGGGCATCCTCTGGGACACTCTACTGACAATTTAACCTCCATTGTTCTCTTAAGGTAGTTTAACTATATAGCCACATAAGAAATGTATGCATGTAGGATGGTTTGAATTGGGAAAATAGGTAAAGGACAACAAATATATGAAAAGATGGCAGTATATGGCAACTTTACTGTTTTTTTTTCTTTTTTAAGCATAAGAGGAGTATTTAATTGTTTAAAAAGGCTATTTTTGGAGATGGACAGGCAGGCTTGAAGGGGAGGAGGTAGGCCTGTATTTTGAACTTAAAAACTTAACTGGGTTTTTGGGTTCAAAATGTGTAATTTTCTCTTATGCTGCCATCTTTATAATTTAGAATTTTGAGGTTCAGGTCATGGGATTGTTTTGTGACTTTAGAGCAGTATAAATGCTGGACTGTTTAGATGGGATGTGTTGGAGGGTCAAATTGTGGGTTTTCTTAGAGGTCAATGTAAGTAAATAGGGGGGCCATAGCTATAGAGGATGAGCTATTTCAAGGGTAAACGCTAGAAGTGAGAGATAGGTGGAGATTTATCAAAATCTTTTGACAGGAAAAGTTGCCTAGATGTCCATAGCAACCAATCAGATAGCTTCTTTCATTTTGCAAAGGCCTTGTCAAAAAAAGAATAAGGTATCTGATTGGTTGCTATGGGGAACTGGGCAACCTTTCCTCTGCACAGGTTTTGACAAATCTCCTTGATAGTCTTTAGGCAATTAGGTAGTTATAAGATACTTTAGCACAAGCATTTAAGTTATTATTGTATTTGATAGTTTATGTATAAGAGTTCTTACCCACCTCTGTCTATTGTGAGCATGCATAATGTGTGAATAGTTGGGCTTTTACCAGATGCATCACAAACCTCACTTGTGCACGGTGTCTGGTTTCTAAGAGTAAATAAAGGCCAAACATTTTTACCCACTATCTTCTAAAAAAGGTTAGGTCCCTCTGTTGTCTGTTTCTATCATTATAAAATTGAATGCAATGTAGGATAGACCTTTTCCTTCCATGTCTATTTATTAAGAAGGGCATTTATATAAGGACATCCTCCGGTACACTCTATTGACAATTTAACCTCCATTGTTCTCTTAAGGTAGTTTAACTATATAGCCACATTAGAAATGTATGCATGTAGGATGGTTTGAATTGGGAAAATAGGTAAAGGACAACAAATATATGAAAAGATGGCAGTATATGGCAACTTTACTGTTTGTTTTTTAAAGCAAAAGAGGAGCATATAATTGTTTAAAAAGGCTATTTTTGGAGATGGACAGGCAGGCTTGAAGGGGAGGAGGTAGGCCTGTATTTTGAACTGAAAAACTTAAATGGGTTTTTGGGTTCAAAATGTGTAATTTTCTCATATACTGCCATCTTTATAATTTTGAATTTTGAGGATCAGGTCATCGGATTGTTTTGTAACTTTAGAGCAGTATCAATTCTGTACTGTTTAGATAGGATATGTTGGAGGTTCAAATTGTGGGTTTTCTTAGAGGACAATGTAAGTAAATAGGGGGGCTACAGCTATAGAGGATAAGCTATTTCAAGGGCAAACGCTAGAAGGCAAGAGATAGCGAGAGATTTATCGAAACCTTTTGACAGGAAAAGTTGCCTAGATGTTCATAGCAACTGTCACGATGCCGGCTGGCAGGTAGTGGATCCTCTGTGCCAGAGAGGGATTGGCGTGGACCGTGCTAGTGGACCGGTTCTAAGCCACTACTGGTTTTCACCAGAGCCCGCCGCAAAGCGGGATGGTCTTGCTGCGGCGGTAGTGACCAGGTCGTATCCACTAGCAACGGCTCACCTCTCTGGCTGCTGAAGATAGGCGCGGTACAAGGGAGTAGGCAAAAGCAAGGTCGGACGTAGCAGAAGGTCGGGGCAGGCAGCAAGGATCGTAGTCAGGGGCAACGGCAGAAGGTCTGGAATCACAGGCAAGGAACACACAAGGAACGCTTTCACTGGCACTAAGGCAACAAGATCCGGCGAGGGAGTGAAGGGGAAGTGAGGTGATATAGGGGAGTGCACAGGTGTAAAGACTAATTGGAACCACTGCGCCAATCAGCGGCGCAGTGGCCCTTTAAATCGCAGAGACCCGGCGCGCGCGCGCCCTAGGGAGCGGGGCCGCGCGCGCCGGGACAGAACAGACGGAGAGCGAGTCAGGTAGGGGAGCCGGGGTGCGCATCGCGAGCGGGCGTTACCCGCATCGCGAATCGCATCCCGGCTGGCAGCGGAATCGCAGCGCCCCGGGTCAGAGGACGTGACCGGAGCGCTGCCGCGGGGAGAGTGAAGCGAGCGCTCCGGGGAGGAGCGGGGACCCGGAGCGCTCGGCGTAACAGTACCCCCCCCTTGGGTCTCCCCCTCTTCTTAGAGCCTGAGAACCTGAGGAGCAGACTTTTGTCTAGGATGTTGTCCTCAGGTTCCCAGGATCTCTCTTCAGGACCACAACCCTCCCAGTCCACTAAAAAAAAAATTTTTCCCTCTGACCTTTTTGGCAGCTAAAATTTCTTTGACCGAGAAGATGTCCGAGGAGCCGGAAACAGGAGTGGGAGGAACAGATTTGGGAGAAAAACGGTTGAGGATGAGTGGTTTGAGAAGAGAGACGTGAAAGGCATTAGGGATACGAAGAGAGGGAGGAAGAAGAAGTTTATAAGAGACAGGATTAATTTGACACAAAATTTTGAAAGGACCAAGATAGCGTGGTCCCAACTTGTAGCTAGGGACACGGAAGCGGACATATTTAGCGGAGAGCCATACCTTGTCTCCAGGGGAAAAAACGGGGGGAGCTCTTCTTTTCTTATCCGCAAACTTCTTCATGCGTGATGAAGCCTGTAAGAGAGAATTTTGGGTCTCTCTCCATATGATGGAAAGGTCACGAGAAATTTCATCCACAGCGGGCAGACCAGAGGGCAAGGGAGTAGGGAGGGGGGGAAGAGGGTGACGGCCGTACACCACAAAAAATGGGGATTTGGAGGAAGACTCAGAGACCCTGAAGTTATACGAGAATTCGGCCCATGGGAGGAGATCTGCCCAGTCATCCTGGCGGGAGGAAACAAAATGTCGCAAATAATCACCCAAGATCTGGTTAATCCTTTCTACTTGTCCATTGGACTGGGGATGATATGCAGAAGAAAAATTTAATTTAATCTTGAGTTGTTTACAGAGAGCCCTCCAGAATTTAGACACGAATTGGACGCCTCTATCCGAGACAATCTGCGTAGGCAATCCGTGAAGACGAAAAATGTGTACAAAAAATTGTTTAGCCAACTGAGGCGCAGAAGGAAGACCAGGAAGAGGGATGAAATGTGCCATTTTGGAGAATCGATCAACGACCACCCAAATAACAGTGTTGCCACGGGAAGGGGGTAAATCAGTAATAAAATCCATACCAATCAGAGACCAAGGCTGTTCGGGGACAGGCAGAGGATGAAGAAAACCAGCGGGCTTCTGGCGAGGAGTCTTATCCCGGGCACAGATAGTGCAGGCTCGCACAAAGTCCACAACATCCGTCTCCAGAGTCGGCCACCAATAGAAGCGGGAGATGAGTTGCACAGATTTCTTGATACCCGCATGACCTGCGAGATGGGAGGAGTGACCCCATTTGAGGATTCCGAGGCGTTGGCGAGGAGAAACAAAGGTCTTTCCTGGAGGAGTCTGCCTGATGGAGGCAGGAGAAGTGGAGATCAGGCAGTCAGGTGGAATGATGTGTTGCGGAGAGAGTTCAACTTCTGAGGCATCCGAGGAACGAGAGAGAGCATCGGCCCTAATGTTCTTATCGGCAGGACGAAAGTGAATCTCAAAATTAAATCGGGCAAAGAACAGAGACCACCGGGCCTGGCGAGGATTCAGCCGTTGGGCAGACTGGAGGTAGGAGAGGTTCTTGTGGTCGGTGTAGATAATAACAGGAGAACTTGATCCCTCCAGCAGATGCCTCCATTCCTCAAGTGCTAATTTAATGGCTAGAAGCTCTCGATCCCCGATGGAGTAGTTCCTCTCCGCTGGAGAGAAGGTCCTAGAGAAAAAACCACAAGTGACAGCATGCCCGGAAGAATTTTTTTGTAGAAGAACAGCTCCAGCTCCCACTGAGGAGGCATCAACCTCCAATAGGAAGGGTTTGGAAGGGTCAGGTCTGGAGAGGACGGGAGCCGAAGAAAAGGCAGACTTGAGTCGTTTAAAGGCGTCTTCTGCTTGAGGAGGCCAGGACTTGGGATCAGCATTTTTTTTGGTTAAAGCCACGATAGGAGCCACAATGGTAGAAAAATGTGGAATAAATTGCCTGTAATAATTGGCGAACCCCAAAAAGCGTTGGATAGCACGGAGTCCGGAGGGGCGTGGCCAATCTAAGACGGCAGAGAGTTTGTCTGGATCCATCTGTAGTCCCTGGCCAGAGACCAAATATCCTAGAAAAGGAAGAGATTGGCATTCAAACAGACATTTCTCAATTTTGGCATAGAGTTGGTTGTCACGAAGTCTCTGAAGAACCATACGGACATGCTGGCGGTGTTCTTCTAGATTGGCAGAAAAAATTAGGATATCGTCCAGATATACAACAACACAGGAGTATAACAGATCACGAAAAATTTCATTGACAAAGTCTTGGAAGACGGCAGGGGCGTTGCACAGTCCAAAGGGCATGACCAGATACTCAAAGTGTCCATCTCTGGTGTTAAATGCCGTTTTCCACTCGTCCCCCTCTCTGATGCGGATGAGGTTATAGGCGCCTCTTAAGTCCAATTTAGTGAAGATGTGGGCACCTTGGAGGCGATCAAAGAGTTCAGAGATGAGGGGTAAGGGGTAGCGGTTCTTAACCGTGATTTTATTAAGACCGCGGTAGTCAATGCAAGGACGAAGGGAGCCATCCTTTTTGGACACAAAGAAAAATCCGGCTCCGGCAGGAGAGGAGGATTTACGGATAAAGCCCTTTTTTAGATTCTCCTGGACGTATTCGGACATGGCAAGAGTCTCTGGGGCAGAGAGAGGATAAATTCTGCCCCGGGGTGGAGTAGTGCCCGGGAGGAGGTCGATAGGGCAATCATAAGGCCTGTGAGGAGGTAGAGTCTCAGCTTGTTTTTTGCAGAAAACATCCGCGAAGTCCATATAGGCCTTAGGGAGACCGGTTACTGGAGGAACCACAGAGTTACGGCAAGGGTTACTGGGAACCGGTTTTAGACAGTTCTTGGAACAAGAGGACCCCCAACTCTTGATCTCCCCAGTGGACCAATCCAGGGTAGGGGAATGAAGTTGAAGCCAGGGAAGACCAAGGAGAATTTCCGAGGTGCAATTGGGGAGGACCAAAAGTTCAATCCTCTCATGATGAGATCCGATGCTCATAAGAAGGGGCTCCGTGCGGAAACGTATGGTACAGTCCAATCTTTCATTATTTACACAATTGATGTAGAGGGGTCTGGCGAGACTGGTCACCGGGATGTTGAACCTGTTGACGAGAGAGGCCAAAATAAAATTTCCTGCAGATCCAGAGTCCAAGAAGGCCACTGTAGAGAAGGAGAAGGCAGAGGCAGACATCCGCACAGGCACAGTAAGACGTGGAGAAGCAGAGTAGACATCAAGGACTGTCTCACTTTTGTGCGGAGTCAGCGTACGTCTTTCCAGGCGGGGAGGACGGATAGGACAATCTCTCAGGAAGTGTTCGGTACTAGCACAGTACAGGCAGAGGTTCTCCATACGGCGTCGTGTCCTCTCTTGAGGTGTCAGGCGAGACCGGTCGACCTGCATAGCCTCCACGGCGGGAGGCACAGGAACAGATTGCAGGGGACCAGAGGAGAGAGGAGCCGAGGAGGAGAAACGCCTCGTGCGAACAGAGTCCATATCTTGGCGGAGTTCCTGACGCCTTTCGGAAAAACGCATGTCAATGCGAGTGGCTAGGTGAATAAGTTCATGTAGATTAGCAGGAATTTCTCGTGCGGCCAGAACATCTTTAATGTTGCTGGATAGGCCTTTTTTGAAGGTCGCGCAGAGGGCCTCATTATTCCAGGACAATTCTGAAGCAAGAGTACGGAATTGTACGGCATACTCGCCAACGGAAGAATTACCCTGGACCAGGTTCAACAGGGCAGTCTCAGCAGAAGAGGCTCGGGCAGGTTCCTCAAAGACACTTCGGATTTCCGAGAAGAAGGAGTGTACAGAGGCAGTGACGGGGTCATTGCGGTCCCAGAGCGGTGTGGCCCATGACAGGGCTTTTCCGGACAGAAGGCTGACTACGAAAGCCACCTTAGACCTTTCAGTGGGAAACAGGTCCGACATCATCTCCAGATGCAGGGAACATTGGGAAAGAAAGCCACGGCAAAACTTAGAGTCCCCATCAAATTTATCCGGCAAGGATAAGCGTATCCCAGGAGCGGCCACTCGCTGCGGAGGAGGTGCAGGAGCTGGCGGAGGAGATGACTGCTGAAGCTGTGGTAGTAACTGTTGTAGCATAACGGTCAGTTGAGACAGCTGTTGGCCTTGTTGCGCTATCTGTTGTGACTGCTGGGCGACCACCGTGGTGAGGTCAGCGACAACTGGCAGAGGAACTTCAGCGGGATCCATGGCCGGATCTACTGTCACGATGCCGGCTGGCAGGTAGTGGATCCTCTGTGCCAGAGAGGGATTGGCGTGGACCGTGCTAGTGGACCGGTTCTAAGCCACTACTGGTTTTCACCAGAGCCCGCCGCAAAGCGGGATGGTCTTGCTGCGGCGGTAGTGACCAGGTCGTATCCACTAGCAACGGCTCACCTCTCTGGCTGCTGAAGATAGGCGCGGTACAAGGGAGTAGGCAAAAGCAAGGTCGGACGTAGCAGAAGGTCGGGGCAGGCAGCAAGGATCGTAGTCAGGGGCAACGGCAGAAGGTCTGGAATCACAGGCAAGGAACACACAAGGAACGCTTTCACTGGCACTAAGGCAACAAGATCCGGCGAGGGAGTGAAGGGGAAGTGAGGTGATATAGGGGAGTGCACAGGTGTAAAGACTAATTGGAACCACTGCGCCAATCAGCGGCGCAGTGGCCCTTTAAATCGCAGAGACCCGGCGCGCGCGCGCCCTAGGGAGCGGGGCCGCGCGCGCCGGGACAGAACAGACGGAGAGCGAGTCAGGTAGGGGAGCCGGGGTGCGCATCGCGAGCGGGCGTTACCCGCATCGCGAATCGCATCCCGGCTGGCAGCGGAATCGCAGCGCCCCGGGTCAGAGGACGTGACCGGAGCGCTGCCGCGGGGAGAGTGAAGCGAGCGCTCCGGGGAGGAGCGGGGACCCGGAGCGCTCGGCGTAACAGCAACCAATCAGATAGCTTTTTTCATTTTGCAAAGGCCTTGTCAAAAATATAAGAAGGGATCTGATTGGTTGCTATGGGGAACTGGGCAACCTTTCCTCTGCACAGGTTTTGACAAATCTCCCTGATAGTCTTTAGGCAATTAGGTAGCTATAAGATAATTTAGCACAAGCATTTAAGTTATTATTGTATTTGTATGTATAAGATTTCTTACCCACCTCTGTCTATTGTGAGCATGCGTAATGTTTCAATGAGGGACTTAGGGCTATTAGTTTTGTTATAGCGGTGTGAATAGTCGGGCGTTTACCAGATGCATCACAAACCTCACTTGTGCACGGTGTCTGGTTTTTAAGAGTAAATAAAGGCCAAACATTTTTACCCACTATCTTCTAAAAAAGGTTAGGTCCCTCTGTCGTCTGTTTCTATCAATATAAAATTGAATGCAATGTAGGATAGACCTTTTCCTTCCATGTCTATTTATTAAGAAGGCCCTTTATATAAGGGCATCCTCCGGTACACTCTATTGACAATTTAACCTCCATTGTTCTCTTAAGGTAGTTTAACTATATAGCCACATTAGAAATGTATGCATGTAGGATGGTTTGAAGTGGGAAAATAGGTAAAGGACAACAAATATATGAAAAGATGGCAGTATATGGCAACTTTACTGTTTTGTTTTTTTTTTAAGCATAAGAGGAGTATATAATTGTTTAAAAAGGCTATTTTTGGAGATGGACAGGCAGGCTTGAAGGGGAGGAGGTAGGCCTGTATTTTGAACTTAAAAACTTAAATGGGTTTTTGGGTTCAAAATGTGTAATTTTCTCTTATGCTGCCATCTTTATAATTTATAATTTTGAGGTTCAGGTCATGGGATTGTTTTGTGACTTTAGAGCAGTATAAATGCTGGACTGTTTAGATGGGATATGTTGGAGGGTCAAATTGTGGGTTTTCTTAGAGGTCATTGTAAGTAAATAGGGGGGCCATAGCTATAGAGGATGAGCTATTTCAAGGGTAAACGCTAGAAGTGAAGTGATAGGTGGAGATTTATCAAAATCTTTTGACAGGAAAAGTTGCCTAGATGTCCATAGCAACCAATCAGATAGCTTCTTTCATTTTGCAAAGGCCTTGTCAAAAATATAAGAAGGGATCTGATTGGTTGCTATGGGGAACTGGGCAACCTTTCCTCTGCACAGGTTTTGACAAATCTCCCTGATAGTCTTTAGGCAATTAGGTAGCTATAAGATGATTTAGCACAAGCATTTAAGTTATTATTGTATTTGTATGTATAAGATTTCTTACCCACCTCTGTCTATTGTGAGCATGTGTAATGTTTCAATGAGGGACTTAGGCCTATTAGTTTTGTTATAGCGGTGTGAATAGTCGGGCGTTTACCAGATGCATCACAAACCTCACTTTTGCACGGTGTCTGGTTTCTATGAGTAAATAAAGGCCAAACATTTTTACCCACTATCTTTTAAAAAAGGTTAGGTCCCTCTGTCGTCTGTTTCTATCATTATAAAATTGAATGCATTGTAGGATAGACCTTTTCCTTCCATGTCTATTTATTAAGGAGGGCCTTTATATAAGGGCATCCTCTGGGACACTCTACTGACAATTTAACCTCCATTGTTCTCTTAAGGTAGTTTAACTATATAGCCACATTAGAAATGCATGCATGTAGAATGGTTTGAATTGGGAAAATAGGTAAAGGACAACAAATATATGAAAAGATGGCAGTATATGGCAACTTTACTGTTTTTTTTTTTTTTTTTTTTTAGCAAAAGAGGAGCATATAATTGTTTAAAAGGCTATTTTTTGGAGATGGACAGGCAGGCTTGAAGGGGAGGAGGTAGGCCTGTATTTTGAACTTAAAAACTTAAATGGGTTTTTGGGTTCAAAATGTGTAATTTTCTCTTATGCTGCCATCTTTATAATTTAGAATTTTGAGGTTCAGGTCATGGGATTGTTTTGTGACTTTAGAGCAGTATAAATGCTGGACTGTTTAGATGGGATATGTTGGAGGGTCAAATTGTGGGTTTTCTTAGAGGACAATGTAAGTAAATAGGGGGGCCATAGCTATAGAGGATGAGCTATTTCAAGGGTAAACGCTAGAAGTGAAGAGATAGGTGGAGATTTATCAAAACCTTTTGACAGGAAAAGTTGCCTAGATGTCCATAGCAACCAATCAGATAGCTTCTTTCATTTTGCAAAGGCCTTGTCAAAAATATAAGAAGGGATCTGATTGGTTGCTATGGGGAACTGGGCAACCTTTCCTCTGCACAGGTTTTGACAAATCTCCTTGATAGTCTTTAGGCAATTAGGTAGCTATAATTTACTTTAGCACAAGCATTTAAGTTATTATTGTATTTGATAGTTTATTTATAAGAGTTCTCACCCACCTCTGTCTATCGTGAGCATGTGTAATGTTTCAATGTGGGACTTGGGCCTTTTAGTTTTGTTATAGCGGTGTGAATAGTTGGGCTTTTACCAGATGCATCACAAACCTCACTTGTGCACGGTGTCTGGTTTTTAAGAGTAAATAAAGGCCAAACATTTTTACCCACTATCTTCTAAAAAAGGTTAGGTCCCTCTATCGTCTGTTTCTATCATTATAAAATTGAATGCAATGTAGGATAGACCTTTTCCTTCCATGTCTATTTATTAAGGAGGGCCTTTATATAAGGGCATCCTCTGGGACACTCTAATGACAATTTAACCTCCATTGTTCTCTTAAGGTAGTTTAACTATATAGCCACATTAGAAATGTATGCATGTAGGATGGTTTGAATTAGGAAAATAGGTAAAGGACAACAAATATATGAAAAGATGGCAGTATATGGCAAATTTACTGTTTTATTTTTTTTTTTAAAGCAAAAGAGGAGCATGTAATTGTTTAAAAAGGCTATTTTTGGAGATGGACAGGCAGGCTTGAAGGGGAGGAGGAAGGCCTGTATTTTGAACTTAAAAACTTAAATGGGTTTTTGGGTTCAAAATGTGTAATTTTCTCTTATGCTGCCATCTTTATAATTTAGAATTTTGAGGTTCAGGTCATGGGATTGTTTTGTGACTTTAGAGCAGTATAAATGCTGGACTGTTTAGATAGGATATGTTGGAGGGTCAAATTGTGGGTTTTCTTAGAGGACAATGTAAGTAAATAGGGGGGCCATAGCTATAGAGGATAAGCTATTTCAAGGGTAAACGCTAGAAGTGAAGAGAAAGGGGGATATTTATCAAAACCTTTTGACGGAAAAAGTTGCCTAGATGTCCATAGCAACCAATCAGATAGCTTCTTTCATTTTGCAAAGGCCTTGTCAAAAATATAAGAAGGGATCTGATTGGTTGCTATGGGGAACTGGGCAACCTTTCCTCTGCACAGGTTTTGACAAATCTCACTGATAGTCTTTAGGCAATTAGGTAGTTATAAGATACTTTAGCACAAGCATTTAAGTTATTATTGTATTTGATAGTTCATGTATAAGATTTCTTACCCACCTCTGTCTATTGTGAGCATGTGTAATGTTTCAATGAGGGACTTGAGCCTATTAGTTTTGCTGTAGCGGTGTGAATAGTTGGGCTTTTACCAGATGCATCACAAACCTCACTTGTGCACGGTGTCTGGTTTTTAAGAGTAAATAAAGGCCAAACATTTTTACCCACTATCTTCTAAAAAAAGATTAGGTCCCTCTGTTGTCTGTTTTTATCATTATAAAATTGAATGCAATGTAGGATAGACCTTTTCCTTCCATGTCTATTTATTAAGAAGGCCCTTTATATAAGGGCATCCTCCGGTACACTCTATTGACAATTTAACCTCCATTGTTCTCTTAGGGTAGTTTAACTATATAGCCACATTAGAAATGTATGCATGTAGGATGGTTTGAATTGGGAAAATAGGTAAAGGACAACAAATATATGAAAAGATGGCAGTATATGGCAACTTTACTGTTTTTTTTTTTTAAGCATAAGAGGAGTATATAATTGTTTAAAAAGGCTATTTTTGGAGATGGACAGGCAGGCTTGAAGGGGAAGAGGTAGGCCTTTATTTTGAACTTAAAAACTTAAATGGGTTTTTGGGTTCAAAATGTGTAATTTTCTCTTATGCTGCCATCTTTATAATTTAGAATTTTGAGGTTCAGGTCATGGGATTGTTTTGTGACTTTAGAGCAGTATAAATGCTGGACTGTTTAGATGGGATATGTTGGAGGGTCAAATTGTGGGTTTTCTTAGAGGTCATTGTAAGTAAATAGGGGGGCCATAGCTATAGAGGATGAGCTATTTCAAGGGTAAACGCTAGAAGTGAAGTGATAGGTGGAGATTTATCAAAATCTTTTGACAGGAAAAGTTGCCTAGATGTCCATAGCAACCAATCAGATAGCTTCTTTCATTTTGCAAAGGCCTTGTCAAAAATATAAGAAGGGATCTGATTGGTTGCTATGGGGAACTGGGCAACCTTTCCTCTGCACAGGTTTTGACAAATCTCCCTGATAGTCTTTAGGCAATTAGGTAGCTATAAGATGATTTAGCACAAGCATTTAAGTTATTATTGTATTTGTATGTATAAGATTTCTTACCCACCTCTGTCTATTGTGAGCATGTGTAATGTTTCAATGAGGGACTTAGGCCTATTAGTTTTGTTATAGCGGTGTGAATAGTCGGGCGTTTACCAGATGCATCACAAACCTCACTTTTGCACGGTGTCTGGTTTCTATGAGTAAATAAAGGCCAAACATTTTTACCCACTATCTTTTAAAAAAGGTTAGGTCCCTCTGTCGTCTGTTTCTATCATTATAAAATTGAATGCATTGTAGGATAGACCTTTTCCTTCCATGTCTATTTATTAAGGAGGGCCTTTATATAAGGGCATCCTCTGGGACACTCTACTGACAATTTAACCTCCATTGTTCTCTTAAGGTAGTTTAACTATATAGCCACATTAGAAATGCATGCATGTAGAATGGTTTGAATTGGGAAAATAGGTAAAGGACAACAAATATATGAAAAGATGGCAGTATATGGCAACTTTACTGTTTTTTTTTTTTTTTTTTTTTAGCAAAAGAGGAGCATATAATTGTTTAAAAGGCTATTTTTTGGAGATGGACAGGCAGGCTTGAAGGGGAGGAGGTAGGCCTGTATTTTGAACTTAAAAACTTAAATGGGTTTTTGGGTTCAAAATGTGTAATTTTCTCTTATGCTGCCATCTTTATAATTTAGAATTTTGAGGTTCAGGTCATGGGATTGTTTTGTGACTTTAGAGCAGTATAAATGCTGGACTGTTTAGATGGGATATGTTGGAGGGTCAAATTGTGGGTTTTCTTAGAGGACAATGTAAGTAAATAGGGGGGCCATAGCTATAGAGGATGAGCTATTTCAAGGGTAAACGCTAGAAGTGAAGAGATAGGTGGAGATTTATCAAAACCTTTTGACAGGAAAAGTTGCCTAGATGTCCATAGCAACCAATCAGATAGCTTCTTTCATTTTGCAAAGGCCTTGTCAAAAATATAAGAAGGGATCTGATTGGTTGCTATGGGGAACTGGGCAACCTTTCCTCTGCACAGGTTTTGACAAATCTCCTTGATAGTCTTTAGGCAATTAGGTAGCTATAATTTACTTTAGCACAAGCATTTAAGTTATTATTGTATTTGATAGTTTATTTATAAGAGTTCTCACCCACCTCTGTCTATCGTGAGCATGTGTAATGTTTCAATGTGGGACTTGGGCCTTTTAGTTTTGTTATAGCGGTGTGAATAGTTGGGCTTTTACCAGATGCATCACAAACCTCACTTGTGCACGGTGTCTGGTTTTTAAGAGTAAATAAAGGCCAAACATTTTTACCCACTATCTTCTAAAAAAGGTTAGGTCCCTCTATCGTCTGTTTCTATCATTATAAAATTGAATGCAATGTAGGATAGACCTTTTCCTTCCATGTCTATTTATTAAGGAGGGCCTTTATATAAGGGCATCCTCTGGGACACTCTAATGACAATTTAACCTCCATTGTTCTCTTAAGGTAGTTTAACTATATAGCCACATTAGAAATGTATGCATGTAGGATGGTTTGAATTAGGAAAATAGGTAAAGGACAACAAATATATGAAAAGATGGCAGTATATGGCAAATTTACTGTTTTATTTTTTTTTTAAAGCAAAAGAGGAGCATGTAATTGTTTAAAAAGGCTATTTTTGGAGATGGACAGGCAGGCTTGAAGGGGAGGAGGAAGGCCTGTATTTTGAACT
The DNA here is from genome assembly GCF_029499605.1 of Hyla sarda. NCBI lineage: Eukaryota > Metazoa > Chordata > Amphibia > Anura > Hylidae > Hyla > Hyla sarda. The sequence goes on from NC_079189.1 coordinate 533,690,278, forward strand.
TAAAAACTTAAATGGGTTTTTGGGTTCAAAATGTGTAATTTTCTCTTATGCTGCCATCTTTATAATTTAGAATTTTGAGGTTCAGGTCATGGGATTGTTTTGTGACTTTAGAGCAGTATAAATGCTGGACTGTTTAGATAGGATATGTTGGAGGGTCAAATTGTGGGTTTTCTTAGAGGACAATGTAAGTAAATAGGGGGGCCATAGCTATAGAGGATAAGCTATTTCAAGGGTAAACGCTAGAAGTGAAGAGAAAGGGGGATATTTATCAAAACCTTTTGACGGAAAAAGTTGCCTAGATGTCCATAGCAACCAATCAGATAGCTTCTTTCATTTTGCAAAGGCCTTGTCAAAAATATAAGAAGGGATCTGATTGGTTGCTATGGGGAACTGGGCAACCTTTCCTCTGCACAGGTTTTGACAAATCTCACTGATAGTCTTTAGGCAATTAGGTAGTTATAAGATACTTTAGCACAAGCATTTAAGTTATTATTGTATTTGATAGTTCATGTATAAGATTTCTTACCCACCTCTGTCTATTGTGAGCATGTGTAATGTTTCAATGAGGGACTTGAGCCTATTAGTTTTGCTGTAGCGGTGTGAATAGTTGGGCTTTTACCAGATGCATCACAAACCTCACTTGTGCACGGTGTCTGGTTTTTAAGAGTAAATAAAGGCCAAACATTTTTACCCACTATCTTCTAAAAAAAGATTAGGTCCCTCTGTTGTCTGTTTTTATCATTATAAAATTGAATGCAATGTAGGATAGACCTTTTCCTTCCATGTCTATTTATTAAGAAGGCCCTTTATATAAGGGCATCCTCCGGTACACTCTATTGACAATTTAACCTCCATTGTTCTCTTAGGGTAGTTTAACTATATAGCCACATTAGAAATTTATGCATGTAGGATGGTTTGAATTGGGAAAATAGGTAAAGGACAACAAATATATGAAAAGATGGCAGTATATGGCAACTTTACTGTTTTTTTTTTTTTAAGCATAAGAGGAGTATATAATTGTTTAAAAAGGCTATTTTTGGAGATGGACAGGCAGGCTTGAAGGGGAGGAGGTAGGCCTTTATTTTGAACTTAAAAACTTAAATGGGTTTTTGGGTTCAAAATGTGTAATTTTCTCTTATGCTGCCATCTTTATAATTTAGAATTTTGAGGTTCAGGTCATGGGATTGTTTTGTGACTTTAGAGCAGTATAAATGCTGGACTGTTTAGATGGGATATGTTGGAGGGTCAAATTGTGGGTTTTCTTAGAGGTCATTGTAAGTAAATAGGGGGGCCATAGCTATAGAGGATGAGCTATTTCAAGGGTAAACGCTAGAAGTGAAGTGATAGGTGGAGATTTATCAAAATCTTTTGACAGGAAAAGTTGCCTAGATGTCCATAGCAACCAATCAGATAGCTTCTTTCATTTTGCAAAGGCCTTGTCAAAAATATAAGAAGGGATCTGATTGGTTGCTATGGGGAACTGGGCAACCTTTCCTCTGCACAGGTTTTGACAAATCTCCCTGATAGTCTTTACGCAATTAGGTAGCTATAAGATAATTTAGCACAAGCATTTAAGTTATTATTGTATTTGTATGTATAAGATTTCTTACCCACCTCTGTCTATTGTGAGCATGCATAATGTTTCAATGAGGGACTTAGGCCTATTAGTTTTGTTATAGCGGTGTGAATAGTCGGGCGTTTACCAGATGCATCACAAACCTCACTTGTGCACAGTGTCTGGTTTTTATGAGTAAATAAAGGCCAAACATTTTTACCCACTATCTTTTAAAAAAGGTTAGGTCCCTCTGTCGTCTGTTTCTATCATTATAAAATTGAATGCAATGTAGGATAGACCTTTTCCTTCCATGTCTATTTATTAAGGAGGGCCTTTATATAAGGGCATCCTCTGGGACACTCTACTGACAATTTAACCTCCATTGTTCTCTTAAGGTAGTTTAACTATATAGCCACATTAGAAATGCATGCATGTAGAATGGTTTGAATTGGGAAAATAGGTAAAGGACAACAAATATATGAAAAGATGGCAGTATATGGCAACTTTACTGTTTTTTTTTTTTTTTTTTTTAAAGCAAAAGAGGAGCATATAATTGTTTAAAAGGCTATTTTTTGGAGATGGACAGGCAGGCTTGAAGGGGAGGAGGTAGGCCTGTATTTTGAACTTAAAAACTTAAATGGGTTTTTGGGTTCAAAATGTGTAATTTTCTCTTATGCTGCCATCTTTATAATTTAGAATTTTGAGGTTCAGGTCATGGGATTGTTTTGTGACTTTAGAGCAGTATAAATACTGGACTGTTTAGATGGGATATGTTGGAGGGTCAAATTGTGGGTTTTCTTAGAGGACAATGTAAGTAAATAGGGGGGCCATAGCTATAGAGGATGAGCTATTTCAAGGGTAAACGCTAGAAGTGAAGAAATAGGTGGAGATTTATCAAAATCTTTTGACAGGAAAAGTTGTCTAGATGTCCATAGCAACCAATCAGATAGCTTCTTTCATTTTGCAAAGGCCTTGTCAAAAATATAAGAAGGGATCTGATTGGTTGCTATGGGGAACTGGGCAACCTTTCCTCTGCACAGGTTTTGACAAATCTCCTTGATAGTCTTTAGGCAATTAGGTAGCTATAATATACTTTAGCACAAGCATTTAAGTTATTATTGTATTTGATAGTTTATGTATAAGAGTTCTCACCCACCTCTGTCTATTGTGAGCATGTGTAATGTTTCAATGTGGGACTTGGGCCTTTTAGTTTTGTTATAGCGGTGTGAATAGTTGGGCTTTTACCTGATGCATCACAAACCTCACTTGTGCACGGTGTCTGGTTTTTAAGAGTAAATAAAGGCCAAACATTTTTACCCACTATCTTCTAAAAAAGGTTAGGTCCCTCTATCGTCTGTTTCTATCATTATAAAATTGAATGCAATGTAGGATAGACCTTTTCCTTCCATGTCTATTTATTAAGGAGGGCCTTTATATAAGGGCATCCTCTGGGACACTCTACTGACAATTTAACCTCCATTGTTCTCTTAAGGTAGTTTAACTATATAGCCACATTATAAATGTATGCATGTAGGATGGTTTGAATTAGGAAAATAGGTAAAGGACAACAAATATATGAAAAGATGGCAGTATATGGCAAATTTACTGTTTTATTTTTTTTTTAAAGCAAAAGAGGAGCATATAATTGTTTAAAAAGGCTATTTTTGGAGATGGACAGGCAGGCTTGAAGGGGAGGAGGTAGGCCTGTATTTTGAACTTAAAAACTTAAATGGGTTTTTGGGTTCAAAATGTGTAATTTTCTCTTATGCTGCCATCTTTATAATTTAGAATTTTGAGGTTCAGGTCATGGGATTGTTTTGTGACTTTAGAGCAGTATAAATGCTGGACTGTTTAGATAGGATATGTTGGAGGGTCAAATTGTGGGTTTTCTTAGAGGACAATGTAAGTAAATAGGGGGGCCATAGCTATAGAGGATAAGCTATTTCAAGGGTAAACGCTAGAAGTGAAGAGAAAGGGGGATATTTATCAAAACCTTTTGACGGAAAAAGTTGCCTAGATGTCCATAGCAACCAATCAGATAGCTTCTTTCATTTTGCAAAGGCCTTGTCAAAAATATAAGAAGGGATCTGATTGGTTGCTATGGGGAACTGGGCAACCTTTCCTCTGCACAGGTTTTGACAAATCTCACTGATAGTCTTTAGGCAATTAGGTAGTTATAAGATACTTTAGCACAAGCATTTAAGTTATTATTGTATTTGATAGTTCATGTATAAGATTTCTTACCCACCTCTGTCTATTGTGAGCATGTGTAATGTTTCAATGAGGGACTTGAGCCTATTAGTTTTGCTGTAGCGGTGTGAATAGTTGGGCTTTTACCAGATGCATCACAAACCTCACTTGTGCACGGTGTCTGGTTTTTAAGAGTAAATAAAGGCCAAACATTTTTACCCACTATCTTCTAAAAAATAGATTAGGTCCCTCTGTTGTCTGTTTTTATCATTATAAAATTGAATGCAATGTAGGATAGACCTTTTCCTTCCATGTCTATTTATTAAGAAGGCCCTTTATATAAGGGCATCCTCCGGTACACTCTATTGACAATTTAACCTCCATTGTTCTCTTAAGGTAGTTTAACTGTATAGCCACATTAGAAATGTATGCATGTAGGATGGTTTGAATTGGGAAAATAGGTAAAGGACAACAAATATATGAAAAGATGGCAGTATATGGCAACTTTACTGTTTTTTTTTTTTTAAGCATAAGAGGAGTATATAATTGTTTAAAAAGGCTATTTTTGGAGATGGACAGGCAGGCTTGAAGGGGAGGAGGTAGGCCTGTATTTTGAACTTAAAAACTTAAATGGGTTTTTGGGTTCAAAATGTGTAATTTTCTCTTATGCTGCCATCTTTATTATTTAGAATTTTGAGGTTCAGGTCATGGGATTGTTTTGTGACTTTAGAGCAGTATAAATGCTGGACTGTTTAGATAGGATATGTTGGAGGGTCAAATTGTGGGTTTTCTTAGAGGACAATGTAAGTAAATAGGGGGGCCATAGCTATAGAGGATAAGCTATTTCAAGGGTAAACGCTAGAAGTGAAGAGAAAGGGGGATATTTATCAAAACCTTTTGACGGAAAAGTTGCCTAGATGTCCATAGCAACCAATCAGATAGCTTCTTTCATTTTGCAAAGGCCTTGTCAAAAATATAAGAAGGGATCTGATTGGTTGCTATGGGGAACTGGGCAACCTTTCCTCTGCACAGGTTTTGACAAATCTCACTGATAGTCTTTAGGCAATTAGGTAGTTATAACATACTTTAGCACAAGCATTTAAGTTATTATTGTATTTGATAGTTCATGTATAAGATTTCTTACCCACCTCTGTCTATTGTGAGCATGTGTAATGTTTCAATGAGGGACTTGAGCCTATTAGTTTTGCTGTAGCGGTGTGAATAGTTGGGCTTTTACGAGATGCATCACAAACCTCACTTGTGCACGGTGTCTGGTTTTTAAGAGTAAATAAAGGCCAAACATTTTTACCCACTATCTTCTAAAAAAAGATTAGTTCCCTCTGTTGTCTGTTTTTATCATTATAAAATTGAATGCAATGTAGGATAGACCTTTTCCTTCCATGTCTATTTATTAAGAAGGCCCTTTATATAAGGGCATCCTCCGGTACACTCTATTGACAATTTAACCTCCATTGTTCTCTTAAGGTAGTTTAACTATATAGCCACATTAGAAATGTATGCATGTAGGATGGTTTGAATTGGAAAATAGGTAAAGGACAACAAATATATGAAAAGATGGCAGTATATGGCAACTTTACTGTTTTGTTTTTTTTTAAGCATAAGAGGAGTATATAATTGTTTAAAAAGGCTATTTTTGGAGATGGACAGGCAGGCTTGAAGGGGAGGAGGTAGGCCTGTATTTTGAACTTAAAAACGTAAATGGGTTTTTGGGTTCAAAATGTGTAATTTTCTCTTATGCTGCCATCTTTATAATTTAGAATTTTGAGGTTCAGGTCATGGGATTGTTTTGTGACTTTAGAGCAGTATAAATGCTGGACTGTTTAGATGGGATATGTTGGAGGGTCAAATTGTGGGTTTTCTTAGAGGACAATGTAAGTAAATAGGGGGGCCATAGCTATAGAGGATGAGCTATTTCAAGGGTAAACGCTAGAAGTGAAGAGATAGGTGGAGATTTATCAAAACCTTTTGACAGGAAAAGTTGCCTAGATGTCCATAGCAACCAATCAGATAGCTTCTTTCATTTTGCAAAGGCCTTGTCAAAAATATAAGAAGGGATCTGATTGGTTGCTATGGGGAACTGGGCAACCTTTCCTCTGCACAGGTTTTGACAAATCTCCTTGATAGTCTTTAGGCAATTAGGTAGCTATAATTTACTTTAGCACAAGCATTTAAGTTATTATTGTATTTGATAGTTTATTTATAAGAGTTCTCACCCACCTCTGTCTATCGTGAGCATGTGTAATGTTTCAATGTGGGACTTGGGCCTTTTAGTTTTGTTATAGCGGTGTGAATAGTTGGGCTTTTACCAGATGCATCACAAACCTCACTTGTGCACGGTGTCTGGTTTTTAAGAGTAAATAAAGGCCAAACATTTTTACCCACTATCTTCTAAAAAAGGTTAGGTCCCTCTATCGTCTGTTTCTATCATTATAAAATTGAATGCAATGTAGGATAGACCTTTTCCTTCCATGTCTATTTATTAAGGAGGGCCTTTATATAAGGGCATCCTCTGGGACACTCTAATGACAATTTAACCTCCATTGTTCTCTTAAGGTAGTTTAACTATATAGCCACATTAGAAATGTATGCATGTAGGATGGTTTGAATTAGGAAAATAGGTAAAGGACAACAAATATATGAAAAGATGGCAGTATATGGCAAATTTACTGTTTTATTTTTTTTTTAAAGCAAAAGAGGAGCATGTAATTGTTTAAAAAGGCTATTTTTGGGGATGGACAGGCAGGCTTGAAGGGGAGGAGGAAGGCCTGTATTTTGAACTTAAAAACTTAAATGGGTTTTTGGGTTCAAAATGTGTAATTTTCTCTTATGCTGCCATCTTTATAATTTAGAATTTTGAGGTTCAGGTCATGGGATTGTTTTGTGACTTTAGAGCAGTATAAATGCTGGACTGTTTAGATAGGATATGTTGGAGGGTCAAATTGTGGGTTTTCTTAGAGGACAATGTAAGTAAATAGGGGGGCCATAGCTATAGAGGATAAGCTATTTCAAGGGTAAACGCTAGAAGTGAAGAGAAAGGGGGATATTTATCAAAACCTTTTGACGGAAAAAGTTGCCTAGATGTCCATAGCAACCAATCAGATAGCTTCTTTCATTTTGCAAAGGCCTTGTCAAAAATATAAGAAGGGATCTGATTGGTTGCTATGGGGAACTGGGCAACCTTTCCTCTGCACAGGTTTTGACAAATCTCACTGATAGTCTTTAGGCAATTAGGTAGTTATAAGATACTTTAGCACAAGCATTTAAGTTATTATTGTATTTGATAGTTCATGTATAAGATTTCTTACCCACCTCTGTCTATTGTGAGCATGTGTAATGTTTCAATGAGGGACTTGAGCCTATTAGTTTTGCTGTAGCGGTGTGAATAGTTGGGCTTTTACCAGATGCATCACAAACCTCACTTGTGCACGGTGTCTGGTTTTTAAGAGTAAATAAAGGCCAAACATTTTTACCCACTATCTTCTAAAAAAAGATTAGGTCCCTCTGTTGTCTGTTTTTATCATTATAAAATTGAATGCAATGTAGGATAGACCTTTTCCTTCCATGTCTATTTATTAAGAAGGCCCTTTATATAAGGGCATCCTCCGGTACACTCTATTGACAATTTAACCTCCATTGTTCTCTTAGGGTAGTTTAACTATATAGCCACATTAGAAATGTATGCATGTAGGATGGTTTGAATTGGGAAAATAGGTAAAGGACAACAAATATATGAAAAGATGGCAGTATATGGCAACTTTACTGTTTTTTTTTTTTTAAGCATAAGAGGAGTATATAATTGTTTAAAAAGGCTATTTTTGGAGATGGACAGGCAGGCTTGAAGGGGAGGAGGTAGGCCTTTATTTTGAACTTAAAAACTTAAATGGGTTTTTGGGTTCAAAATGTGTAATTTTCTCTTATGCTGCCATCTTTATAATTTAGAATTTTGAGGTTCAGGTCATGGGATTGTTTTGTGACTTTAGAGCAGTATAAATGCTGGACTGTTTAGATGGGATATGTTGGAGGGTCAAATTGTGGGTTTTCTTAGAGGTCATTGTAAGTAAATAGGGGGGCCATAGCTATAGAGGATGAGCTATTTCAAGGGTAAACGCTAGAAGTGAAGTGATAGGTGGAGATTTATCAAAATCTTTTGACAGGAAAAGTTGCCTAGATGTCCATAGCAACCAATCAGATAGCTTCTTTCATTTTGCAAAGGCCTTGTCAAAAATATAAGAAGGGATCTGATTGGTTGCTATGGGGAACTGGGCAACCTTTCCTCTGCACAGGTTTTGACAAATCTCCCTGATAGTCTTTACGCAATTAGGTAGCTATAAGATAATTTAGCACAAGCATTTAAGTTATTATTGTTTTTGTATGTATAAGATTTCTTACCCACCTCTGTCTATTGTGAGCATGCATAATGTTTCAATGAGGGACTTAGGCCTATTAGTTTTGTTATAGCGGTGTGAATAGTCGGGCGTTTACCAGATGCATCACAAACCTCACTTGTGCACAGTGTCTGGTTTTTATGAGTAAATAAAGGCCAAACATTTTTACCCACTATCTTTTAAAAAAGGTTAGGTCCCTCTGTCGTCTGTTTCTATCATTATAAAATTGAATGCAATGTAGGATAGACCTTTTCCTTCCATGTCTATTTATTAAGAAGGGCCTTTATATAAGGGCATCCTCTGGGACACTCTACTGACAATTTAACCTCCATTGTTCTCTTAAGGTAGTTTAACTATATAGCCACATTAGAAATGCATGCATGTAGAATGGTTTGAATTGGGAAAATAGGTAAAGGACAACAAATATATGAAAAGATGGCAGTATATGGCAACTTTACTGTTTTTTTTTTTTTTTTTTTTAAAGCAAAAGAGGAGCATATAATTGTTTAAAAGGCTATTTTTTGGAGATGGACAGGCAGGCTTGAAGGGGAGGAGGTAGGCCTGTATTTTGAACTTAAAAACTTAAATGGGTTTTTGGGTTCAAAATGTGTAATTTTCTCTTATGCTGCCATCTTTATAATTTAGAATTTTAAGGTTCAGGTCATGGGATTGTTTTGTGACTTTAGAGCAGTATAAATACTGGACTGTTTAGATGGGATATGTTGGAGGGTCAAATTGTGGGTTTTCTTAGAGGACAATGTAAGTAAATAGGGGGGCCATAGCTATAGAGGATGAGCTATTTCAAGGGTAAACGCTAGAAGTGAAGAAATAGGTGGAGATTTATCAAAATCTTTTGACAGGAAAAGTTGTCTAGATGTCCATAGCAACCAATCAGATAGCTTCTTTCATTTTGCAAAGGCCTTGTCAAAAATATAAGAAGGGATCTGATTGGTTGCTATGGGGAACTGGGCAACCTTTCCTCTGCACAGGTTTTGACAAATCTCCTTGATAGTCTTTAGGCAATTAGGTAGCTATAATATACTTTAGCACAAGCATTTAAGTTATTATTGTATTTGATAGTTTATGTATAAGAGTTCTCACCCACCTCTGTCTATTGTGAGCATGTGTAATGTTTCAATGTGGGACTTGGGCCTTTTAGTTTTGTTATAGCGGTGTGAATAGTTGGGCTTTTACCAGATGCATCACAAACCTCACTTGTGCACGGTGTCTGGTTTTTAAGAGTAAATAAAGGCCAAACATTTTTACCCACTATCTTCTAAAAAAGGTTAGGTCCCTCTATCGTCTGTTTCTATCATTATAAAATTGAATGCAATGTAGGATAGACCTTTTCCTTCCATGTCTATTTATTAAGGAGGGCCTTTATATAAGGGCATCCTCTGGGACACTCTACTGACAATTTAACCTCCATTGTTCTCTTAAGGTAGTTTAACTATATAGCCACATTATAAATGTATGCATGTAGGATGGTTTGAATTAGGAAAATAGGTAAAGGACAACAAATATATGAAAAGATGGCAGTATATGGCAAATTTACTGTTTTATTTTTTTTTTAAAGCAAAAGAGGAGCATATAATTGTTTAAAAAGGCTATTTTTGGAGATGGACAGGCAGGCTTGAAGGGGAGGAGGTAGGCCTGTATTTTGAACTTAAAAACTTAAATGGGTTTTTGGGTTCAAAATGTGTAATTTTCTCTTATGCTGCCATCTTTATAATTTAGAATTTTGAGGTTCAGGTCATGGGATTGTTTTGTGACTTTAGAGCAGTATAAATGCTGGACTGTTTAGATAGGATATGTTGGAGGGTCAAATTGTGGGTTTTCTTAGAGGACAATGTAAGTAAATAGGGGGGCCATAGCTATAGAGGATAAGCTATTTCAAGGGTAAACGCTAGAAGTGAAGAGAAAGGGGGATATTTATCAAAACCTTTTGACGGAAAAAGTTGCCTAGATGTCCATAACAACCAATCAGATAGCTTCTTTCATTTTGCAAAGGCCTTGTCAAAAATATAAGAAGGGATCTGATTGGTTGCTATGGGGAACTGGGCAACCTTTCCTCTGCACAGGTTTTGACAAATCTCACTGATAGTCTTTAGGCAATTAGGTAGTTATAAGATACTTTAGCACAAGCATTTAAGTTATTATTGTATTTGATAGTTCATGTATAAGATTTCTTACCCACCTCTGTCTATTGTGAGCATGTGTAATGTTTCAATGAGGGACTTGAGCCTATTAGTTTTGCTGTAGCGGTGTGAATAGTTGGGCTTTTACCAGATGCATCACAAACCTCACTTGTGCACGGTGTCTGGTTTTTAAGAGTAAATAAAGGCCAAACATTTTTACCCACTATCTTCTAAAAAATAGATTAGGTCCCTCTGTTGTCTGTTTTTATCATTATAAAATTGAATGCAATGTAGGATAGACCTTTTCCTTCCATGTCTATTTATTAAGAAGGCCCTTTATATAAGGGCATCCTCCGGTACACTCTATTGACAATTTAACCTCCATTGTTCTCTTAAGGTAGTTTAACTGTATAGCCACATTAGAAATGTATGCAGGTAGGATGGTTTGAATTGGGAAAATAGGTAAAGGACAACAAATATATGAAAAGATGGCAGTATATGGCAACTTTACTGTTTTTTTTTTTTTAAGCATAAGAGGAGTATATAATTGTTTAAAAAGGCTATTTTTGGAGATGGACAGGCAGGCTTGAAGGGGAGGAGGTAGGCCTGTATTTTGAACTTAAAAACTTAAATGGGTTTTTGGGTTCAAAATGTGTAATTTTCTCTTATGCTGCCATCTTTATTATTTAGAATTTTGAGGTTCAGGTCATGGGATTGTTTTGTGACTTTAGAGCAGTATAAATGCTGGACTGTTTAGATAGGATATGTTGGAGGGTCAAATTGTGGGTTTTCTTAGAGGACAATGTAAGTAAATAGGGGGGCCATAGCTATAGAGGATAAGCTATTTCAAGGGTAAACGCTAGAAGTGAAGAGAAAGGGGGATATTTATCAAAACCTTTTGACGGAAAAGTTGCCTAGATGTCCATAGCAACCAATCAGATAGCTTCTTTCATTTTGCAAAGGCCTTGTCAAAAATATAAGAAGGGATCTGATTGGTTGCTATGGGGAACTGGGCAACCTTTCCTCTGCACAGGTTTTGACAAATCTCACTGATAGTCTTTAGGCAATTAGGTAGTTATAACATACTTTAGCACAAGCATTTAAGTTATTATTGTATTTGATAGTTCATGTATAAGATTTCTTACCCACCTCTGTCTATTGTGAGCATGTGTAATGTTTCAATGAGGGACTTGAGCCTATTAGTTTTGCTGTAGCGGTGTGAATAGTTGGGCTTTTACGAGATGCATCACAAACCTCACTTGTGCACGGTGTCTGGTTTTTAAGAGTAAATAAAGGCCAAACATTTTTACCCACTATCTTCTAAAAAAAGATTAGTTCCCTCTGTTGTCTGTTTTTATCATTATAAAATTGAATGCAATGTAGGATAGACCTTTTCCTTCCATGTCTATTTATTAAGAAGGCCCTTTATATAAGGGCATCCTCCGGTACACTCTATTGACAATTTAACCTCCATTGTTCTCTTAAGGTAGTTTAACTATATAGCCACATTAGAAATGTATGCATGTAGGATGGTTTGAATTGGAAAATAGGTAAAGGACAACAAATATATGAAAAGATGGCAGTATATGGCAACTTTACTGTTTTGTTTTTTTTTAAGCATAAGAGGAGTATATAATTGTTTAAAAAGGCTATTTTTGGAGATGGACAGGCAGGCTTGAAGGGGAGGAGGTAGGCCTGTATTTTGAACTTAAAAACGTAAATGGGTTTTTGGGTTCAAAATGTGTAATTTTCTCTTATGCTGCCATCTTTATAATTTAGAATTTTGAGGTTCAGGTCATGGGATTGTTTTGTGACTTTAGAGCAGTATAAATGCTGGACTGTTTAGATGGGATATGTTGGAGGGTCAAATTGTGGGTTTTCTTAGAGGTCATTGTAAGTAAATAGGGGGGCCATAGCTATAGAGGATGAGCTATTTCAAGGGTAAACGCTAGAAGTGAAGTGATAGGTGGAGATTTATCAAAATCTTTTGACAGGAAAAGTTGCCTAGATGTCCATAGCAACCAATCAGATAGCTTCTTTCATTTTGCAAAGGCCTTGTCAAAAATATAAGAAGGGATCTGATTGGTTGCTATGGGGAACTGGGCAACCTTTCCTCTGCACAGGTTTTGACAAATCTCCCTGATAGTCTTTAGGCAATTAGGTAGCTATAAGATAATTTAGCACAAGCATTTAAGTTATTATTGTATTTGTATGTATAAGATTTCTTACCCACCTCTGTCTATTGTGAGCATGCGTAATGTTTCAATGAGGGACTTAGGCCTATTAGTTTTGTTATAGCGGTGTGAATAGTCGGGCGTTTACCAGATGCATCACAAACCTCACTTGTGCACGGTGTCTGGTTTTTATGAGTAAATAAAGGCCAAACATTTTTACCCACTATCTTTTAAAAAAGGTTAGGTCCCTCTGTCGTCTGTTTCTATCATTATAAAATTGAATGCAATGTAGGATAGACCTTTTCCTTCCATGTCTATTTATTAAGGAGGGCCTTTATATAAGGGCATCCTCTGGGACACTCTACTGACAATTTAACCTCCATTGTTCTCTTAAGGTAGTTTAACTATATAGCCACATTAGAAATGCATGCATGTAGAATGGTTTGAATTGGGAAAATAGGTAAAGGACAACAAATATATGAAAAGATGGCAGTATATGGCAACTTTACTGTTTTTTTTTTTTAAAGCAAAAGAGGAGCATATAATTGTTTAAAAGGCTATTTTTTGGAGATGGACAGGCAGGCTTGAAGGGGAGGAGGTAGGCCTGTATTTTGAACTTAAAAACTTAAATGGGTTTTTGGGTTCAAAATGTGTAATTTTCTCTTATGCTGCCATCTTTATAATTTAGAATTTTGAGGTTCAGGTCATGGGATTGTTTTGTGACTTTAGAGCAGTATAAATGCTGGACTATTTAGATGGGATATGTTGGAGGGTCAAATTGTGGGTTTTCTTAGAGGACAATGTAAGTAAATAGGGGGGCCATAGCTATAGAGGATGAGCTATTTCAAGGGTAAATGCTAGAAGTGAAGACATAGGTGGAGATTTATCAAAATCTTTTGACAGGAAAAGTTGTCTAGATGTCCATAGCAACCAATCAGATAGCTGCTTTCATTTTGCAAAGGCCTTGTCAAAAATATAAGAAGGGATCTGATTGGTTGCTATGGGGAACTGGGCAACCTTTCCTCTGCACAGGTTTTGACAAATCTCCTTGATAGTCTTTAGGCAATTAGGTAGCTATAAGATACTTTAGCACAAGCATTTAAGTTATTATTGTATTTGATAGTTTATGTATAAGAGTTCTCACCCACCTCTGTCTATTGTGAGCATGTGTAATGTTTCAATGTGGGACTTGGGCCTTTTCGTTTTGTTATAGCGGTGTGAATAGTTGGGCTTTTACCAGATGCATCACAAACCTCACTTGTGCACGGTGTCTGGTTTTTAAGAGTAAATAAAGGCCAAACATGTTTACCCACTATCTTCTAAAAAAAGATTAGGTCCCTCTGTTGTCTGTTTTTATCATTATAAAATTGAATGCAATGTAGGATAGACCTTTTCCTTCCATGTCTATTTATTAAGAAGGCCCTTTATATAAGGGCATCCTCCGGTACACTCTATTGACAATTTAACCTCCATTGTTCTCTTAAGGTAGTTTAACTATATAGCCACATTAGAAATGTATGCAGGTAGGATGGTTTGAATTGGGAAAATATGTAAAGGACAACAAATATATGAAAAGATGGCAGTATATGGCAACTTTACTGTTTTTTTTTTTTTTAAGCATATAAGGAGTATATAATTGTTTAAAAAGGCTATTTTTGGAGATGGACAGGCAGGCTTGAAGGGGAGGAGGTAGGCCTGTATTTTGAACTTAAAAACTTAAATGGGTTTTTGGGTTCAAAATGTGTAATTTTCTCTTATGCTGCCATCTTTATAATTTAGAATTTTGAGGTTCAGGTCATGGGATTGTTTTGTGACTTTAGAGCAGTATAAATGCTGGACTGTTTAAATGGGATATGTTGGAGGGTCAAATTGTGGGTTTTCTTAGAGGTCATTGTAAGTAAATAGGGGGGCCATAGCTATAGAGGATGAGCTATTTCAAGGGTAAACACTAGAAGTGAAGTGATAGGTGGAGATTTATCAAAATCTTTTGACAGGAAAAGTTGCCTAGATGTCCATAGCAACCAATCAGATAGCTTCTTTCATTTTGCAAAGGCCTTGTCAAAAATATAAGAAGGGATCTGATTGGTTGCTATGGGGAACTGGGCAACCTTTCCTCTGCACAGATTTTGACAAATCTCCCCGATAGTCTTTAGGCAATTAGGTAGCTATAAGATAATTTAGCACAAGCATTTAAGTTATTATTGTATTTGTATGTATAAGATTTCTTACCCACCTCTGTCTATTGTGAGCATGCGTAATGTTTCAATGAGGGACTTAGGCCTATTAGTTTTGTTATAGCGGTGTGAATAGTCGGGCGTTTACCAGATGCATCACAAACCTCACTTGTGCACGGTGTCTGGTTTTTATGAGTAAATAAAGGCAAAACATTTTTACCCACTATCTTTTAAAAAAGGTTAGGTCCCTCTGTCGTCTGTTTCTATCATTATAAAATTGAATGCAATGTAGGATAGACCTTTTCCTTCCATGTCTATTTATTAAGGAGGGCCTTTATATAAGGGCATCCTCTGGGACACTCTACTGACAATTTAACCTCCATTGTTCTCTTAAGGTAGTTTAACTATATAGCCACATTAGAAATGCATGCATGTAGAATGGTTTGAATTGGGAAAATAGGTAAAGGACAACAAATATATGAAAAGATGGCAGTATATGGCAACTTTACTGTTTTTTTTTTTTTTAAAGCAAAAGAGGAGCATATAATTGTTTAAAAGGCTATTTTTTGGAGATGGACAGGCAGGCTTGAAGGGGAGGAGGTAGGCCTGTATTTTGAACTTAAAAACTTAAATGGGTTTTTGGGTTCAAAATGTGTAATTTTCTCTTATGCTGCCATCTTTATAATTTAGAATTTTGAGGTTCAGGTCATGGGATTTTTTTGTGACTTTAGAGCAGTATAAATGCTGGACTATTTAGATGGGATATGTTGGAGGGTCAAATTGTGGGTTTTCTTAGAGGACAATGTAAGTAAATAGGGGGGCCATAGCTATAGAGGATGAGCTATTTCAAGGGTAAATGCTAGAAGTGAAGACATAGGTGGAGATTTATCAAAATCTTTTGACAGGAAAAGTTGTCTAGATGTCCATAGCAACCAATCAGATAGCTTCTTTCATTTTGCAAAGGCCTTGTCAAAAATATAAGAAGGGATCTGATTGGTTGCTATGGGGAACTGGGCAACCTTTCCTCTGCACAGGTTTTGACAAATCTCCTTGATAGTCTTTAGGCAATTAGGTAGCTATAAGATACTTTAGCACAAGCATTTAAGTTATTATTGTATTTGATAGTTTATGTATAAGAGTTCTCACCCACCTCTGTCTATTGTGAGCATGTGTAATGTTTCAATGTGGGACTTGGGCCTTTTAGTTTTGTTATAGCGGTGTGAATAGTTGGGCTTTTACCAGATGCATCACAAACCTCACTTGTGCACGGTGTCTGGTTTTTAAGAGTAAATAAAGGCCAAACATGTTTACCCACTATCTTCTAAAAAAAGATTAGGTCGCTCTGTTGTCTGTTTTTATCATTATAAAATTGAATGCAATGTAGGATAGACCTTTTCCTTCCATGTCTATTTATTAAGAAGGCCCTTTATATAAGGGCATCCTCCGGTACACTCTATTGACAATTTAACTTCCATTGTTCTCTTAAGGTAGTTTAACTATATAGCCACATTAGAAATGTATGCAGGTAGGATGGTTTGAATTGGGAAAATAGGTAAAGGACAACAAATATATGAAAAGATGGCAGTATATGGCAACTTTACTGTTTTTTTTTTTTTAAGCATATGAGGAGTATATAATTGTTTAAAAAGGCTATTTTTGGAGATGGACAGGCAGGCTTGAAGGGGAGGAGGTAGGCCTGTATTTTGAACTTAAAAACTTAAATGGGTTTTTGGGTTCAAAATGTGTAATTTTCTCTTATGCTGCCATCTTTATAATTTAGAATTTTGAGGTTCAGGTCATGGGATTGTTTTGTGACTTTAGAGCAGTATAAATGCTGGACTGTTTAGATGGGATATGTTGGAGGGTCAAATTGTGGGTTTTCTTAGAGGTCATTGTAAGTAAATAGGGGGGCCATAGCTATAGAGGATGAGCTATTTCAAGGGTAAACACTAGAAGTGAAGTGATAGGTGGAGATTTATCAAAATCTTTTGACAGGAAAAGTTGCCTAGATGTCCATAGCAACCAATCAGATAGCTTCTTTCATTTTGCAAAGGCCTTGTCAAAAATATAAGAAGGGATCTGATTGGTTGCTATGGGGAACTGGGCAACCTTTCCTCTGCACAGGTTTTGACAAATCTCCCTGATGGTCTTTAGGCAATTAGGTAGCTATCAGATAATTTAGCACAAGCATTTAAGTTATTATTGTATTTGTATGTATAAGATTTCTTACCCACCTCTGTCTATTGTGAGCATGCGTAATGTTTCAATGAGGGACGTAGGCCTATTAGTTTTGTTATAGCAGTGTGAATAGTCAGGCGTTTACCAGATGCATCACAAACCTCACTTGTGCACGGTGTCTTGTTTTTATGAGTAAATAAAGGCCAAACATTTTTACCCACTATCTTTTAAAAAAGGTTAGGTCCCTCTGTCGTCTGTTTCTATCATTATAAAATTGAATGCAATGTAGGATAGACCTTTTCCTTCCATGTCTATTTATTAAGGAGGGCCTTTATATAAGGGCATCCTCTGGGACACTCTACTGACAATTTAACCTCCATTGTTCTCTTAAGGTAGTTTAACTATATAGCCACATTAGAAATGCATGCATGTAGAATGGTTTGAATTGGGAAAATAGGTAAAGGACAACAAATATATGAAAAGATGGCAGTATATGGCAACTTTACTGTTTTATTTTTTTTTTAAAGCAAAAGAGGAGCATATAATTGTTTAAAAGGCTATTTTTTGGAGATGGACAGGCAGGCTTGAAGGGGAGGAGGTAGGCCTGTATTTTGAACTTAAAAACTTAAATGGGTTTTTGGGTTCAAAATGTGTAATTTTCTCTTATGCTGCCATCTTTATAATTTAGAATTTTGAGGTTCAGGTCATGGGATTGTTTTGTGACTTTAGAGCAGTATAAATGCTGGACTATTTAGATGGGATATGTTGGAGGGTCAAATTGTGGGTTTTCTTAGAGGACAATGTAAGTAAATAGGGGGGCCATAGCTATAGAGGATGAGCTATTTCAAGGGTAAATGCTAGAAGTGAAGACATAGGTGGAGATTTATCAAAATCTTTTGACAGGAAAAGTTGTCTAGATGTCCATAGCAACCAATCAGATAGCTTCTTTCATTTTGCAAAGGCCTTGTCAAAAATATAAGAAGGGATCTGATTGGTTGCTATGGGGAACTGGGCAACCTTTCCTCTGCACAGGTTTTGACAAATCTCCTTGATAGTCTTTAGGCAATTAGGTAGCTATAAGATACTTTAGCACAAGCATTTAAGTTATTATTGTATTTGATAGTTTATGTATAAGAGTTCTCACCCACCTCTGTCTATTGTGAGCATGTGTAATGTTTCAATGTGGGACTTGGGCCTTTTAGTTTTGTTATAGCGGTGTGAATAGTTGGGCTTTTACCAGATGCATCACAAACCTCACTTGTGCACGGTGTCTGGTTTTTAAGAGTAAATAAAGGCCAAACATGTTTACCCACTATCTTCTAAAAAAAGATTAGGTCGCTCTGTTGTCTGTTTTTATCATTATAAAATTGAATGCAATGTAGGATAGACCTTTTCCTTCCATGTCTATTTATTAAGAAGGCCCTTTATATAAGGGCATCCTCCGGTACACTCTATTGACAATTTAACCTCCATTGTTCTCTTAAGGTAGTTTAACTATATAGCCACATTAGAAATGTATGCAGGTAGGATGGTTTGAATTGGGAAAATAGGTAAAGGACAACAAATATATGAAAAGATGGCAGTATATGGCAACTTTACTGTTTTTTTTTTTTTTTAAGCATATGAGGAGTATATAATTGTTTAAAAAGGCTATTTTTGGAGATGGACAGGCAGGCTTGAAGGGGAGGAGGTAGGCCTGTATTTTGAACTTAAAAACTTAAATGGGTTTTTGGGTTCAAAATGTGTAATTTTCTCTTATGCTGCCATCTTTATAATTTAGAATTTTGAGGTTCAGGTCATGGGATTGTTTTGTGACTTTAGAGCAGTATAAATGCTGGACTGTTTAGATGGGATATGTTGGAGGGTCAAATTGTGGGTTTTCTTAGAGGTCATTGTAAGTAAATAGGGGGGCCATAGCTATAGAGGATGAGCTATTTCAAGGGTAAACACTAGAAGTGAAGTGATAGGTGGAGATTTATCAAAATCTTTTGACAGGAAAAGTTGCCTAGATGTCCATAGCAACCAATCAGATAGCTTCTTTCATTTTGCAAAGGCCTTGTCAAAAATATAAGAAGGGATCTGATTGGTTGCTATGGGGAACTGGGCAACCTTTCCTCTGCACAGGTTTTGACAAATCTCCCTGATAGTCTTTAGGCAATTAGGTAGCTATAAGATAATTTAGCACAAGCATTTAAGTTATTATTGTATTTGTATGTATAAGATTTCTTACCCACCTCTGTCTATTGTGAGCATGCGTAATGTTTCAATGAGGGACTTAGGCCTATTAGTTTTGTTATAGCGGTGTGAATAGTCGGGCATTTACCAGATGCATCACAAACCTCACTTGTGCACGGTGTCTGGTTTTTATGAGTAAATAAAGGCCAAACATTTTTACCCACTATCTTTTAAAAAAGGTTAGGTCCCTCTGTCGTCTGTTTCTATCATTATAAAATTGAATGCAATGTAGGATAGACCTTTTCCTTCCATGTCTATTTATTAAGGAGGGCCTTTATATAAGGGCATCCTCTGGGACACTCTACTGACAATTTAACCTCCATTGTTCTCTTAAGGTAGTTTAACTATATAGCCACATTAGAAATGCATGCATGTAGAATGGTTTGAATTGGGAAAATAGGTAAAGGACAACAAATATATGAAAAGATGGCAGTATATGGCAACTTTACTGTTTTTTTTTTTTTTTTTTAAAGCAAAAGAGGAGCATATAATTGTTTAAAAGGCTATTTTTTGGAGATGGACAGGCAGGCTTGAAGGGGAGGAGGTAGGCCTGTATTTTGAACTTAAAAACTTAAATGGGTTTTTGGGTTCAAAATGTGTAATTTTCTCTTATGCTGCCATCTTTATAATTTAGAATTTTGAGGTTCAGGTCATGGGATTGTTTTGTGACTTTAGAGCAGTATAAATACTGGACTGTTTAGATGGGATATGTTGGAGGGTCAAATTGTGGGTTTTCTTAGAGGACAATGTAAGTAAATAGGGGGGCCATAGCTATAGAGGATGAGCTATTTCAAGGGTAAACGCTAGAAGTGAAGAGATAGGTGGAGATTTATCAAAATCTTTTGACAGGAAAAGTTGTCTAGATGTCCATAGCAACCAATCAGATAGCTTCTTTCATTTTGCAAAGGCCTTGTCAAAAATATAAGAAGGGATCTGATTGGTTGCTATGGGGAACTGGGCAACCTTTCCTCTGCACAGGTTTTGACAAATCTCCTTGATAGTCTTTAGGCAATTAGGTAGCTATAATATACTTTAGCACAAGCATTTAAGTTATTATTGTATTTGATAGTTTATGTATAAGAGTTCTCACCCACCTCTGTCTATTGTGAGCATGTGTAATGTTTCAATGTGGGACTTGGGCCTTTTAGTTTTGTTATAGCGGTGTGAATAGTTGGGCTTTTACCAGATGCATCACAAACCTCACTTGTGCACGGTGTCTGGTTTTTAAGAGTAAATAAAGGCCAAACATTTTTACCCACTATCTTCTAAAAAAGGTTAGGTCCCTCTGTTGTCTGTTTTTATCATTATAAAATTGAATGCAATGTAGGATAGACCTTTTCCTTCCATGTCTATTTATTAAGAAGGCCCTTTATATAAGGGCATCTTCCGGTACACTCTATTGACAATTTAACCTCCATTGTTCTCTTAAGGTAGTTTAACTATATAGCCACATTAGAAATGTATGCAGGTAGGATGGTTTGAATTGGGAAAATAGGTAAAGGACAACAAATATATGAAAAGATGGCAGTATATGGCAAATTTACTGTTTTATTTTTTTTTAAAGAGGAGCATATAATTGTTTAAAAAGGCTATTTTTGGAGATGGACAGGCAGGCTTGAAGGGGAGGAGGTAGGCCTGTATTTTGAACTTAAAAACTTAAATGGGTTTTTGGGTTCAAAATGTGTAATTTTCTCTTATGCTGCCATCTTTATAATTTAGAATTTTGAGGTTCAGGTCATGGGATTGTTTTGTGACTTTAGAGCAGTATAAATGCTGGACTGTTTAGATGGGATATGTTGGAGGGTCAAATTGTGGGTTTTCTTAGAGGTCATTGTATGTAAATAGGGGGGCCATAGCTATAGAGGATGAGCTATTTCAAGGGTAAACGCTAGAAGTGAAGTGATAGGTGGAGATTTATCAAAATCTTTTGACAGGAAAAGTTGCCTAGATGTCCATAGCAACCAATCAGATAGCTTCTTTCATTTTGCAAAGGCCTTGTCAAAAATATAAGAAGGGATCTGATTGGTTGCTATGGGGAACTGGGCAACCTTTCCTCTGCACAGGTTTTGACAAATCTCCCTGATAGTCTTTAGGCAATTAGGTAGCTATAAGATAATTTAGCACAAGCATTTAAGTTATTATTGTATTTGTATGTATAAGATTTCTTACCCACCTCTGTCTATTGTGAGCATGCGTAATGTTTCAATGAGGGACTTAGGCCTATTAGTTTTGTTATAGCGGTGTGAATAGTCGGGCGTTTACCAGATGCATCACAAACCTCACTTGTGCACGGTGTCTGGTTTTTATGAGTAAATAAAGGCCAAACATTTTTACCCACTATCTTTTAAAAAAGGTTAGGTCCCTCTGTCGTCTGTTTCTATCATTATAAAATTGAATGCAATGTAGGATAGACCTTTTCCTTCCATGTCTATTATTAAGGAGGGCCTTTATATAAGGGCATCCTCTGGGACACTCTACTGACAATTTAACCTCCATTGTTCTCTTAAGGTAGTTTAACTATATAGCCACATTAGAAATGCATGCATGTAGAATGGTTTGAATTGGGAAAATAGGTAAAGGACAACAAATATATGAAAAGATGGCAGTATATGGCAACTTTACTGTTTTTTTTTTTTTTTTTTTAAAAGCAAAAGAGGAGCATATAATTGTTTAAAAGGCTATTTTTTGGAGATGGACAGGCAGGCTTGAAGGGGAGGAGGTAGGCCTGTATTTTGAACTTAAAAACTTAAATGGGTTTTTGGGTTCAAAATGTGTAATTTTCTCTTATGCTGCCATCTTTATAATTTAGAATTTTGAGGTTCAGGTCATGGGATTGTTTTGTGACTTTAGAGCAGTATAAATGCTGGACTGTTTAGATGGGATATGTTGGAGGGTCAAATTGTGGGTTTTCTTAGAGGACAATGTAAGTAAATAGGGGGGCCATAGCTATAGAGGATGAGCTATTTCAAGGGTAAACGCTAGAAGTGAAGAGATAGGTGGAGATTTATCAAAATCTTTTGACAGGAAAAGTTGTCTAGATGTCCATAGCAACCAATCAGATAGCTTCTTTCATTTTGCAAAGGCCTTGTCAAAAATATAAGAAGGGATCTGATTGGTTGCTATGGGGAACTGGGCAACCTTTCCTCTGCACAGGTTTTGACAAATCTCACTGATAGTCTTTAGGCAATTAGGTAGTTATAAGATACTTTAGCACAAGCATTTAAGTTATTATTGTATTTGATAGTTCATGTATAAGATTTCTTACCCACCTCTGTCTATTGTGAGCATGTGTAATGTTTCAATGAGGGACTTGAGCCTATTAGTTTTGCTGTAGCGGTGTGAATAGTTGGGCTTTTACCAGATGCATCACAAACCTCACTTGTGCACGGTGTCTGGTTTTTAAGAGTAAATAAAGGCCAAACATTTTTACCCACTATCTTCTAAAAAAAGATTAGGTCCCTCTGTTGTCTGTTTTTATCATTATAAAATTGAATGCAATGTAGGATAGACCTTTTCCTTCCATGTCTATTTATTAAGAAGGCCCTTTATATAAGGGCATCCTCCGGTACACTCTATTGACAATTTAACCTCCATTGTTCTCTTAAGGTAGTTTAACTATATAGCCACATTAGAAATGTATGCATGTAGGATGGTTTGAATTGGGAAAATAGGTAAAGGACAACAAATATATGAAAAGATGGCAGTATATGGCAACTTTACTGTTTTTTTTTTTTTTAAGCATAAGAGGAGTATATAATTGTTTAAAAAGGCTATTTTTGGAGATGGACAGGCAGGCTTGAAGGGGAGGAGGTAGGCCTGTATTTTGAACTTAAAAACGTAAATGGGTTTTTGGGTTCAAAATGTGTAATTTTCTCTTATGCTGCCATCTTTATAATTTAGAATTTTGAGGTTCAGGTCATGGGATTGTTTTGTGACTTTAGAGCAGTATAAATGCTGGACTGTTTAGATGGGATATGTTGGAGGGTCAAATTGTGGGTTTTCTTAGAGGTCATTGTAAGTAAATAGGGGGGCCATAGCTATAGAGGATGAGCTATTTCAAGGGTAAACACTAGAAGTGAAGTGATAGGTGGAGATTTATCAAAATCTTTTGACAGGAAAAGTTGCCTAGATGTCCATAGCAACCAATCAGATAGCTTCTTTCATTTTGCAAAGGCCTTGTCAAAAATATAAGAAGGGATCTGATTGGTTGCTATGGGGAACTGGGCAACCTTTCCTCTGCACAGGTTTTGACAAATCTCCCTGATAGTCTTTAGGCAATTAGGTAGCTATAAGATAATTTAGCACAAGCATTTAAGTTATTATTGTATTTGTATGTATAAGATTTCTTACCCACCTCTGTCTATTGTGAGCATGCGTAATGTTTCAATGAGGGACTTAGGCCTATTAGTTTTGTTATAGCGGTGTGAATAGTCGGGCATTTACCAGATGCATCACAAACCTCACTTGTGCACGGTGTCTGGTTTTTATGAGTAAATAAAGGCCAAACATTTTTACCCACTATCTTTTAAAAAAGGTTAGGTCCCTCTGTCGTCTGTTTCTATCATTATAAAATTGAATGCAATGTAGGATAGACCTTTTCCTTCCATGTCTATTTATTAAGGAGGGCCTTTATATAAGGGCATCCTCTGGGACACTCTACTGACAATTTAACCTCCATTGTTCTCTTAAGGTAGTTTAACTATATAGCCACATTAGAAATGCATGCATGTAGAATGGTTTGAATTGGGAAAATAGGTAAAGGACAACAAATATATGAAAAGATGGCAGTATATGGCAACTTTACTGTTTTTTTTTTTTTTTTTTTAAAGCAAAAGAGGAGCATATAATTGTTTAAAAGGCTATTTTTTGGAGATGGACAGGCAGGCTTGAAGGGGAGGAGGTAGGCCTGTATTTTGAACTTAAAAACTTAAATGGGTTTTTGGGTTCAAAATGTGTAATTTTCTCTTATGCTGCCATCTTTATAATTTAGAATTTTGAGGTTCAGGTCATGGGATTGTTTTGTGACTTTAGAGCAGTATAAATACTGGACTGTTTAGATGGGATATGTTGGAGGGTCAAATTGTGGGTTTTCTTAGAGGACAATGTAAGTAAATAGGGGGGCCATAGCTATAGAGGATGAGCTATTTCAAGGGTAAACGCTAGAAGTGAAGAGATAGGTGGAGATTTATCAAAATCTTTTGACAGGAAAAGTTGTCTAGATGTCCATAGCAACCAATCAGATAGCTTCTTTCATTTTGCAAAGGCCTTGTCAAAAATATAAGAAGGGATCTGATTGGTTGCTATGGGGAACTGGGCAACCTTTCCTCTGCACAGGTTTTGACAAATCTCCTTGATAGTCTTTAGGCAATTAGGTAGCTATAATATACTTTAGCACAAGCATTTAAGTTATTATTGTATTTGATAGTTTATGTATAAGAGTTCTCACCCACCTCTGTCTATTGTGAGCATGTGTAATGTTTCAATGTGGGACTTGGGCCTTTTAGTTTTGTTATAGCGGTGTGAATAGTTGGGCTTTTACCAGATGCATCACAAACCTCACTTGTGCACGGTGTCTGGTTTTTAAGAGTAAATAAAGGCCAAACATTTTTACCCACTATCTTCTAAAAAAGGTTAGGTCCCTCTGTTGTCTGTTTTTATCATTATAAAATTGAATGCAATGTAGGATAGACCTTTTCCTTCCATGTCTATTTATTAAGAAGGCCCTTTATATAAGGGCATCTTCCGGTACACTCTATTGACAATTTAACCTCCATTGTTCTCTTAAGGTAGTTTAACTATATAGCCACATTAGAAATGTATGCAGGTAGGATGGTTTGAATTGGGAAAATAGGTAAAGGACAACAAATATATGAAAAGATGGCAGTATATGGCAAATTTACTGTTTTATTTTTTTTTAAAGAGGAGCATATAATTGTTTAAAAAGGCTATTTTTGGAGATGGACAGGCAGGCTTGAAGGGGAGGAGGTAGGCCTGTATTTTGAACTTAAAAACTTAAATGGGTTTTTGGGTTCAAAATGTGTAATTTTCTCTTATGCTGCCATCTTTATAATTTAGAATTTTGAGGTTCAGGTCATGGGATTGTTTTGTGACTTTAGAGCAGTATAAATGCTGGACTGTTTAGATGGGATATGTTGGAGGGTCAAATTGTGGGTTTTCTTAGAGGTCATTGTATGTAAATAGGGGGGCCATAGCTATAGAGGATGAGCTATTTCAAGGGTAAACGCTAGAAGTGAAGTGATAGGTGGAGATTTATCAAAATCTTTTGACAGGAAAAGTTGCCTAGATGTCCATAGCAACCAATCAGATAGCTTCTTTCATTTTGCAAAGGCCTTGTCAAAAATATAAGAAGGGATCTGATTGGTTGCTATGGGGAACTGGGCAACCTTTCCTCTGCACAGGTTTTGACAAATCTCCCTGATAGTCTTTAGGCAATTAGGTAGCTATAAGATAATTTAGCACAAGCATTTAAGTTATTATTGTATTTGTATGTATAAGATTTCTTACCCACCTCTGTCTATTGTGAGCATGCGTAATGTTTCAATGAGGGACTTAGGCCTATTAGTTTTGTTATAGCGGTGTGAATAGTCGGGCGTTTACCAGATGCATCACAAACCTCACTTGTGCACGGTGTCTGGTTTTTATGAGTAAATAAAGGCCAAACATTTTTACCCACTATCTTTTAAAAAAGGTTAGGTCCCTCTGTCGTCTGTTTCTATCATTATAAAATTGAATGCAATGTAGGATAGACCTTTTCCTTCCATGTCTATTATTAAGGAGGGCCTTTATATAAGGGCATCCTCTGGGACACTCTACTGACAATTTAACCTCCATTGTTCTCTTAAGGTAGTTTAACTATATAGCCACATTAGAAATGCATGCATGTAGAATGGTTTGAATTGGGAAAATAGGTAAAGGACAACAAATATATGAAAAGATGGCAGTATATGGCAACTTTACTGTTTTTTTTTTTTTTTTTTTAAAAGCAAAAGAGGAGCATATAATTGTTTAAAAGGCTATTTTTTGGAGATGGACAGGCAGGCTTGAAGGGGAGGAGGTAGGCCTGTATTTTGAACTTAAAAACTTAAATGGGTTTTTGGGTTCAAAATGTGTAATTTTCTCTTATGCTGCCATCTTTATAATTTAGAATTTTGAGGTTCAGGTCATGGGATTGTTTTGTGACTTTAGAGCAGTATAAATGCTGGACTGTTTAGATGGGATATGTTGGAGGGTCAAATTGTGGGTTTTCTTAGAGGACAATGTAAGTAAATAGGGGGGCCATAGCTATAGAGGATGAGCTATTTCAAGGGTAAACGCTAGAAGTGAAGAGATAGGTGGAGATTTATCAAAATCTTTTGACAGGAAAAGTTGTCTAGATGTCCATAGCAACCAATCAGATAGCTTCTTTCATTTTGCAAAGGCCTTGTCAAAAATATAAGAAGGGATCTGATTGGTTGCTATGGGGAACTGGGCAACCTTTCCTCTGCACAGGTTTTGACAAATCTCACTGATAGTCTTTAGGCAATTAGGTAGTTATAAGATACTTTAGCACAAGCATTTAAGTTATTATTGTATTTGATAGTTCATGTATAAGATTTCTTACCCACCTCTGTCTATTGTGAGCATGTGTAATGTTTCAATGAGGGACTTGAGCCTATTAGTTTTGCTGTAGCGGTGTGAATAGTTGGGCTTTTACCAGATGCATCACAAACCTCACTTGTGCACGGTGTCTGGTTTTTAAGAGTAAATAAAGGCCAAACATTTTTACCCACTATCTTCTAAAAAAAGATTAGGTCCCTCTGTTGTCTGTTTTTATCATTATAAAATTGAATGCAATGTAGGATAGACCTTTTCCTTCCATGTCTATTTATTAAGAAGGCCCTTTATATAAGGGCATCCTCCGGTACACTCTATTGACAATTTAACCTCCATTGTTCTCTTAAGGTAGTTTAACTATATAGCCACATTAGAAATGTATGCATGTAGGATGGTTTGAATTGGGAAAATAGGTAAAGGACAACAAATATATGAAAAGATGGCAGTATATGGCAACTTTACTGTTTTTTTTTTTTTTAAGCATAAGAGGAGTATATAATTGTTTAAAAAGGCTATTTTTGGAGATGGACAGGCAGGCTTGAAGGGGAGGAGGTAGGCCTGTATTTTGAACTTAAAAACGTAAATGGGTTTTTGGGTTCAAAATGTGTAATTTTCTCTTATGCTGCCATCTTTATAATTTAGAATTTTGAGGTTCAGGTCATGGGATTGTTTTGTGACTTTAGAGCAGTATAAATGCTGGACTGTTTAGATGGGATATGTTGGAGGGTCAAATTGTGGGTTTTCTTAGAGGTCATTGTAAGTAAATAGGGGGGCCATAGCTATAGAGGATGAGCTATTTCAAGGGTAAACGCTAGAAGTGAAGAGATAGGTGGAGATTTATCAAAATCTTTTGACAGGAAAAGTTGTCTAGATGTCCATAGCAACCAATCAGATAGCTTCTTTCATTTTGCAAAGGCCTTGTCAAAAATATAAGAAGGGATCTGATTGGTTGCTATGGGGAACTGGGCAACCTTTCCTCTGCACAGGTTTTGACAAATCTCACTGATAGTCTTTAGGCAATTAGGTAGTTATAAGATACTTTAGCACAAGCATTTAAGTTATTATTGTATTTGATAGTTCATGTATAAGATTTCTTACCCACCTCTGTCTATTGTGAGCATGTGTAATGTTTCAATGAGGGACTTGAGCCTATTAGTTTTGCTGTAGCGGTGTGAATAGTTGGGCTTTTACCAGATGCATCACAAACCTCACTTGTGCACGGTGTCTGGTTTTTAAGAGTAAATAAAGGCCAAACATTTTTACCCACTATCTTCTAAAAAAAGATTAGGTCCCTCTGTTGTCTGTTTTTATCATTATAAAATTGAATGCAATGTAGGATAGACCTTTTCCTTCCATGTCTATTTATTAAGAAGGCCCTTTATATAAGGGCATCCTCCGGTACACTCTATTGACAATTTAACCTCCATTGTTCTCTTAAGGTAGTTTAACTATATAGCCACATTAGAAATGTATGCATGTAGGATGGTTTGAATTGGGAAAATAGGTAAAGGACAACAAATATATGAAAAGATGGCAGTATATGGCAACTTTACTGTTTTTTTTTTTTTTAAGCATAAGAGGAGTATATAATTGTTTAAAAAGGCTATTTTTGGAGATGGACAGGCAGGCTTGAAGGGGAGGAGGTAGGCCTGTATTTTGAACTTAAAAACGTAAATGGGTTTTTGGGTTCAAAATGTGTAATTTTCTCTTATGCTGCCATCTTTATAATTTAGAATTTTGAGGTTCAGGTCATGGGATTGTTTTGTGACTTTAGAGCAGTATAAATGCTGGACTGTTTAGATGGGATATGTTGGAGGGTCAAATTGTGGGTTTTCTTAGAGGTCATTGTAAGTAAATAGGGGGGCCATAGCTATAGAGGATGAGCTATTTCAAGGGTAAACACTAGAAGTGAAGTGATAGGTGGAGATTTATCAAAATCTTTTGACAGGAAAAGTTGCCTAGATGTCCATAGCAACCAATCAGATAGTTTCTTTCATTTTGCAAAGGCCTTGTCAAAAATATAAGAAGGGATCTGATTGGTTGCTATGGGCAACTGGGCAACCTTTCCTCTGCACAGGTTTTGACAAATCTCCCTGATAGTCTTTAGGCAATTAGGTAGCTATAAGATACTTTAGCACAAGCATTTAAGTTATTATTGTATTTGATAGTTTATGTATAAGAGTTCTTACCCACCTCTGTCTATTGTGAGCATGCGTAATGTTTCAATGAGGGACTTAGGCCTATTAGTTTTGTTATAGCGGTGTGAATAGTCGGGCGTTTACCAGATGCATCACAAACCTCACTTGTGCACGGTGTCTGGTTTTTATGAGTAAATAAAGGCCAAACATTTTTACCCACTATCTTTTAAAAAAGGTTAGGTACCTCTGTCGTCTGTTTCTATCATTATAAAATTGAATGCAATGTAGGATAGACCTTTTCCTTCCATGTCTATTTATTAAGAAGGCCCTTTATATAAGGGCATCCTCCGGTACACTCTATTGACAATTTAACCTCCATTGTTCTCTTAAGGTAGTTTAACTATATAGCCACATTAGAAATGTATGCATGTAGGATGGTTTGAATTGGGAAAATAGGTAAAGGACAACAAATATATGAAAAGATGGCAGTATATGGCAACTTTACTGTTTTGTTTTTTTTTCAGCATAAGAGGAGTATATAATTGTTTAAAAAGGCTATTTTTGGAGATGGACAGGCAGGCTTGAAGGGGAGGAGGTAGGCCTGTATTTTGAACTTAAAAACTTAAATGGGTTTTTGGGTTCAAAATGTGTAATTTTCTCTTATGCTGCCATCTTTATAATTTAGAATTTTGAGGTTCAGGTCATGGGATTGTTTTGTGACTTTAGAGCAGTATAAATGCTGGACTGTTTAGATAGGATATGTTGGAGGGTCAAATTGTGAGTTTCTTAGAGGACAATGTAAGTAAATAGGGGGGCCATAGCTATAGAGGATAAGCTATTTCAAGGGTAAACGCTAGAAGTGAAGAGAAAGGGGGATATTTATCAAAACCTTTTGACGGAAAAAGTTGCCTAGATGTCCATAGCAACCAATCAGATAGCTTCTTTCATTTTGCAAAGGCCTTGTCAAAAATATAAGAAGGGATCTGATTGGTTGCTATGGGGAACTGGGCAACCTTTCCTCTGCACAGGTTTTGACAAATCTCCCTGATAGTCTTTAGGCAATTAGGTAGCTATAAGATAATTTAGCACAAGCATTTAAGTTATTATTGTATTTGTATGTATAAGATTTCTTACCCACCTCTGTCTATTGTGAGCATGCGTAATGTTTCAATGAGGGACTTAGGCCTATTAGTTTTGTTATAGCGGTGTGAATAGTCAGGCGTTTACCAGATGCATCACAAACCTCACTTGTGCACGGTGTCTGGTTTTTATGAGTAAATAAAGGCCAAACATTTTTACCCACTATCTTCTAAAAAAGGTTAGGTCCCTCTGTCGTCTGTTTCTATCATTATAAAATTGAATGCAATGTAGGATAGACCTTTTCCTTCCATGTCTATTTATTAAGGAGGGCCTTTATATAAGGGCATCCTCTGGGGCACTCTACTGACAATTTAACCTCCATTGTTCTCTTAAGGTAGTTTAACTATATAGCCACATTAGAAATGCATGCATGTAGAATGGTTTGAATTGGGAAAATAGGTAAAGGACAACAAATATATGAAAAGATGGCAGTATATGGCAACTTTACTGTTTTTTTTTTTTTTAAAGCTAAAGAGGAGCATATAATTGTTTAAAAGGCTATTTTTTGGAGATGGACAGGCAGGCTTGAAGGGGAGGAGGTAGGCCTGTATTTTGAACTTAAAAACTTAAATGGGTTTTTGGGTTCAAAATGTGTAATTTTCTCTTATGCTGCCATCTTTATAATTTAGAATTTTGAGGTTCAGGTCATGGGATTGTTTTGTGACTTTAGAGCAGTATAAATGCTGGGCTGTTTAGATGGGATATGTTGGAGGGTCAAATTGTGGGTTTTCTTAGAGGACAATGTAAGTAAATAGGGGGGCTACAGCTATAGAGGATAAGCTATTTCAAGGTCAAACGCTAGAAGTGAAGAGATAGGGGGAGAGTTATCGAAACCTTTTGACAGGAAAAGTTGCCTAGATGTCCATAGCAACCAATCAGATAGCTTTTTTCATTTTGCAAAGGCCTTGTCAAAAATATAAGAAGGGATCTGATTGGTTGCTATGGGGAACTGGGCAACCTTTCCTCTGCACAGGTTTTGACAAATCTCCCTGATAGTCTTTAGGCAATTAGGTAGCTATAAGATAATTTAGCACAAGCATTTAAGTTATTATTGTATTTGTATGTATAAGATTTCTTACCCACCTCTGTCTATTGTGAGCATGCATAATGTTTCAATGAGGGACTTAGGCCTATTAGTTTTGTTATAGCGGTGTGAATAGTCGGGCGTTTACCAGATGCATCACAAACCTCACTTGTGCACGGTGTCTGGTTTTTAAGAGTAAATAAAGGCCAAACATTTTTACCCACTATCTTCTAAAAAGGTTAGGTCCCTCTGTCGTCTGTTTCTATCATTATAAAATTGAATGCAATGTAGGATAGACCTTTTCCTTCCATGTCTATTATTAAGGAGGGCCTTTATATAAGGGCATCCTCCGGTACACTCTACTGACAATTTAACCTCCATTGTTCTCTTAAGGTAGTTTAACTATATAGCCACATTAGAAATGTATGCATGTAGAATGGTTTGAATTGGGAAAATAGGTAAAGGACAACAAATATATGAAAAGATGGCAGTATATGGCAACTTTACTGTTTTTTTTTTTTAAAGCAAAAGTGGAGCATATAATTGTTTAAAAAGGCTATTTTTTGGAGATGGACAGGCAGGCTTGAAGGGGAGAAGGTAGGCCTGTATTTTGAACTTAAAAACTTAAATGGGTTTTTGGGTTCAAAATGTGTAATTTTCTCTTATGCTGCCATCTTTATAATTTATAATTTTGAGGTTCAGGTCATGGGATTGTTTTGTGACTTTAGAGCAGTATAAATGCTGGACTGTTTAGATGGGATATGTTGGAGGGTCAAATTGTGGATTTTCTTAGAGGACAATGTAAGTAAATAGGGGGGCAATAGCTATAGAGGATGAGCTATTTCAAGGGTAAACGCTAGAAGTGAAGAGATAGGTGGAGATTTATCAAAACCTTTTGACAGGAAAAGTTGTCTAGATGTCCATAGCAACCAATCAGATAGCTTCTTTCATTTTGCAAAGGCCTTGTCAAAAATATAAGAAGGGATCTGATTGGTTGCTATGAGGAACTGGGCAACCTTTCCTCTGCACAGGTTTTGACAAATCTCCTTGATAGTCTTTAGGCAATTAGGTAGCTATAAGATACTTTAGCACAAGCATTTAAGTTATTATTGTATTTGATAGTTTATGTATAAGATTTCTTACCCACCTCTGTCTATTGTGAGCATGCGTAATGTTTCATTGCGGGACTTGGGCCTATTAGTTTTGTTATAGCGGTGTGAATAGTTGGGCTTTTACCAGATGCATCACAAACCTCACTTGTGCACGGTGTCTGGTTTTTAAGAGTAAATAAAGGCCAAACATTTTTACCCACTATCTTCTAAAAAAGGTTAGGTCCCTCTATCGTCTGTTTCTATCATTATAAAATTGAATGCAATGTAGGATAGACCTTTTCCTTCCATGTCTATTTATTAAGGAGGGACTTTATATAAGGGCATCCTCTGGGACACTCTACTGACAATTTAACCTCCATTGTTCTCTTAAGGTAGTTTAACTATATAGCCACATTAGAAATGTATGCATGTAGGATGGTTTGAATTAGGAAAATAGGTAAAGGACAACAAATATATGAAAAGATGGCAGTATATGGCAACTTTACTGTTTTTTTTTTTTTTTTTAAAGAAAAAGAGGAGCATATAATTGTTTAAAAAGGCTATTTTTGGAGATGGACAGGCAGGCTTGAAGGGGAGGAGGTAGGCCTGTATTTTGAACTTAAAAACTTAAATGGGTTTTTGGGTTCAAAATGTGTAATTTTCTCTTATGCTGCCATCTTTATAATTTAGAATTTTGAGGTTCAGGTCATGGGATTGTTTTGTGACTTTAGAGCAGTATAAATGCTGGACTGTTTAGATAGGATATGTTGGAGAGTCAAATTGTGGGTTTTCTTAGAGAACAATGTAAGTAAATAGGGGGGCCATAGCTATAGAGAATAAGCTATTTCAAGGGTAAACGCTAGAAGTGAAGAGAAAGGGGGATATTTATCAAAACCTTTTGACGGGAAAAGTTGCCTAGATGTCCATAGCAATCAATCAGATAGCTTCTTTCATTTTGCAAAGGCCTTGTCAAAAATATAAGAAGGGATCTGATTGGTTGCTATGGGGAACTGGGCAACCTTTCCTCTGCACAGGTTTTGACAAATCTCCCTGATAGTCTTTAGGCAATTAGGTAGTTATAAGATACTTTAGCACAAGCATTTAAGTTATTATTGTATTTGATAGTTCATGTATAAGATTTCTTACCCACCTCTGTCTATTGTGAGCATGTGTAATGTTTCAATGAGGGACTTGAGCCTATTTGTTTTGTTGTAGCGGTGTGAATAGTTGGGCTTTTACCAGATGCATCACAAACCTCACTTGTGCACGGTGTCTGGTTTTTAAGAGTAAATAAAGGCCAAACATTTTTACACACTATCTTCTAAACAAGGTTAGGTCCCTCTGTTGTCTGTTTCTATCATTATAAAATTGAATGCAATGTAGGATAGACCTTTTCCTTCCATGTCTATTTATTAAGAAGGGCCTTTATATAAGGGCATCCTCCGGTACACTCTATTGACAATTTAACCTCCATTGTTCTCTTAAGGTAGTTTAACTATATAGCCACATTAGAAATGTTTGCATGTAGGATGGTTTGAATTGGGAAAATAGGTAAAGGACAACAAATATATGAAAAGATGGCAGTATATGGCAACTTTACTGTTTGTTTTTTAAAGCAAAAGAGGAGCATATAATTGTTTAAAAAGGCTATTTTTGGAGATGGACAGGCAGGCTTGAAGGGGAGGAGGTAGGCCTGTATTTTGAACTGAAAAACTTAAATGGGTTTTTGGATTCAAAATGTGTAATTTTCTCTTATGCTGCCATCTTTATAATTTTGAATTTTGAGGATCAGGTCATCGGATTGTTTTGTAACTTTAGAGCAGTATCAATTCTGTACTGTTTAGATAGGATATGTTGGAGGCTCAAATTGTGGGTTTTCTTAGAGGACAATGTAAGTAAATAGGGGGGCTACAGCTATAGAGGATAAGCTATTTCAAGGGCAAACGCTAGAAGTGAAGAGATAGGGGGAGATTTATCGAAACCTTTTGACAGGAAAAGTTGCCTAGATGTCCATAGCAACCAGATAGCTTTTTTCATTTTGCGAAGGCCTTGTCAAAAATATAAGAAGGGATCTGATTGGTTGCTATGGGGAACTGGGCAACCTTTCCTCTGCACAGGTTTTGACAAATCTCCCTGATAGTCTTTAGGCAATTAGGTAGCTATAAGATAATTTAGCACAAGCATTTAAGTTATTATTGTATTTGTATGTATAAGATTTCTTACCCACCTCTGTCTATCGTGAGCATGCGTAATGTTTCAATGAGGGACTTAGGCCTATTAGTTTTGTTATAGTGGTGTGAATAGTCGGGCGTTTACCAGATGCATCACAAACCTCACTTGTGCACGGTGTCTGGTTTTTATGAGTAAATAAAGGCCAAACATTTTTACCCACTATCTTCTAAAAAAGGTTAGGTCCCTCTGTCGTCTGTTCCTATCATTATAAAATTGAATGCAATGTAGGATAGACCTTTTCCTTCCATGTCTATTTATTAAGAAGGGCCTTTATATAAGGGCATCCTCTGGGACACTCTACTGACAATTTAACCTCCATTGTTCTCTTAAGGTAGTTTAACTATATAGCCACATTAGAAATGCATGCATGTAGAATGGTTTGAATTGGGAAAATAGGTAAAGGACAACAAATATATGAAAAGATGGCAGTATATGGCAACTTTACTGTTTTTTTTTTTTTTTTAAAGCCAAAGAGGAGCATATAATTGTTTAAAAAGGCTATTTTTTGGAGATGGACAGGCAGGTTTGAAGGGGAGGAGGTAGGCCTGTATTTTGAACTTAAAAACTTAAATGGGTTTTTGGGTTCAAAATGTGTAATTTTCTCTTATGCTGCCATCTTTATAATTTAGAATTTTGAGGTTCAGGTCATGGGATTGTTTTGTGACTTTAGAGCAGTATAAATGCTGGACTGTTTAGATGGGATATGTTGGAGGGTCAAATTGTGGGTTTTCTTAGAGGACAATGTAAGTAAATAGGGGGGCCATAGCTATAGAGGATGAGCTATTTCAAGGGTAAACGCTAGAAGTGAAGAGATAGGTGGAGATTTATCAAAACCTTTTGACAGGAAAAGTTGTCTAGATGTCCATAGCAACCAATCAGATAGCTTCTTTCATTTTGCAAAGGCCTTGTCAAAAATATAAGAAGGGATCTGATTGGTTGCTTTGGGGAACTGGGCAACCTTTCCTCTGCACAGGTTTTGACAAATCTCCTTGATAGTCTTTAGGCAATTAGGTAGCTATAAGATACTTTAGCACAAGCATTCAAGTTATTATTGTATTTGATAGTTCATGTATAAGATTTCTTACCCACCTCTGTCTAGTGTGAGCATGTGTAATGTTTCATTGAGGGACTTAGGCCTATTAGTTTTGTTATAGCGGTGTGAATAGTCTGGCTTTTACCAGATGCATCACAAACCTCACTTAAGCACGGGGTCTGGTTTTTAAGAGTAAATAAAGGCCAAACATTTTTACCCACTATCTTCTAAAAAAGGTTAGGTCCCTCTGTCGTCTGTTTCTATCATTATAAAATTGAATGCAATGTAGGATAGACCTTTTCCTTCCATGTCTATTTATTAAGAAGGGCCTTTATATAAGGGCATCCTCTGGGACACTCTACTGACAATTTAACCTACATTGTTCTCTTAAGGTAGTTTAACTATATAGCCACATTAGAAAAGTATGCATGTAGAATGGTTTGAATTGGGAAAATAGGTAAAGGACAACAAATATATGAAAAGATGGTAGTATATGGCAACTTTACCCTTTGTTTGTTTTTTTTAAAGCAAAAGAGGAGCATATAATTGTTTAAAAAGGCTATTTTTTGGAGATGGACAGGCAGGCTTGAAGGGGAGGAGGTAGGCCTGTATTTTGAACTTGAAAACTTAAATGGGTTTTTGGGTTCAAATTGTGTAATTTTCTCCTATGCTGCCATCTTTATAATTTTGAGGTTCAGGTCATGGGATTGTATTGTGACTTTGGAGCAGTATCAATTCTGTACTGTTTAGATAGGATATGTTGGAGGTTCAAATTGTGGGTTTTCTTAGAGGACAATGTAAGTAAATAGGGGGGCTACAGCTATAGAGGATAAGCTATTTCAAGGGCAAACGCTAGAAGTGAAGAGATAGGGGGAGATTTATCGAAACCTTTTGACAGGAAAAGTTGCCTAGATGTCCATAGCAACCAATCAGATAGCTTTTTTCATTTTGCAAAGGCCTTGTCAAAAATATAAGAAGGGATCTGATTGGTTGCTATGGGGAACTGGGCAACCTTTCCTCTGCACAGGTTTTAACAAATCTCCCTGATAGTCTTTAGGCAATTAGGTAGCTATAAGATAATTTAGCACAAGCATTTAAGTTATTATTGTATTTGTATGTATAAGATTTCTTACCCACCTCTGTCTATTGTGAGCATGTGTAATGTTTCAATTAGGGACTTAGGCCTATTAGTTTTGTTATAGCGGTGTGAATAGTCGGGCGTTTACCAGATGCATCACAAACCTCACTTGTGCACGGTGTCTGGTTTTTAAGAGTAAATAAAGGCCAAACATTTTTACCCACTATCTTCTAAAAAGGTTAGGTCCCTCTGTTGTCTGTTTCTATCATTATAAAATTGAATGCAATGTAGGATAGACCTTTTCCTTCCATGTCTATTTAATAAGAAGGCCCTTTATATAAGGGCATCCTCCGGCACACTCTATTGACAATTTAACCTCCATTGTTCTCTTAAGGTAGTTTAACTATATAGCCACATTAGAAATGTATGCATGTAGGATGGTTTGAATTGGGAAAATAGGTAAAGGACAACAAATATATGAAAAGATGGCAGTATATGGCAACTTTACTGTTTTTTTTTTTTAAGCATAAGAGGAGTATATAATTGTTTAAAAAGGCTATTTTTGGAGATGGACAGGCAGGCTTGAAGGGGAGGAGGTAGGCCTGTATTTTGAACTTAAAAACTTAAATGGGTTTTTGGGTTCAAAATGTGTAATTTTCTCTTATGCTGCTATCTTTATAATTTAGAATTTTGAGGTTCAGGTCATGGGATTGTTTTGTGACTTTAGAGCAGTATAAATGCTGGACTGTTTAGATGGGATATGTTGGAGGGTCAAACTGTGGGTTTTCTTAGAGGTCAATGTAAGTAAATAGGGGGGCCATAGATATAGAGGATGAGCGATTTCAAGGGTAAACGCTAGAAGTGAAGAGATAGGTGGAGATTTATCAAAATCTTTTGACAGGAAAAGTTGCCTAGATGTCCATAGCAACCAATCAGATAGCTTCTTTCATTTTGCAAAGGCCTTGTCAAAAATATAAGAAGGGATCTGATTGGTTGCTATGGGGAACTGGGCAACCTTTCCTCTGCACAGGTTTTGACAAATCTCCCTGATAGTCTTTAGGCAATTAGGTAGTTATAAGATACTTTAGCACAAGCATTTAAGTTATTATTGTATTTGATAGTTCATGTATAAGATTTCTTACCCACCTCTGTCTATTGTGAGCATGTGTAATGTTTCAATGAGGGACTTGAGCCTATTAGTTTTGTTATAGCGGTGTGAATAGTTGGGCTTTTACCAGATGCATCACAAACCTCACTTGTGCACGGTGTCTGGTTTTTAAGAGTAAATAAAGGCCAAACATTTTTACCCACTATCTTCTAAAAAAGTTTCGGTCCCTCTGTTGTCTGTTTCTATCATTATAAAATTGAATGCAATGTAGGATAGACCTTTTCCTTCCATGTCTATTTATTAAGAAGGGCCTTTATATAAGGGCATCCTCCGGTACACTCTATTGACAATTTAACCTCCTTTAGTCTCTTAAGGTAGTTTAACTATATAGCCACATTAGAAATGTATGCATGTAGGATGGTTTGAATTGGGAAAATAGGTAAAGGACAACAAATATATGAAAAGATGGCAGTATATGGCAACTTTACTGTTTGTTTGTTTTTTAAAGCAAAAGAGGAGCCTATAATTGTTTAAAAAGGCTATTTTTGGAGATGGACAGGCAGGCTTGAAGGGGAGGAGGTAGGCCTGTATTTTGAACTTAAAAACTTAAATGGGTTTTTGGGTTCAAAATGTGTAATTTTCTCTTATGCTGCCATCTTTATAATTTTGAATTTTGAGTTTCAGGTCATCGGATTGTTTTGTGACTTTAGAGCAGTATAAATGCTGGACTGTTTGGATAGGATATGTTGGAGGCTCAAATTGTGGGTTTTCTTAGAGGACAATGTGTCACGATTCAGCTAGCTGATAGTGGATCCTTTGTGTCAGCGAGGGATTGGCGTGGACCATGCCGGTGGACCGGTTCTAAGAAGCTACTGGTATTTCCCAGAGCCCGCCGCAAAGCGGGATGGTCTTGCTGCGGCGGTAGCAACCAGGTCGTATCCACTGGCAACGGCTCAACCTCACTGACTGCTGAGAAGGCTTGGGACAGAAGGACTAGGCAGAGACAAGGTCAGACGTAGCAGAAGGTCGGGGCAGGCGGCAAGGTTCGTAGTCAATATGGAGATAGCAGGAGGTCAGGAACACAGTATGGGTAACACAGTAATAGCTTTCACAAGGCACTAAGGCAACAAGGTCCGGCAAGGAAGTGCAGAGGAAGTGAGGTTATATGAGCATGGAACAGGTGCAAGCTAATCAGGGTGATTGGACCAGGCACCATCATTGGTGCACTGGCCCTTTAAATCTCAGAGAGCTGGCGCGCGCGCGCCCTAGAGAGCGGAGCCGCCCGCGCCAGAGCATGACAGCCGGGGACCGGGACAAGTAAGTGACTTGGGATGCGATTAGCGGGCGGGCGCGTCCCGCTATGCGAATTGCATCCCCGCCGGCCATGTCAGTGCAGCGCTCCCGGTCAGCGGGTCTGACCGGGGCGCTGCAGGGAGAGAAACGCCGCGAGCGCTTCGGGGAGGAGCAGGGACCCGGAGCGCTCGGCGTAACACAATGTAAGTAAATAGGGGGGCCATAGCTATAGAGGATGAGCTATTTCAAGGGTAAATGCTGGAAGTTAAGAGATAGAGGGAGATTTATCAAAACCTTTTGACAGGAAAAGTTGCCTTGATGTCCATAGCAACCAATCAGATAGCTTCTTTCATTTTGCAAAGGCCTTGTCAAAAATATAAGAAGGGATCTGATTGGTTGCTATGGGGAACTGGGCAACCTTTCCTCTGCACAGGTTTTGACAAATCTCCCTGATAGTCTTTATGCAATTAGGTAGCTATAAGATTCTTTAGCGCAAGCATTTAAGTTATTATTGTATTTGATAGTTCATGTATAAGATTTCTTACCCACCTCTGTCTATTGTGAGCCTGCGTAATGTTTCAATGAGGGACTTGTGCCTATTAGTTTTGTTATAACGGTGTGAATAGTTGGGCTTTTACCAGATGCATCACAAACCTCACTTGTGCACGGTGTCTGGTTTTTAAGAGTAAATAAAGGCCAAACATTTATACCCACTAACTTCTAAAAAAGGTTAGGTCCCTCTGTCGTCTGTTTATGTCATTGTAAAATTGAATACAATGTAGGATAGACCTTTTCCTTCCATGTCTATTTATTAAGAAGGGCCTTTATATAAGAGCATCCTATGGGACACTCTACTGACAATTTAACCTCCATTGTTCTCTTAAAGGGGTACTCCGCTCCTAGACATCTTATCACCTATCCAAAGCATAGGGGATAAGATGTCAGATCACTGCAGTCCCGCTGCTGGGGATCCCAGATATCCCCGCTGCGGCACCACGCTATCATTACAGCACAAAGCGAGTTTGCTCTGTGCGTACTGACGGGCGATACAGGGGACGGAGCAGCGTGATGTCATGGCTCCGCCCCTCGTGACATCACGGCCCGTCCCCTTAATGCAAGTCTATACAATAGACTTGTATTGAAAGGGGCGGTAAGTGATGTCACGAGAGGCGGAGCCGTGATGTAACGATGCTCCGGCCACTGTATTGCCCGTCATTACGTGTAGAGCGAACTCGCTCTGTGCTGTAATGATAGCGCAGTGCTGCAGCGAGGATCCCGGGGCTCCCCAGCAGCGGGACTGTAGTGATCTGACATCTTATCCCCTATCCTTTGGATAGGGGATAAGATCTCTAGGGGCGCAGTACCGCTTTAAGGTAGTTTAACTATATAGCCATATCAGAAATGTATACATGTAGGATGGTTTTAATTGGGAAAATAGGTAAGGGACAACAAATATATGAAAAGATGGCAGTATATGGCAACTTTACTGTTTGAGATTTTTTTTAAAGCAAAAGAGAAGCATATAATTGTTAAAACAGGCTATTTTTGGAGATGGACAGGCAGGCTTGAAGGGGAGGAGGTAGGCCTGTATTTTGAACTTAAAAACTTAAATGGGTTATTGGGTTCAAAATGTGTCATTTTCTCCTATGCTACCATCTTTATAATTTTGAATTTTGAGGTTCAGGTCATCGGATTGTTTTGTGTCTTTAGAGCAGTATCAACGCTGGACTGTTTAGATATGTTGGAGGCTCAAATTGGGGGTTTTCTTAGAAGACAATGTAAGTAAATAAGGGGGCCATAGCTATAGAGGATAAGCTACTTTAAGGGTAAATGCTAGAAGTGAAGAGATAGGGGGAGATTTATCAAAACCATTTGACAGGAAAAGTTGCCTAGATGTCCATGGCAACCAATCAGATAGCTTCTTTCATTTTGCAAAGGCCTTGTCAAAAATATAAGAAGGGATCTGATTGGTTGCTATGGGAAACTGGGCAACCTTTCCTCTGCACAGGTTTTGACAAATCTCCCTTATAGTCTTCAGGCAATTAGGTAGCTAAAAGGTTTTTTAGCACGAACAGTTAAGTTATTATTGTATTTGCTAGTTTATGTATAAGATTTCTTACCCACCTCTGTCTATTGTGAGCATGTGTAATGTTTCAATGAGGGACTTGGGCCTATTAGTTTTGTTTTAGCGGTGTGAATAGTTGGGCT
Source organism: Hyla sarda (assembly GCF_029499605.1). Taxonomy (NCBI): domain Eukaryota; kingdom Metazoa; phylum Chordata; class Amphibia; order Anura; family Hylidae; genus Hyla; species Hyla sarda. The sequence continues at coordinate 533,731,287 of NC_079189.1, forward strand.
TTTACCAGATGCATCACAAACCTCACTTGTGCACGGTGTCTGGTTTTTAAGAGTAAATAAAGGCCAAACATTTTACCCACTATCTTGTAAAAAAGGTTAGGTCCCTCTGTCGTCTCTTTCTGTCATTGTAAAATTGAATGCAATGTAGGATAGACCTTTTCCTTCCATGTCTATTTATTAAGAAGGGCCTTTCTATAAGGGCATCCTCTGGGACACTCTACTGACAATTTAACCTCCATTGTTCTCTTAAAGGGTTACTCCACCCTAGACATCTTATCCCCTATCCAAAGGATATACAGGGGATGGAGCAGCGTGAAGTCATGGCTCCGCTCCTCGTGACATCATGGCCCGTCCCCTTAATGCAAGTCTAAGGGAGGGGGCGTGATGACCACCACCCCCCTCCCATAAACTTGTATTGAAAGGGGCGGTCCGTGACACCACGAGGGGCGGAGCCGTGACTTAACGATACTCCGGCCCCTGTATTGCCCGTCATTATGTGCAGAGCGAACTCGCTCTGTGCTATAATGATAGCGCAGTGCCGCAGCGAGGATCCCGGGGCTCTCCAGCAGCGGGGCCGTGGCGATCTGACATCTTATCCCCTATCCTTTGGATAGGGGATAAGATGTCTAGGGGCGCAGTACTGCTTAAAGGTAGTTTAACTATATAGCCACATCAGAAATGTATACATGTAGGATGGTTTTAATTGGGAAAATAGGTAAAGGACCACAAATATATGAAAGGATGGCAGTATATGGCAACTTTACTGTTTGGTTTATTTTAAAGCAAAAGAGGAGCATATCATTGTTAAAAAAAGGCTATTTTTGGAGATGGACAGATAGGCCTGTATTTTGAACTTATAAACTTAAATGGGTTTTTGGGTTCAAAATGTGTAATTTTCTCTTATATTGCTATCTTTATAATTTTGGATTTTGATGTTCAGGTCATCGGGTTGTTTTGTGACTTTAGAGCAGTATAAATGCTGGACTGTTTAGAAAGGACATGCTGGAGGCTCAAATTGTGGGTCTTCTTAGAGGACAATGTAAGTAAATAGGGGGGCCATAGCTATAGAGGATATGCTATTTTAAGGGTAAATGCTAGAAGTGAAGAGATAGGGGGAGATTTATCAAAACCTTTTGACAGGAAAAGTTGCCTAGATGTCCATAGCAACCAATCAGATAGCTTCTTTCATTTTGCAAAGGCCTTGTCAAAAATATAAGAAGGGATCTGATTGGTTGCTATGGGAAACTGGGCAACCTTTCCTCTGCACAGGTTTTGACAAATCTCCCTGATAATGTTTAGGCAATTAGGTAGCTATAAGATACTTTAGCACAAGCAGTTAAGTTATTATTGTATTTGATAGTTCATGTATAAGATTTCTTACCCACCTCTGTCTATTGTGAGCATGCGTAATGTTTCAATGAGGGACTTGGGCCTATTAGTTTTGTTATAGCGGTGTGAATAGCTGGGCTTTTACCAGATGCATCAAAATCCTCACTTGTGCACGGTGTCTGGTTTTTAAGAGTAAATAAAGGCCAAACATTTATACCCACTATTTCTAGTCCCTCTGTCGTCTGTTTATGTCATTGTAAAATTGAATGCAATTTAGGATAGACCTTTTCCATTATGACTGTCTGTCTTACCGATTTTTACTGATATCAGAGAGACAAATCTGAGAGTCCATATTTGTTGACTTATATTTTTATTATATCTGCATAGTGTCGCAAGGAGACAAGGACTGAATTATCTTGCTTTGTTTTCTGTCTACAATTATCTTGCTTTGTTTTCTATCTACAGCATATCTAGTTTATTATTTTATCCCTCACTTTAACTAAGTCAGGGAACGGCACCGTGATTGAGGCCACCCTGTTAAGGAGGTGGGTCCATCAAAAGGTAGGGACAGCTGGGGATGGATACTGAGCAATAGAGTGCACTTTCCTTGGTTCTATCTGTGATCACTAATAACATCTGATCATCAAGGGGCATTCATCCTATGTTACAACTGTTGGACACCCTCCCTATTATCTACATATCACCATCCCGGTTACATCTGACATTTACTTATGTATTCGGTCCTGTCTCTTTGTGACATATGCAGATTTCACCAGTTTTTTTTTTTGTGTGTTGGGGATTTGGTTAGTTACACAATAAATTTTAATATTAAGGTTTTATCCGATTTACTAAAAGTTAAGTCTTAAATTACCCTCCATTGAATTTAAAAGAGATATACATTTTCAGTGTTTTTTCTTGTCTCCTAATATCTCTACTACGCACTATAGTCATAGGGTCCATATTTGTTGATTGTCCCGTTGGGCTCCATCACACTAATGGCCGTCAAAGGCAAAAAAAAAGAGAGAGCCTTAATGGCCATTTGTGGCGGAGATCAGCGTCAGTGTGAAAGTGTATTAGGTTTAGTGTGGGTAAATGGGTGACCTTTTTCCTTTAAAGGGGTTCTCCGGTGCTTAGACATCCCCCTATCCAAAGTATAGGGGATAAGATGCTTGATCGCGGGAGTCCCACCGCTGGGGACCCCCAGGATCTTGCACCGGCACTCCGTTTGTAATCAGTCCCTGGAGCATGTTCGCTCTGGGTCTGATTACTGTCGATCACCGGGCCGGCGGCGTGTGACATCACGCCTCCGCCCCCGTGTGACCTCACGCTTCGCCCCTCAATGCAAGTCTATGGGAGGGGGCTATCACCCCCCTTCCCATAGGCTTGCATTGAGGAGCGGAGCGTGACGTCACATGGGGGCGGAGGTGTGACATCACACGCCGTCGGCCCTGTGGTCGCCTTTAATCAGACCCGGAGCGAACACGCTCCGGGGACTGATTACAAACGGGGTGCCACGTGCAAGATCACGGGGGTCCCCAGCAGCGGGACTCCTGCGATCAGGCATCTTATCCCCTATCCTCTAAGCCCCTTTAAGTCCATACTATCTTCTTTATTGAGCCTTAATGCAAACAACATGCAAAGACAGTGGAGAAGGTAACAGCTGTATTACACTGACACTAGCACTTCATCAGACCACGCCCATCTCTAAATGTCATTAGAACTAAATAGTAAACTAATAGGTCACATAGTAGGCGACATGCATTGCTGTAAAGGGCCCGACCGCGGCTGGAGAGGAACTCACCTGTCGCCGCCGCCGCCGTCTTCATCGCCGGGATCCGGGTCTTCAGGGACGAGGTAAGTACCGGGGCCGGTCCCCAGCACTCCCCTGTCCCCCGCCGCGTCCTCCGGTCTTCCTCCCGTCCTCTCCGGACTTCCAGGGGCCAGGCAGGGCGGGAGGAATTAACCCCCCCCCTGCGATTTGTCCGTTAACTAACCGACGGATCGCAGGGGATAGGAGGAGGTTGCAGGCTTGCCACCTCACTCCTATACTTTAGCATGGTCCTGGCTGTCTGTGACAACCGGGATCATGCAAAATTACCGGGCGGTCAGGTCCCAGAGACCCGATTAGCCCGGTATCGCCGCAGATCGCAGGGGCGATTTCCCTAAAAGGCCCCCCTCGGCGTTTGCCCTGGATGCCTGCTTAAGCATTTCAGCAGGCATCCGCTTCCGATCTCTGCCCGGGGCGCGGCAGAGACCGGAGAAACACCAGGACGTATTAGTACGTCCTGGGTCCTTAAAGCCCAGGGTGCCAGGACGTTCTAGTATGTCCTGGGTCCTTAAGAGGTTAAACTGCCACTGCAGTTGTTGAAACCTAGTCTGAGGGTGACAAAGGGTGATTCAAAAACATTTTATATGTTGTTACTGATGAAAATTAAAGACCTTTTGTAATATGGTTTGTACATTTTTTTCATAATATTTAATAAAGAAAATGGCTCCTGAAAATCCCACCACTGGGGTCCCCATACCTATTGGGACACTAACCTGTCCTGCAGCATCAATAGGCTTGTCCATGAGTCATGGACAAGAGATGACTCTAATTACCCCCCACCACAAGGGAGGGACACACCCTCTTCCCCTGAGAGGATTTTTAACACTGTGAGCTAATAAAAATAGGTATTTTTTATTATAAATATAGGTGACAAAAGCATAAAAATTAGATGTACATGGTCAGGATTAGGTACTGAGTAACAAATCGTTGTTTTTGTGGGATCTGACATGTATGCTTTAAAGGAAAATGAAAAACAATTACCATTTTTTCTTCCATAACATTTTTTTCTTGGGTCTAATTTAATGACTTATGAATCTTTGGTAAAAAATACCAAGCAGGGTTACATTGGCAAAGGGAGAAGCACTTTAATGATTTTGTCAATTCAATTACCAAAAAGTTACATACAACATGAATATGTTACCCAATTACAAAATACGGTAAGTCGGAGTTCTTAGATGTCCTTCTTTCTGTTCATGATGGGACACTAAGGACTTTTGAATAGTTTGGATGGCTGGGCTCGCATAACTTTTCAAAAAAGTTCAGGTTGCCGCTAATAAGTTCTAACTGAACCCACAATGCAATAACATTAAAAACATATGTATAACACTGCCTAAGAATTCTAAAGCACTGTATAACACTGCTAGGGTCACCAAGGAATGTATTCAAGAAATTTTAAAGTGGTTCTAAAATTAATGTTATTGTCAAAGTTATGGCGACATGTGGTAACTCATTGTAAGTAACAGCTTGTTTAAAACACATTGCGTTAGCGGATTTGGTATAGTATGTATTACCTATAAGCGCTCAACGCGCAGAAAAAAGTGGCCTCCTTTTGTGGCATATAACCCATTTATTGTAAGGGCCGGGATTCTTTGGCAGCCCAGTAGTTCTTGTTGCACTTCCACCTACCACGTATTGTTGAGTGTTTTATCTATTGCCTCATTATTTAATTTTATTAACCATTAACAAAAAAATCTAAATAATAAAAAATAAACTGTATCACTGATATAGTTACATACTTTGTAAGGCTGAAAAAAGACACAAGTCCATCAAGTTATCCTTATTAATCCCTGTAATGTTGATCCAGAAGAAGGAAAAAACATGAGGTAGAAGGCAATGTTCCTCATCTTCCATGTCTGGCAATCTGAATAGATCCCTAAATCAATGACCCTTCTCCAGTATTTATTCACTTGTTATACTATCAAAGTTTACCTCAAAAAGCAAATTCAAAAGCGCTCCATAGCGTAGCCACCCAAAATAGTAGATGCCTTAGATAATACAGGAAGTGCTTACCGGCTTGGTTGTGTGAAAGCAGGCATAACACTGGTCAAAGCGTCATATACTGAGGTCCAGGTGCAGCCGATCCCTCCGTCTGCAACAACGGGATTAACAAACAGCGCAGATGGACCACGATAGGCAGCTTAAATACTTCTTTGCATTTCCTTTTTATGTGTCTGCATTTAGATTCTGTATGTGGCTCACAAATTCCTCTGTTCTGCTGCTCACTCATTCTGACATCTACTGCTCAGGAAGGGGTGTGTCCGAGGCAAGCACTGAGCCCGCCCTCACTCACTATGCATTCACTTCCTCCCTGAGTCTGCTGTGATGTGCTGGGTCTCTTAAATCAATAACTACAGGCTGCTCTGTAACCCCCCTCGTCTCTGTTTTCAGACAGGAGCCTGATAAACAGCACAGGAGTGAGCCCAGAGAAGTGCTAGTCCTACCCTCACTTCCTGGACTTTGTCCAACCCTGTGCTTCATCTGGAACAAAGATGATGCTGTAGCCGGGTAGGATTATGTTCTGGATGGTATAGGGTCCCTTAGTGTTTTTTTTTTTTTTTTATCAATCACAATTTCTATAAAAAGGAGATAAACATTTTTTATGAAGTTTTGTCAAGATATATAGCATATAAAAAGTTTTTGTTTCTAACAGTGCCCATTTAAACTCCTCTTTTATTGAGCTCACCATAACAACTTCTCTATCACATAGTTCCACCGTCTCACAGTAAGAAAGTGCAGCATTGTTCCCCTGCTTTACATACAGAAAAGAATAAATATCTGCCTTTGCAATAAATGTATTCAAGTTTGGAATAAAAAAGTGTAACCAGAGTGCTAGTAAATGTAGCTTACCTTCTGGAATAAACTGTAATGAGGAGGTTGTCCTGAGCTGACAGCACGACGATGGGGACATTTTGCCGAGGTTCAAGCATCATTGTCTGGTGTCCTTATTCAGTGCAGTGAAATGTTTTTGTATTGTACATGGCTGCAGTGAATGAGTCCTCAGCTCAGGAGCGCAGTGGGGAGCCGTGTATTCAATTTGAATAACAGTAGAAATAATAAGTGCTTGACTTTATAAAAAGGAGTCATTTGAGCAATAAGTGGAGGCTGACAATGCTACAATGATACATTACTTGATTGCTCCCGAATTACCTTTATATCATAGGTATCAAACTGTGCATGATTAGGGGTCATTTTAATTCCAATAACATAGGAGTATTTCTACATTGCAGAACGGACAATGTAAGGTCTATCATTTTCCTGTTAGATAAATGACAATAATTATAGTTAACATAGAGCATCTCTAGTCTACAAATACTTTGGAAATTAGTATAGTGGCTTCGGGCAAAGGCAATGCCTATGTCTCTAAAAAGGCATGTATTGACCTCATTGTATGCTACATGGACAATTTCTAGCATCACACTGGGGTCCATGTTACAGCCACTTTAGGAGTGATTGGTCCTGGACTTAAAATATGCAGTCTGCCTTCAGTATAATACACCCTGCAATGCTCAATACACGCCATAACTATAATAGCACAGTTAAGAAAAATGGAGATGGTAGCTTAGAGACAGATTGTAGTTCTCCATAGAAACTTTAATGAAACCCGGACAACCATGTGATACTTGCAGAAAATAATCATATCTCATTTACTGTAGGGATAGGCTAACATTGGACACATTAGCAAAATACATAGATCTGTATTTGAAATACAGATCTCTGACCCATAGGTACGTTCACGCTTGCAGATTTTGCTGCAGATATTCCACAGCTGATTTTGCTGCTCATTGACTTCAATGGGTGGCAAAATCTGATGCAGAAAATCAGCAGCAAAAAATGCACAGCATAATATGCATGTGTGAACATACTTAGGATCCATTCACATGGGCAGATTTCCTGCATAATTTCCACAGCGTATTTGCTGTAGATAATCGACAGCAGATTTTGCCGAAGGCGGTCCGGCTATGCTGGGAGATGTAGTTTTGGAACAGCTGGAGGTGCCCTGGTTGGGAAACTTATACTTATTGGGGGTATGGGGAAGCTAAATTGTACTATTATTGTAGAAATAAATGATAATTCCTGTATTTATATATCATGACATTGTCTGTAGCATGGCAGTTTGTCAGTACTTACATCACTCATTGGGGGAGATTTATCAAAGGATTTAGACTGGTTTTACCATCTAAAATTGTCGCACAGAAAGTCACAGTCCAAATACGTGCATAAGAGGATTTTTAGAACATGATGCATTCTAGTCTATTTTAGATGGAAAAACGCATTGGTGCTGAATTTATCAATAGCGACTTTTTGGCAAAAAGTCGCATTGGCCGAAAGTACGCTGAAATGTCAGACCATGTTGGAACAGGTTTAAATACAGTCTAAAGCATAGATCCAGAAGTCCGTGCGCAGAAATTATGAAGAGCCGTGCGACTTTTGATCAATTTAGTGCACAATAGACCGGCCTAACCCTCTGTAGGTTGGTCTATATTGATGCGGGACATAGACAACTTTGATAAATCTCCCCCAGTGTCCCCAATTGGGCTCCCAATCAAAATTCCATATGGACCTACCGGTAAGTTTTGGAGTGTGGGGGAAAGCCAACTATCTGGAGGAAACCCATGCAAACATGGGGAGAACATACAAACTCCATGCAGATGTTGCCCTAGGTCTGATTTGAACCCTGGACCTCAGTGGTACAAGGCATATTGTTTTCTAATATGCCTGATCCTTGGGTCACCCAGAAGTAAGCAGAGATGGATCTGGTTTTAGAACAACATTTAAGGGTGAATTGTGTTTGAAAGGCTGATGTAGAAATATTATATAATGCTTGGTGAAATGTCACATGCCAAAAATCCTTACTTCACCTTTGTTGAAAAAACTACATTTATCCTACCCTAGGAAATGTGTTTGTCGCAGACCTATCTGCCTTTCAATTTCTGTATAACAGGATTGCGCAGGGAAGATTTAGCGAAGGTTTAATAGACCAATTACCCACCTCGGGTGAATACGCAGCCCCATGCCGGGTTTTTCATTTCTCATTTCAACCACTTGTTGAGTTGATTTGTATTTTATTTTTGGACACAGAAATATTCTGTGAAATGTATTTGAATAGATGGAATGAGAAAATCTCTATACAGATGGGCAGGAAAAGGCAAATCAATGGGGATTTTTTCACTGTGGCCACTACAGAATGCTTTGGTATTTTAGCAATTACTAACAGTAGCTAATGACAATAGTGCAAAAAGAAACTTTTTTGTTTGACTGTTGGTTTTGAATCTCTTTGCTTTTTCATATCTAATAAATGATCACCTGCAGTCATTCTATATATGTTTACTGACCTTTAGGTACATACCCCAGGCACCATTCTGAAACCACTAGACATGATTATGACAGCAACCAATGTAAAGTTTATTACCAGCTAAATATATAAATGTAAGAACCTGAAGGGTTAATCTACACTGAGGTCTTTTGTTATTCTGGTTATTGTGTAAACACCCTGTTATTTGATGGTCAGCTGACCTCGTTGGCTTTTCACCTGTTCTGGCTCCTATATTAGCTGGCAGTCTGCTCTCACACCCTGTCTGCGAAAGAGCTCATACTCCTAGCTAGTGTTTGAACTGTTTCTTGTATTTCTGGCATATTTGACCCTTTGGCTCCGCTCTCTGACTCCTCTCCTGTTCCTGCGATTTGGCATATCTGTTATATCTTGGTACTGACTTGGCGTGTGGACTGTGGCTTATTGTGTGTGTATTTTTTGTTATTATTTCTGTTAGTGTGTGTGTTTCCATAGAATGTCCCGATCTCTGTCTGTATTATAGTTTATTTTGTTGATGTTTGACTCCCTGCATTTATTCAGGTAAGGACTGTCACCGTAGTTGTGGTCCCGTCGCCTAGGGCAGGTACGCAAGTAGGCAGGACAAGTGGGAGCGGGTGAGTTTAGGACTTCACTCTTCCCTGTCCAGACATGACAATAAATAGAGACATGTGTCATTAGAGATTAAATGTTATGGATGCCTTTTTTCTTACTTTGTACTTATTACCGTTTAAAAAAGATTTTCCCATATGTCTTTATTAAAAGTTGGACTTTCATTTGCTTGTACAGCCTGTACCGCTTGCTGTGTGAGCTCTGTTGCTTATGTAATTTTTTACTGCAGACTGCTGTGTATTTGCTCTCCTCTCTTTCTACAAAGTTTCTCTTAATGTGGATAAGTGCAAGATAATACATTTGGGCGTAAAAACCCAAGGGCAGAGTATAGTATATATAGTATCTGAGGAAAGGGATTTAGGGGTCATTATTACAGAAGACTTAAACGTAGTAAGACAATGTAATAGAGCAGCAGGAAATGCTAGAAGAATGCATGGGTGTATAGGGAGAGGTATTAGCAGTAGAGAGAGGAAAGTGCTCATGGGTGTATAGGTAGAGGTATTAATAGTAGAGAGGGAAGTGCTCATTGGTGTATAGGGAGAGGTATTAATAGTAGAGAGGGAAGTGCTCATGGGTGTATAAGGAGAGGTATTAGTAGTAGAAAGAGGGAAGAACTCATGAGTGTATATGGAGATATTAACTGTAGAGAGGGAAGTGCTCATGCCGCCGTACAAAGCACTGGTGAGACCTCACTTGGAGTATTGTGCGCAGTACTGTATCTCCAAACCATATCTCCAGAAGGATATAGATACATTGGAGAGAGTTTAGAGAAGATCTGCTAAACTAGTAAATGGACTACAGGATAAAACTTAGGTTAAAGGACCTTAACATGTGTAGAAAAAAGACGAGACACAGAGGATATAATATAAACTTTTAAATACATGAAGGGAGTCAACAGTGTAAAGGAGGAGAGCATATTTAAAAGAAGAAAAACTACCAAAAGGACATAGCTTTAAATGAGAGATGAAAGGTTTCTGCAGTAATAGGAGAAAGTATTACTTTACTGAGAGAGTAGTGTATACATGGAATAGTCTTCCTGTAGAAGTGGTTGCTGCAAACACAGTGAAGGAGTTTAAGCATACATGGGATAGGCATTACACAGTTCTTCATGATAAGGTGATAAGGTATAAGGTTATCCTTCATAAAAGACAGGACCACGGATTATTCATAGTATACAGAATATTTGGCAGACTAGATGGTCTGAATGGTTCTTATATGCTGACACATGCTGACTCTGTCACTCTGCAACAAACCTGCATCATTTGGTGCTAAAAAGCTGGATTTTCTGCTGTCGGAAAGCCTCGGTGGTCTTTACCCCAAAGGAAATTGGCTTTCATAATGAATGTGATGTATGAATATCTTTTTACAATAATATTCTCATTTCTTAGACTGGAGTTGTATTGTGTGCACATACTTGTTCCTGGTCCTTGCTGTGATTCTAGTTCTGCAGGGCCCTGAGTAGTTTCTATAGTTCTGACAGTCTCCATTTAATTGTTTAATTCTTTTATTAAACCATTGAACACATCATTAGCCTGATAATCTGGTTTTGCCTGCAGGGCTAACATAATTAACAGCAAATCCACTGTGATCCACACCACCGCTCCGGCTTCTAATATCCGTGTTTTCATGGGGAACCTTCTGTGTTTCACTGATTCTTACTCTAGAGGCTTATGAAACAGTGAGGCTGTGTTCCCGTGTCTTTTTACAGCAAAAACAGCATTTTTTGGGGGATATTTTAATGTACAAAAGATGTCAAAAAAGGGCTGTCTATAGCACTTAATAGAAACATTTCTGGTTATGGATATATTGTATTATGTAACAGTCATTATTTTAGAAAAAGATGGTTTTAGTTTAGCAAACGAAGGCTATAATAAACGGCAATTTTTTTGTGGATTAAAAAGGGCATAATATAGATGATATGAGAAATATAGGTGATAGACTTTTTCTTCTCCATCCGGATTTTTGGCTCCAAATCAGTTTTTAAAGGGTAGCTCCCACCATCTTTTTTTTTTCTTTTTCTTTCTGTCCCTGCCTATTGCCCATCTCTCCCTAACCCCCTCCCTGCTTAAATTTTTTTTTTTTTACTATATAAAAAATGCCTTTTTGTCTGCCTGGTAGTGTGCTCACTACCAGGCAGACTTCCCGAGCAGGCACGACGTCACTGATGCCTGCTGGGGGGGCCGACTTCCGCCCTTAGTTCATCTCCACAGGGTGCCTCCAGCTGTTTCACCACTACAACTTCCAGCTTGCCCTGACATCTATTGGCTGTCAGGGCATGCTGGGAGTTGTAGTGGTGAAACAGCTGGAGGCACCCTGTGCAGCTCCCCCCCCCCCCCCCCGAGGACAATAAATTTGTTATGGCCGCAGTGCTAATCATACTGATCCCCCCCCTCCGCCGCCCACACCGAAAAAAAAAAATTGCTATGGCCGTGGCGCTACCAACCCCCCCCTTCCCCCTCCCTGCTCCAGACATACCCAAGTGCTGCGTCCAGCAGCAGTGCCGCGTATATGCCGAGAGGTGGGTGAGGCCAGGGAGTCAATGCGCTCTCAGTGCTCGCTCCCCCCTGTCTGATTGACAGGCAGGGAGCGAGCGCATTCTGAATGAATTAGGACCTATGCCCAGCCGGCATCAGTCCGAATTCATGCGTGAGGTCACGCCAGTCTGCAGCCGGCCACTAGGAGGGAGACCCCTAGTGGCCAGTTTTCAAATGTAAAATAAGCTAGTTTAATGAAAAAAAAATTATAGATCTATATTAGAGATATGTTGTAGTACATGAGTACTACAACATATCAAAAAAAAATGTTTGGTGACAGTGCCCATTTAAGCTTCCAGTTTATACTGGTTCATATGTTATCGTATACAATACCAGCCAAAAGTTTGGACATGCCTTTTCATACAGCTATTCTTTTTAAAATAAATTTTAACAGGTGATCAGTATATTCTTAGAACCATATATATAATTGAGAGTTAGGTACCTAGAGTTTGCTTAGTGACCCTCTACATCTTTTGGAGCATTCTGTGATGTGAGAATGCAAGTGAACACGTGGTGTCCAGGAGTGGGGACAAATTTTGCTATCATGAACACTGTTCAGGTGGCTGTAGCCTCAAAGGTCCCCAGCACAATCTCAGGTCTATGTCTCAATATGTTTCTATGCAAGTGTATTTTTCCATGTCTTTGTATTCTGCATGTACTGTGCCTAAATAGGGAATAAATTATTGTACTAAAAATCCTGTGTAAATCACTGTGTAGAGCTGATAACATGTCACATGTCCTCCCTCCAGCCAAGTAAGGGCTGTCCTGTCTTCACCCCAGTCCACAGAGACATGGGAGGGATCTAAAGCACATGTTTTTCAGAGAATGAGTAACATCACCCAGGAGCAGCTCTCACACCTTTAGTGGAAATCTGTCTCCAACTATAATATTCTGGATGCAGACAACAAATTGTAACCTTTCTGGTGTGTCCCACTTTATTGCAAGTGCAGGCTGACTTTTACTAAGTACAAGTATCCTCTGAGCCAGCCTGCCCAAAGTGGCATACTAAGGTCTGAAGTCTCCCTTCTGGATGTCCTTAGGTCAGTGACATCTCAGAGTAACCCAAGGAAACATAGGTGAGAGAGAGAGAGATTTTGCAAAGATTACCACGGAACACTCCGTGAAGACCCCTGAAGTATGCACTCTCCCTTGGATAGCTGCCAGCACTTCCCCAAAGTCTAAAGTCTAGAGTTTAGTGTAGTGTAACCAGAACCGCTTATTAAACATCTTATCATGTTAAAGGGGTTATCCAGGAAAAAACTTTTTTTTATATATCAACTGGCTCCAGAAAGTTAAACAGATTTGTAAATTACTTCTATTAAAAAAATCTTAATCCTTTCAGTACTTATGAGCTTCTGTAGTTGAGTTGTTCTTTTCTGTCTAAGTGCTCTCTGATGACAAGTGTCTCGGGAAATGCCCTGTTTAGAAGAGGTTTGCTATGGGAATTTGCTTCTAAACTGGGCGGTTCCCGAGACATGTGTCATCAGAGAGCACTTAGACAGAAAAGAACAACTCAACTTCAGAAGCTCATGAGTACTGAAAGGATTAAGATTTTTTAATAGAAGTAATTTACAAATCTGTTTAACTTTCTGGAGCCAGTTGATATTTAAAAAAAAGTTTTTTCCTGGATAACCCCTTTAATATTATGATCATATGCTATGTTTGAAATACACTTCAAATACTTGTAAATCTTACAATCTGTGAATAACAATATATGTGTAAAAAATCCTGAAATTCTATCCCATAATCTACAGTGAAGTGGTTAAATTGAGTGTCCTTTATTAAACTGGAGAATGTCCAATCTGTAAAGATTACTTTGGCAAAATGGCTTGCAGGAAATTGCAAATCATCCTATCAGCAATAACATTACAGCGATGAGGAGGTTAATCCACAGAAATAGAAAGGCCACACATTATGTAGAAACTGTGTAATCAGCTAATGGAGGAACTTCATTGAAAAGATTGCAGAAAATGTAGGTGGTGTTCCCAGTGAAATAGCTGTGTTATACCATGCATCATGATGTCACCATGACTGTGGCCTTCGCTCTGATCATAGCCATGAATGGAGCTTCAGCGTCTGCAAAGAATTTCTCTTCATGAGAGATCAGGGACATTAGCAATGGAAAAAGTTATCGAAGCAATTGTGGTCCCATCCAAAATCCAGAAGAACAGAGTTGTATCTTAAAGGGGGTACTTTGCTCCTAGACATCTTATCCCTTTTCCAAAGGATAGGGGATGAGATGTCTGATCACGATGTCTGATCTGATCTTTGTGCAGCACCCGACGTTCATTTAGAGTGTTGGGTGTGGGCGGCGGTGGTCATGACGTCACGACCACGCCCCTCATGATGTCACGCCATGCCACCTCAATGCAAGTTTATGGGAGGGGGCATGGCGGTCGCCACATACCTCCAATAGACTTGCATTGAAGGGCGTGGTGTGACATCAAGAGGGGCGTGGTTATGATGTCACGACCCCCGCCACCCGCTCCAAACAGTTCCCAATGCTGGGGCAGCAGAGTACCCCTTTAACCCCTTATGGACCAGGCCAATTTAATTTTTGCATTTTCGTTTTTTCCTCCTCGCCTTCTAAAGATCATAACTCTTTTAAATTTTCATCCACAGACTAGTATGGGGCTTGTTTTTTGCATAACCAGTTGTCCTTATGTACGGCGCAACCAAAAAAAAATACTACTTGTGTGGGGAAATAAAAAAGAAAACCGCAATTTTACAAATTTTGGAAGGTTTTGTTTTCACGCCGTACAATTTACGGTAAAAATGACATGTCTTTATTCTGTGGATCAATACAATTAAAAGGATAACCATGATTACCGTATTTATCAGCGTATAATACGCATTTTTTAGGCTAAAATTTTCTGGCCTAAAATCTATCTGCGTGTTATACGCCGATAAGCCGCTGCAGTTCAATGATTTAAAGCGGGTGCTTTAAATCAATGAACTGCAGCGGCTTTTGCAGGTAAAGAGACCTGCCGTCGCTGCCCGATTCTCTGCCCCTGCCTATCCTGTGGTCCAGAGACTGCCGGCTCCGCTGCCCCATTGCCTCCCCCATCCCCGGTTTTTCTGACCCCGCAGAGGCCCCCAGGAAAGGCAGGGGGAGAGAGGCCATCGCTGCCCGCTTCTCTCCCCCTGCCTTTTCTGGGGTCTAGAGCCCTGCTGCCGCAGCTTCTCTCCCCCTGGCTATCGGTGCCACTGCCCCATTGCCGGCTCCGCAGCCCCATTGCCTCCCCCATCCCCGGTTTTATAATTACCTGTTGCCGGGGTCGGGTCCGCGCTGCTTCTGGCTCCGGTGTCGCATCTCCTGCGTCGCAGCTATGCGCTGAGCTGTGCAATGACTAGTGACGTCGCATTGAAGACGTCACTTGTCACTGCGCCTCGCAGCGCATAGCAACGACGCAGGAGACCGGCACCGGAGCCAGAAGCAGCGCGGAACCGACCCCGGCAACAGGTAATTATTAAGCCGGGGTTGGGGGAGGCAATGGGTCAGCGGCGCCGATAGCCTGGGGGAGAGAAGCGGCGGCAGCAGGGCTCTAGACCCCAGGAAAGGCAGGGGGAGAGAAGCGGGCAGCGATGGCCTCTCTCCCCCTGCCTTTCCTGGGGGCTTCTGCGGTGTCAGAAACAGTGTATCGGGGTATACACATGCACACACACGCACTCTCATTTTACCAAGGATATTTGGGTAAAAAACTTTTTTGACCCAAATATCCTTGGTAAAATGAGAGTACGTGTTATAGGCCGGTGCGTGGTATACCCCGATAAATACGGTACATACTTTTCTATTATTGTTGAGCTTAAAAAAAATTGCAAACTTTTTAACCAAATTAGTACTTAAAAAATCCCTCTATTTTGATGATCTATAACTTTTTCATTTTTCTGTATAGGTGGCGGTATGAGGGCTAATTTTTTGCGCCATGATCTGTACTTTTTATTGATACAACATTTGTGTATATAAAACTTTTATACATTTTTTTATTAATTTTTTTTAAAAGAAATGTGACAACAAAGCATCAATTTTGGACTTTTTTTTTTAACGTTCACGACGTTCACCGTACGTGATCATTAACATTATATTTTGATAGTTTGGACATTTACGCACGCGGCACTACCAAATTTGTTTATTAATTTTTTTTTACACTTTTTTGGGGGTACAATGTGAAAAAGGGACATTTTACATTTTATTGGGGGAGGGTTTTTTTCACATCTTTTATAAATCTTTTTTTACTTCTATTTTAACACTTTAATAGTGTTTAATAGCAATAAGTGTATTGCTAATACTGTTCAGTGCTAAATATCTTCTGCTCTGATCTGCTTGATCTCAGACCAGAGCAGAAGAAGCCAGGAAGGTGACGGAGACAGGTGATCCCCGTGGCCATGCTGCGGGTGACCAGATCAGTATAAAATGTAGCCGCGCTGCCACAGATGCGTGGTCTGCCTCACATGACCCGATCATTACTGACCTGATCATCACTCCGATACTCACGGTCATGTACAGGACGTAAATGTACGTCCTGGTGCGCTAAGTACTGCCGCACCAGGACGTACATTTACGTCCGCGGTCGTTAAGGGGATAAAGTTCTTTGACCTCAATGCAATATTTCATGTGCTCTCCACTTACCATGTGCAATTTGCAATACAAGTGTCTTCTTATTTGGGTCCTTCAATACAAAAGGTACTGGATGGAACTGCTACCCTGGTACCCACTATACATATACCCTGGCAATAGGGTAAATTTCGCAGGATTTTGACATTCCAACTAAACATAAAAAGGTATGGAGAGTCAGGGAAGAAAGGAATCTGAATTATGATCATTTTTTCCATTTGTGCCATCCACTGTACAGGAGTAATAACATATGTTTAATGAATATGTTAGATTTTTTGGCGTATAGGCAAAAAAAAAAAAAAGGAGGGATTTTATATATATATATATATATATATATATATATGTATATATATATTTATATAAAATTTAAAACTTTTGATGTCCCCCTGTATAAGCCATTTGTAACACTCACGTTTCAGAAGACAGGAACTCAGGTGGATGTCGAACTGCTGGACCTGTGCGGCAGATGACTCGCACCATACCAGGGAGCAGAGTCTAAGGTGACGCTGGTTTTCACCAGAGACCGGGATGGACTTGCTTCGGCAGGCGGCACCCAGGTCGCTTCCCCTGGCAAGGCTCAACCCCACAGGTGGCTGAGGAGCTGCGAGGCACATGAGGGATAAGGCAGCTCGTAGTATGGATAGCAGAAGGTCAGGGCAGGTTGCACGGTTGTGTAGTCAGGACGTAGCAGGAGGTCAATAGGCAGGCGGCAGAGAAGCAAGGTCGGGTCACAAGCGAAGGATCAGATACACGGAAAGGCAGAAACAGAAATGCTTTCTCTCAGGCTCAAGGCAACAAAGATCCGGCAGGGGAGTAAGGAGGAATATATAAATGAGCCACAGGTGAATCACACTAATGAGCGCACTTGCCCTTTAACCCCTTCATGACCCAGCCCATTTTCACCTTCATGACCTGGGCATTTTTTGAAAATCTGACCACTGTCACTTTAAACATTAATAACTTTGGAATGCTTTTACTTATCATTCTGATTCCGAGATTGTTTTTTCGTGACATATTCTACTTTATGTTATCGGTAAAATTTCACTGATATTTGTATCCTTTCTTGGTAAAAAATCTAAAAATTTCATGAAAATTTAGAAAATTTAGCATTTTTCTAACTTTGAAAGTCTCTGCTTCAAAGGAAAATGGATATTCCAAATAAATTACATATTGATTCACATATACAATATGTCTACTTTGTGTTTGCATTAAAAAATTGACAAGTTTTTACTTTTGGAAGACACCAGAGGGCTTCAAAGTTCCGCAGCAATTTTCCAATTTTTCTCAAGATTTTCAAAATCGTAATTTTTCAGGGCCCAGTTCAGGTTGGAAGTGGATTTTAAGGATCTTCATATTAGAAATACCCCATAAATGACCCCATTATAAAAACTGCACCCCCCAAAGTATTCAAAATGACATTCAGTAAGTGTTTTAACCCTTTAGGTGTTTCACAGGAATAGCAGCAAAGTGAAGGAGAAAATTCTAAATCTTCATTTTTTACACTGGCATTTTCTTGTAGACCCAATTTTTGAATTTTTACAAGGGGTAAAAGGAGAGAAATCACCCTAAAATTAGTAACCCAATTTCTCTTGAGTAAGGAAATACCTCATATGCGTATGTAAAGTGTTCGGCGGGCGCAGTAGAGGGCTCAGAAGGGAAGGAGCGACAATGGGATTTTGGAGAGTGAGTTTTTCTGAAAGGGTTTTTGGGGGGCATGTCCCATTTAGGAAGCCCCTATGGTGCCAGAACAGTGGACCCCCCGCACATGTGACCCCATTTTGGAAACTATACCCCTCATGGAATTTAATAAGGGGTGCAGTGAGCATTTACACCCCACTGGCGTTTGACAGATATTTGAAACAGTGGACTGTGCAAATCAAAAATTTTATTTTTCATTTTCACAGACCACTGTTCCAAAAATCTGTCATACACCAGTGGCGTGTAAATGCTCACTGCACCCCTTATTACATTCCGTGAGGGGTGTAGTTTACAAAATGGGGTCACATGTGGATATTTATTGTTTTGCGTTTGTCAGAACTGCTGTAACAATCAGCCACCCCTGTGCAAATCGCCTCAAATGTACATGGTGCACTCTCCCTTCTGGGCCTTGTTGTGCGCCCCCAGAGCACTTTGCGCCCACATATGGGGTATCTCCGTACTCAGGAGAAATTGCGTTACAAATTTAGAGGGTCTTTTTTCCCTTTTACCTCTTGTGAAAATGAAAAGTATAGGGCAACACCAGCATGTCAGTGTAAAAAATTTATTTTTTTACACTAACATGCTGGTGTAGACCCCAACTTCACCTTTTCATAAGAGGTTAAAGAAGAAAAAGCCCCCCAAAATTTGTAAGGCAATTTCTCCCGAGTACGGCGATACCCCATATGTGTCCCAAAACTGTTGCCCTGAAATACGACAGGGCTCCAAAGTGAGAGAGCGCCATGCGCATTTGAGGCCTGAATTAGGGATTTGCATAGGGGTGGACATAGGGGTATTCTATGCCAATGATTCCCAAACAGGGTGCCTCCAGCTGTTGCATAACTCCCAGCATGCCTGGACAGTCAATGGCTGTCCGGCAATACTGGGAGTTATTATTTTGCAACAGCTGGAGGCTCCGTTTTGGAAACAGTAGCGTACCAGACGTTTTTCATTTTTTTTGGGGAGGGGGGGCTGTGTAGGGATATGTGTATATGTAGTGTTTTTACTTTTTATTTTAGGTTAGTGTCAGTGTAGTGTAGTGTTTTTAGGGTACAGTCACATGGGCAGAGGTTCACAGCAAGTTTGCCGCTGGAAGTTTGAGCTGCAGCGCAAAATTAGCGCCATCTCAAACTTGCAGCACTCACTGTAAACCTCCGCCCATGTGAGTGTACCCTGTACATTCACATTGGGGGGAGGGGGCAAACATCCAGCTGTTGCAAACTCCGAGCATGCCCTTTGGCTGTCCGTGCATGCTGGGAGTTGTAGTTTTGCAACAGCTGGAGGAACACTGGTTTGGAAACACTAAGTTAAGTAATAAACTTTCAAGTGTTTTGCAACCAAACTTAGTGTTTCCAAACCAGTGTGCCTCCAGCTGTTGCAAAACTACAACTCCCAGCATGCATGGTCTGTCAGTGCATGCTGGGAGTTATAGTTTTGCAACAATTGCAACAGCTGGAGGCACTGAGGTAGGAAACGGACAATGTTTCCCAACTAGTGTGCCTCCAGTTGTTGCAAAACTACGACTCCCAGCATTCCCAGACTGCCAAGGCATGCTGGAAGTTGTAGTTCGGCAATATCTGAAGGATCAGATGTTGCCGAACTACAACTTCCAGCATGCTTGGGCAGTCTGGGCATGCTGGGAGTTGTAGTTTTGCAACATCTGGAGGTCCACAGTTTGGAGACCACTGTATAATGGTCTCCAATCTGTGCTCTTCCAGATGTTAGAGAACTACAACTCCCAGCATGCCTGGACAGACTGAGCATGCTGAGATTTGTAGTTTTGCAACATCTGGAAGAGCACAGATTGGAGACCATTATACAGTGGTCTCCAAACTGTGGACCTCTAGATGTTGCAAAACTACAACTCCCAGCATGCCCAGAAAGCCAAAGGCTGTCTGCGCATGCTGGGAGTTGCAGTTTTGAAACTCTCAGAGGCAGCAGTGAGATCGCTTTACCGCGATCTCACTGCTGCCAATGAAGATGCCGCACTGCTGCCGGAAACTCACCTCCGGGACGCAGCACAGCCGGGACCGCACGGAGGACGCCGGGACCGCACGGAGGACGCCGGGACCGCTCGGGACACCGCTCCGACGGGTAAGTGACGCCGGGGGACGGGTCAGGGACACTTAGCAGAGCAGTGTGTGTCCCGATCCCCGTGATCCGGACTCACACACCGCGCTGCTAAGTATTCTGATAGCGAAACGCTGCTATCAGCTAGTCAGATTTGACCAGCTGATAGCAGCGATCGCTGGGGGGTGGGGGACGAAACCCCCCGTGGTCGCACGGTAAGATGGCTGGCTATCAGTGATAGCCACCATCTTTCCGGGCGCTGCGGGATGCCGCGAGTAGTGGCAGTAATGTCCATGACGTACCTGTATGTCATGGGTCGGGATCACCTTGCCACCCATGACGTACAGGTATGTCATAGGTCGGGAAGGGGTTAAATCTTAAAGCTCCGGTGCATGCGCGCCCTAGGAAACGGGGACACGCGCGCCGGAACAGTGAGGCGGAGGCTGGGGCAGGAGAAGTACCAGGTGAATGACGAACTGGGGCTCGCATGCAAGTCCCAGTCCCGTCGGCAGCAGCAGGTAGCGGGATCATGCGCTCACGGCCAGCGTGTGCAGCCGGAGCGCATAACGTAACACAATTTTTAGATTTCTTGTTCTGATCAATGCAATGCTGTTGCATTTCATTGATTAGATAAATTGGTGCTCTTCTAGTACAGCCTGCCTGAAGTAGTCAGTACAAACATATCAGCCATGACATGCAAGGAGGCTGCCATGGTAAATGATTGTGTCATGGGGGTGCTGATTTGACCCCTGAAAGGTGCAGCACCTGCCACTAGTTCACTCTATACATGTTTAGATTTCTGCATATGCATTAATGTTATTTTGTTCTAGAAATGTATCTAACCCAGAACTGCTTCTGCTGTGTCCTGTTCCTGAGGCAGACTGTTCTATAAATTCACAATTCTTTTGTAAAGAGGGATTTTTACCCCTGGAGACTAAATCTTTTTTTTTTTCCTTCTCCAGACGAAGGGAGTGCCCCCTTGTCCTTAGAGCTTTTTTTTTTTTTTTTTACCTGGAACAGTTTTCCCCATATTTTTTGTATTGTATTGCCAATATATATTATTTGTATCCCACCTTAAATGTCTCTTCTCAAGACTAAACAAATTCTATTAATCTTTCATCAAAGCTAAGATGTTCCATGCCCCTTATTAGTTTAGGTTAAGCTATTCCTACCCTTCTCCTAGATGCAGAATGTTGCAAAATGGCAACAAATTGGGTGCCGCAATTTGCTGCTGTTGACCCATCAACTTCTCAAAACCAGTATATTTGATGTATTCCACAGGAACATATCCTTGAGGGGGACACTCAACATTTATAGTGGGGCAAAAAAGTATTTAGTCAGCCACCAAGTTCTCCCACTTAAAAAGATGAGAGAGGCCTGTCATTTTCATCATAGGTATACCTCAACAATGAGAGACATAATGAGAAAAAAAAAACATAACATCATTGTTTGATTTTTTAAAGAATTTATTTGCAAGATTTCTGGCTCTCTCAGACCTGTAACTTCTTCTTTAAAAGTCTCTTCTGTCCTCCACTCGTTACCTGTATTAATGGCAGCTGTTTGAACTTGCTATCAACCTGTCCATAGCCTCAAACAGTCACACTCCAAACACCACTATGGCCAAGACCAAAGAGCTGTCGAAGGACACCAGAAACAAAATTGTAGACCTGCACCAGGCTGGGAAGACTGAATCTGCAATAGGCAAGCAGCTTGGTGTGAAGAAATCAACTGTGGGAGCAATTATTAGAAAATGGAAGACATACAAGACCACTGATAATCTCCCTCGATTTGGGGCTCCACACAAGATCTCACCCCGTGATGTCAAAATCATCACAAGAACGGTGAGAAAAAATCCCAGAACCACATGGGGGACCTAGGGAATGACCTGCAGAGAGCTGAGACCAAAGTAACAAAGGCTACCATCATTAACAAACTACACCACCAGGGACTCAAAACATGCAGTGCCAGAAGTGTCCCCCTGCTTAAGCCAGTACATGTTCAGGTCCATCTGAAGTTTGCTAGAGAGCATTTGGATGATCCAGAAGTGGATTGGGAGAATATCATATGGTCAGATGAAACAAAAGTAGAACTTTTTGATAAAATCTCAACTCGTCATGTTTGGAGGAGAAAGAATGCTGAGTTGCGTCCAAAGAACACCATACCTACTGTGAAGCATGGGGGTGGAAACATCATGCTTTGGGGCTTTATTTCTGCTAAGGGACCAGGGCGACTGATCCGTATAACGGAAATAATTAATGGGGCCATGTATCGTGAGATTTTGAGTGAAAACGTCCTTCCATCAGCAAGAGCAGTGAAGATGAAACGTTGCTGTGTCTTTCACCATGACAATGATCCCAAACACACCCACTGGGAAACGGAGGAGTGGCTTCGAAAGAAGCATTTCAAGGTCCTGGAGTGGCCTAGCCAATCTCCAGATCTCAACCCCATAGAAAACCTTTGGAGGGAGTTGAAGGTCCATGTTGCCCAGCGACGGCCTCAAAACATCACTGCTTTAGAAGAGATCTGCATGGAGGAATGGGCCAAATACCAGCAACTAGACATGTGCAATTCATTTCGGAACGAATACTAAACGTAACGAATTTTCCCGTTTTCGGGTGTTCGTTACAATCCGAATGCACGAAAAAAAAAATCGAATATTTCCGAAAAAGAATACGAACATACAGTTAACGAATGCATTCGTTAAGTAACACATAACGAATAATGCATGTTAACGAATAATGAATGCATTCGTTATCAGTAAACCGAATGTAAGGAATTAATTAGATTTTTTTCATTGGGTTTACCTGAGGAAAACTTGCCTTCCTACACAGAGAAAACTGCAAAAAAAAGGTGAAAACAACAAGAATCCTAAGGTAACACCTGCTATTTATTACAAAAGAGGATCAGCAAGTGAAACTAATGTGCATTTCGTTTAGTAATGAATGCAAAATTTAACGAATTTTACAGATATAACGAAAGATCCGAATTAACGAATGCATTCGATGTTATTAACGAAGGCATCCGAAAACTAAAGACATTTTCGCGGATGCATCTGAAAACCGAATATGACGAATGCACAGTATTCCGAATATTCACGGAACAGAAAATTTTTAAGAAACGAAAACGAACAAAAGGAAAAAACTAATTTTTGGGTTCTGCACATGTCTATCAGCAACAGTGAGTTAAACCCTTGTCAAGAATTACAGAAAACATTGTACTGAGATGAACTTTTGTTATTGACCAAATACTTATTTTCCACCATAATTTGCAAATAAATTCTTTAAAAAGCAGACAATGTGATTTTATCGATTTTTTTTCTCATTATTTCTCTCATAATTGAGGTATACCTATGATGAAAATTGCAGTCCTCTCTGATCTTTTTAAGTGGGAGAATTTGCACAATTGGTGGCTGACTAAATACTTTTTTTGCCCCACTGTATGTAGTGCATAGATAACGACAGTACTTTTCTATATGTATCAAATTGTATACTGACCCTTACTGTCTCTCTATAGAAAGGAGTGGCCATTGAATTTCATGTATACAGGGATTACAAACTGACTTTTTTACAGTAGTATACATTAGATGCAGACCTGCAGTTCCTTCTATAAAAACACAATAACTGTAGTACAGATACCGTCACAGAATGAGCAATTTTATTACTAATGAATCTCATTATAATCCAGCAATCCAATGGGACTAATTCCATTACAGATCTATAATGTTTGCTGGTGAACACAGACATCACATGGTTACCATGCACCATTCACCAACATAATGCAATAAGGCAAATATGTAATTTAATTGCAGCTCCGCCAGCTATCTGTATTTTTTTTTTATCTTGGTTAATCTTAGAATGACTTAATTTCTAATCCTAATTCACTCCATTCTAAACATAGTAGTTTTAAAGTCGTACATTTCACTGTTTCGGAATCCATTAGTGTTAGGGAGATTCTTAACAAACAAAGTCGTTCTAATTTTGTTTGCTGGAATCATTTGTTCTGCTTTGCAGACCTAGTTTTTTTCTTCCTTCGTCATACTGTCCTAATTAAGTCTTTCTTTGGATTTTTTTCCCCTCCATTGTGATTGAGTATTGATCACTACATCCCGGTGCAGTGATTCTGTGCCAGGTCTGCCATCCACTTTATTATGCTTGAACTATTTTAGAAGTGCCATATTTCTACTTAATGCAAAGAAGCAAATTAACCTTCATTTGACCTTGTTCTTCCGGTTTTAAGTGCAGTGGTTTGTGTTACAGTTAGCAGCGGCCATGATGGACTCACCAGTCACATCTATTAACCAGGCTTACATTCACAACATATCCATTGCAGACTTGCTGTAACCTAATTGAAAATACTCAGAAGTGCCAGATTCACTGCTTTCATTGTTATGGCAGCCATGTCTGCATTCATAGCGCCAGCAGAAATTACAAATAGACATAATCGAATTTTAGTCAGAGATTCTGCAGATGCGCCAGCATTCTAAATAGCACATGAAGCAATGCAATGAAGATTTTGGGCCTCATTTACTAAGCTGAAACAAACAAGTTTTTATCGGGTTATTTTGGCGCAGAGTGTCTGCAAAATGTCTGTGCCAGCGTGCAACAGTGTGCCCCAGGAAAATCCGACAAACCCGACATTGCACTGGGAAAAAACGAAAAAGGGGCATGGTATGTCACAAAAAGGGGCGTGGTATGTCACAAAAAGGGGCGTGGTTTCACAACCCGACCTATTTACTGTTGAATTCACAGAAAATCCTGTGGATAAATGGCTGGAAATTTCCACCTAGAAAAAGCTGGTCAGAAAATTTTCCTGACTTTTCCCAATAGTAAATAGAGAGGAATCCTGCAAGTCTGAAACAACATTTCTTACTAGTAAAAACCCGACATTGTGTGAATTATTCTGCAATGCAAACTGGGCATGATTTTGAGGGTGTGGTTAATGTACAGAAAATGTATCTTATTCTAGGTTCACATTTCCATTGAGCTCCACTAAAGGGAATCCTTTACAATGGGAATTAAGCAGAGAAAAAAAATTGTGCTTAAACTACCGGATCCGAGACAGGCCCCATTCAAATCAATGCGATCCATCGGAAGCTGGTGGTGACCGGGTGGAGTTAGTTGAGCCCTGACCCGTTTTGGGGCCATTTTGGGCAAAAAGAAAAAAAATATTTGAACGCAATATGAACCTAGCCTTACTTTTCTTGCTGATAATACTGTATTTGCCGGATATACTGGACAGGCCTTTCTTTTTGCTAACAATGCAGTTCATCTGGGAAGGCGAGTATTGTTTTATTACTATTAAGCAACAAAGGGGGTTCTACCTACTTCTCTCCTAGGGCCTGAAATCAAGCGCAGAATCTTCCTGTGTGGCATACAATACATACCCTTGACCGGTGATGGCCACAACTGGGATGGCAAGTATCCACCTTATTAAAAGAAAACATTTTTAAACAATGGCGGAGGAGGTGAGACACAATAATGTTCCTTCATTGTTTTGTTTTCCACTCTGTTTTGGCGTTAGAGCCTAAGTTCTTTAAGTTCCTGAGCTGATCTGCTGTACCAGCCTGGGTAAGACATTTGGTATCAATGCCCCAGGACTGACGCTTGTTCTACATACCAGCCTCTGTAGGACATTCGGTATCAATGCCCCAGGACTTCAACATGTTTAAGTTTAAGTTTTGCAACGTTTAAGAACTGTGCCTGACCTTGGGCCAAGAAGTAATCAAAATGCTTTTGTGCCTGACTCTGTCGAGAACTATTACTAGATATTCTTATACCTTTCTAGTTGGTTGCGATTAGTGCTAGAAAGTCTTTCC
The DNA here is from genome assembly GCF_029499605.1 of Hyla sarda. Taxonomy (NCBI): domain Eukaryota; kingdom Metazoa; phylum Chordata; class Amphibia; order Anura; family Hylidae; genus Hyla; species Hyla sarda. Next base: position 533,757,093 of record NC_079189.1, read on the forward strand.
TAGTTAGGATTGTCTAGTGCAGAAAAATTGTATATTCTAGTGTAAAAGTGCACTTATCATATTGTCATTTCATTGTGCTTTCTTTAACCCCTTAAGCACACAAGCCATTTTGGCCTTAAGGACACAGGACATTTTTATTTTAGCATTTTTGTTTTTTTTCTCCTTGCATTCTAAAAATCATGACTATATTTCCATCCACAGACCCATATGAGAGCTTATTTTTTGCATGACCAATTGTACTTTGTAATGACACTTTTTATTTTACCATAGAATGTCTGGCAAAACAAAAAAAAAGTATTATTTGTGTGGGAAAATTGAAATGAAAACTGCAATTTTGCATATTTTCGAGGGTTTTGTTTTTATGCTGTACACTTTACAGTAAAATTGACAAGTTTTCTTTATTCTGTGGATCAGTACAATTAAAATGATACCCATGATTACATACTTTTCTATTATTGTACTGACCACCTATAACATTTAAATTTTTTCGAACACGGGGATGTATGATGGCTCTTTTTTTTCACCGTGGTCTGTAGTTTTTATTGGTACCATGTTTGTGTATATGTGATATAATATTTATTTTTTATACATTTTTGTAATAAATTTTTTGGATTTTTTTTTACGTTTACGCCGTTTACCGTACAGAATCATTATATTTTGATAGTTTGGACATTTATGCACACTGCGATGCCAAATATGTTTATTAATTATTTTTTTATGCTTTTTGGGGATAATATGGGAAAAAGAGACTATTTACATTTTTATAAATTTTTAAAAACTTTTTTTTTACACTTTTTATGTTCCCGTAGGGGACATTTATTGCAATCATTTGATTGCTAATACTGTTCAGTGCTATGCATTGGCATAGCACTAATCAGTGTTACCGAGGATCTTCTGCTCTGGTCTGCTCGATCTCAGACCAGAGCAGAAGACCCCTGGAGACGGACGAAGGCAGGTAAGGGGACCTCCATCCATCATTATGGCAGCGCTGCAGGCAATCCGATCATCTATTTTAATGCCCGCACTGCCGCAGATGCCGTGATCTGTATTGATCACGGCATCTGAGGGGTTAATGGCGGACATCAGAGCGATCGCTGATGTCCGCCATTACCAGCAGGTCCCTGGCTGCTGATAGCAGCCAGGACCTTCCGCGCATGATGCGAGCACCGCATGTTGCGATCTATTTGATTTACTGCTCAGGCTGGACAGGAGGTATATACAGTGTCTATGTAGATGGCTGTATATTGTATAAGCCAGAAGGGGTTAACTAGTGATACTCAGCATTGTTAGCTGACCCCTTCCGTGCTGAGCTGGCACTGAAGACTGAGCCCAGCAGTGGGGCACACTATCCTGCGATGTATATGCAAAATGCAAGAACATCATAAGAATCCCAGAGTATAGTTAGTACTTCAGGCATGGTCCGGCGGATATATCCAAGTTAGCGGGGATTTCTGCTAAGTATTTTAGCCTAGAATAGTATCAGGGTGCCACACAGTATAATTGGAATCGTAGACCTTGCGGTTAGAGTGGTAGCATAGCTGTTGTCACCTAGTATGTGCTAATTAAAAGAAGTAGATGGTTCACCACAAGGGTAGGAGAGAAAAAAAGGAGGGAACATAAATAGATAGTAGAAAAAGAAGAGGAAAACCATTGCATGGCCAGAGGCATCATGTTGTTCCACTACAGAAACTATGCAGTCCCCAAGGTATGATTTTCCTCACCCAGGATTGGACTTCAAGTCAAACTTGTTGCAATGAGTGGCATTGCCAGATGTATGAGAGGGTTCCTATATATGTACCAGATCTCCAAAAGTGGGGAGACAAGTGAGCGATGTAACTTTTCTTGGCTGTGGTACCAGTACATGAGAATTTTACAATGGTTTTCCCTGTGGGATATACAGAAAAAAGATTTGTCAGTTAGCATCCAAATTGTTTGCCATTGTATTAAAGAAAGTGGTTCCTCAATCTACGCTTCCCACTTGTCCATGTAGGAAAAAAATTAGAGAGACCCATTGATGAAAACAGTATATTGTAAATTCTGGATATCATGCCACTAGTAGTGATGGAACCCCTACATTGCAGTTCAAAAGGTTTAGGTGGAGGGAATGTCATGTCCCTGGTTGTCATGTTTAGATATTTTTGAATCTCCTGATAGATTGAGCATGATTCCCTAGGGGGATTATATATGTCTCTTAGAGTTTTGAGGGGCAGGAGGGTACGTCTAATTGGGTCTACTAGATCTGCCACCTGGAACAATTTGGCTTTAATCCATAGGGAAATTACTTCTATGGTACAACTATTGGTGATTTGGGGATTATATAAAAGAGGGGTAAGAAGAGTTTTAGAGAATTTTAAGGAGAAGGGAATGGAGGATTATTCCCAAATGTTTTTGGTCAGTAATTTATTAGTTTTGAGAGGGTTTATAGACCAGAAAAGAAAACTCGGTGTGTGTATCAACATTTTCTCAATCTCGGTCCATTTATTAAAGGCTAGAAATGTTGTCTACGAGGGGATCCTACATAAGTGTACTGCCAGGTAATATTTATGGAGATCCGGAACTGCCAGACCACCACATTTTTTCTTTGCCTTGAGGACCGAGTGAGTGAGTCTGTGGTCACCCGTCCCTTCCAGATAAACTTAAAGAGTACTTGTCACCAAACTGAACTTTTAGTATATTGTTCCTTATGTAATTATAAGACACTTTGCAATTTACTTGCAGTTAAAATTCTCAACCTTTATATGTTTTGAATGTGATAAAAAACAAACGGCCACTAGGTGGCTCTGTTCTTTTCCCTGCGCAAGTCAAACAATTAGTTTGGTCTCCTCCCAGCCTAACAGGAGAACAAACTCAGAAAGTGCATGCGGGGCATGGCGAGGCACAGCTCTCACAGGCTTCAGTGACGTTGTGCCAGCTGGGGAACACCCACTTTCTCCTGCCGGGAGCTCAGGCAATGTGAGCAAAGGGAAAGGTATGATACAGATGTTTTTAAAGCTCAGAATTTTTTTTTTTTTTTTAAGTGCAGGAGGGATGGAAGGAGTAGTTTGTAATATAATCTGAGTTAGTTTAGAAAACATGATTTTATGAAAGGTACTAAAATTTCTTCAGGGTTCCCTTTGGTATTGGGACGGGTAATGTTTAAGGAGATACATAATTTTAGGCAGGATGGACATTTTGATTGTGGCAATCCTGCAGAACAGGGATAACCGTAAAGAGGACCATTTGTCCAGGAGAGCTTTGATGTCTTGAAGAAGTGGTAGGACATTATGTTTATATATGGTCGGGTAGGTATGAGTAAGGCATATCCCTAGGTATCCCTAGGTAATTTGATTTGTTACTTATATGGGAAATTTTGTTTCAAGACTGTAAGAGTATTATCTGGAGTGTTAATTGGCAGGGCCTCTATTTTGTTAGAATTTATTCTGTACCCTGAAAGACGCTCGTACACATCTAACGCAACATGCAAGAAAGGCAGCAATATTTAAGGATTATAAATAGTTAATGGCACATCATCAGCAAAAAGCAACATTTTTCATTCTTGCGAGTTTACTATTACTTTCTGAATATCTGAATTATTACGTATGTGTGCTGCTAGAGGCTCTATGCTAAGGATGAAGAGCAATGGGGACAGAAGGCAGCTTTGAAATTTGGGAGATGTGGCATGTGGAAGTCGGATTTGCACCGAGGAAGAAGTGCACAGGCTGGAGAGGCAGTGAGGAAAGGACTGGAAATGCCATAAGCTCGGAGAGCAGACATAAAAAATGGCCAGCTTAGCCTATCAAAGGCCTTTTCAAACCCATCCAAACTTAACAGGACTCCTGGAGTTTTAGTTTTGTTCAGTATGTCTGTCAGGTCGATGTTTCGTCTAGTGCCATCTCCAGCCTGCCTGTCTAATACTAATCCTACCTGGTCTTTGTTAATTAAATATGGAAGGACAGACCATAGTCTGTTTGTTAAAATATTTGTGAAAAGTTTTAAATTCGAATTTATAAGGTGATAAGGCATGATTACTGGGATCTTTTCCTGCTTTTGGTATAACTGTTATAAATGAGTTTAACATAGTGGAGGGAATAGAGGAGTTTAGCAAGAAGAAATTGAATAAAGTTAGTAAGTGTGGGGACAGTATTTCTGAATATGTCTTTTAATAAAGGAAGGGGAGACCATCAGGACCTGGTGCTTTCCCGTTGGGTAACCGATTTAATGTTTCTTGAAACTCTTCCATGGAGATTTGGGTATTTAAAGGGGTACTCCGGTGCTCACACATCCAAAGGATAGGGGATAAGATGCCTGATCGCGGGAGTCCCGCAGCTGGGGACGCCCGGTATCATGCACGCGGCACCCCGTTTGTAATCAGTCCCCGGAGCATGTTTGCTCCGGGACTGATTACCGGCGACCGCAGGGCCGGCGGCGTGTAAAGTCACGCCTCCGCCCCCGTGTGACGTCACGCTCCACCCCGATAGCTATCACGCCCCCTCCTGTAAGCTTGCATTGAGGGGTGGAGCATGACATCACACGGGGGCGGAGGCGTGACGTCACACGCCGCCCGCCCTGTGATCGCCCGTAATCAGACCCAGAGCGAACACGCTCCGGGGACTGATTACAAACGGGGTGCCGCGTGCAAGATCATGGGGGTCCCCAGTGGCGGGACTCCCACGGTCAGGCATCTTATCCCCTATCCTTTGGATAGGGGATAAGATGTCTAAGCACCGGAGTACCCCTTTAAGGAGTGATTAGTTCAATCGCCAAGGACATATTCCTTTTGGCATTGAGGTTGGTTTTAAATCTAACATAACTGGGTCATGATCTGACCATGTGATAGGATGCATCAATGCTTTCCCAGTCAGTCAGTGGCCCAAAATATTGCCCAGGAACATATCGATTCAGTAGTGAGTTGTGTTGGGAAGTGAGTAAAGGTATATTCCTTGCTATTATGATTACAAGTCCTCCAAAGATCGTATAAATTGTGGCATTGGATCAATTGTTTAAAGGAGGTGGAAAGGTGTACTATAGAAATAGGAGAAGTCAGATGAGCAACAGACTGTTTATGGATGCAGAAAATGGGATATTGAAGTCGCTTCCTATGAGCAGAGTGTAGGGGGGTAATTTAGCTAGATTGGCAAAGACTCTGGTTGAGGGTACATTCACACATATGCAGAATTGATGTGCAGGATTTGATGCACAGGATTTTCTGCTGCAGATTTCAATGTAAACTAAATGACTGGGCAAAGCTTCTAATTTGCAGTTACAAATCCTGCGCATCAAATCTGCGCAGCATCCTGTACGTGTGAATGTACCCTAAGAAAGGTAAATTGGAGGTGTTGCGGCATAGCTATTACACAAGGTCATAGGGATATTGAAGAGGGTACCCAAAGTTATAACTTATTTGCCATTGGGATCTGAACTAGTGGAGGATATTTGGAAAGGACAGTGATGTGAGATTAGTATTGCTACTTCACCTCACTTTCTGTCTTGGTTAGCTACATGAACTATGGGGTAATGTCGGAGTGCGAATTTAAAGGATCCTGTATCGTCATGGTTCGTCTTTTGGATAAACACTATATCCACTTTATGTGTTTTAAGTTTGATGAGGATTTACAGGAGCATAAAGTCTGCAGCAACCATAATACAGACAATCGAAAGCAACTACAAGTCCCAGAAAGGCAACAGGCTCCCATGGGTTACTCGGCACTTCCCCTGCTCTGATCTATACTTTAAAGGATTTTTAACAACAATAACTGTCTAAACCTATAAGTGCACTGGTTAACGGTACCCTGGTGTCATGAACGGTACATCACCCCAGTAGTACACCCCAACAGCACATTCTTAGAATTTATCATTCCTTGCCCTGCACACCAAATGATTAAATTCTGTGCACAGCCCATGCCACAACACTGGCTTTTCGATCAGGGTGTCTTTCTAGATGCCATTTAGATTTGTATAAAGAAGGAAACCACATAGTGTATTTTATTACTCCCATATCGTGGGGAACATGTGAAGTGAAGTGTCATTAATGTAAGGGATTTAATTAAACATTAAAGTTGTAGTGATATGAACTTCTGACAAGTAGTGTTGAGCGGCATAGGCCATATTCGAATTCGCGAATATTCGCGAATATATGGACGAATATTCGTCATATATTCGCACATTCGTTATATTCGCGATTTATTTTCGCATATGCGAATATTCGCGTGTGCGAAAATTAACATATGTGAATATTAGCATATACGAAATTAGCATGTGCGTAAATTCGCATATGCGAAAATTAGCATATGCGAATTTTCGCAAGCTGGTCTCACACAGTAGTATTACAGCCTTCTTTACACCACACAAGCTGGAAGCAGAGAGGGATGATCACTGTGATGTGTACTGTGAATAAAAAAATAAAAATAAAAAAAATAAAAACGAATATTCGTAATTACGAATATATAGCGCTATATTCGCGAAATTCGCGAATTCGCGAATATGCGATATTCGCGAATAATATTCGAATTGCGAATATTCGCGAGCAACACTACTGACAAGGTCAAATATTTTCTTCCATCCAAACATCAATGAAACGATGACCAGTCTAGGTACATTGTAGACTTTTCTGAATGCTAAAAAATACAGTAACTTATTGGTGATGGCCTCGGGATGAAGTCAGTTGTATTGTGAATTGTGTGCTAGATTCACTTACCTGGCCTATAGTGTTGGTCTTTAGTGAACTATTGTGGCAAGGTGTCCTCATGGGCAGCGCCACTGTACCCATATGATCACTAGCAGGAGGTTAGCTACCAACCTTTAATATGCTGACAGCCTGTGACCAGAAGAAGGCCCCAAGTGAGTCGCTACTAAAAGCCTAAGGAGAAAAAAATCTTGCTAAGAAGTGGCTTATACTGAAGAAGCTCTTAAACGTAACTGATTCTGTACCCAACTTAGAACAGATTAAATAACGCTTTAATACACGATTGATCAATGCGGCCTGTTCGATTCTTCTGATAACCAGGGGTGCGTCCAATAGTCACATACATCATACAGTCTGAATAATACCCATATGTATAATCTATACTTTTTTTTGTACTTTATACCCTCTATACCCTCTTTGTTGACACAGCTCTGATCACACAAGTGCCATAGCTTGTGTTTATAATGGAGCTATGACGTATCCATTTTAAAATGGATAGCAACAAATCCTTTTGGTTTCCACTAACTTATAATAGAATCTGTTGAGTTCCTTTTGTACTATTCTTGCTGTCAAAAATATGAAAACCTTCAAAGGATAGAAAAAAACTTGAAGTGCCTTGCCTAATATTTTGTGAGGTCTCCAAAGAATAGCATTGAAAGGCTCTACTTTGGGATTCTTTACAAGACATGAAAAATTAATTTCACCCTTCATTACCCTGACGACTTGTATGGTCCTCAATCTAATTTGTAAAATGCTGGCACACAAATGACTATGATGTTCTGTTACATCAAATGCGTGTGCCTGGAAATGGGAAACTGAAAACACTTCCTGACAATTTTTGTTATGGGTTAAACACACATTTCTACAGTAAATGTAGTATATGTCAATACTGTAAACAGATGACTATATAATCATAGTTATGTGGAAGTTAAAATAATGTAAATAATTTTTTTGGTGCATTGTGATATATAGCAGTGTAGTTATCTACAAAAGCTTAAAGAGTACTTTTCATTAAACCATATTTTCTAAACTCACTCAGATTGTATTCCCTAACTACTCCTAACACGCCTCCTGCCCTTAAAAAACGTTTCCGAGCTTTAAAATGCTCTGTATCATATGTTTCCCCTTGCTTACATCGTGTGAGCCCCCGGAGGGAGAAAGTGGGTGTTCCCCGGCAGGCGTGATGTCACTGAAGCCTGCGAGAGCTGTGCCTTGTCATGCCCTGTATGCACTTCTTGAGTTTGGTCTCCTGCCAGGCCAGGAGGAGACCAAACTAACAGTTTAACTTGTACAGGGAATAGAACAGAGCCACCTAGTGGTCTTTTTTCAATGACATTAAAAACATATAAAGGTTGAGAATTTTAACAGCAAGTAAATATCAAAATGTCTTATAATTACATAATGTCACGTACAGACAGGGAAGAGTGAAGCTCTAAACTCACTCACTCTCACTTGCCCTGCCTACTTGCATACCCCCCCTAGGTGATGGGTCCACAACCACGGTGACAGTCCCTGCCTGAATACGTGCAGGGAGTCAAACGTCAACAAAATAAACTATAATACAGACAGAGGTCGGGACACTATATGGAATACACACACTAACAAAAATAATAACTAAACATACACACACAATATATCACAGTCCACAAGCCGAGTCAGTACCAAGATATAACAGATATGCCAAATTGCCAAGACCTCAGTGCAGATTAACCCTTCGGGTTCTTACAGTACCCCCCTTTTAAAAGGGACCACTGGACCCTTAACCACCTGAGAGTACAAAGGTCTTGACTTGGATACAGATGGACCATCCATGTCCCCATCTGTATCCTCATCATCCAAATTACACCACTCATTGGTGCCCTCACAGTCATCCTCCAGAGTCTCACTACTTCCCTCAGACTGCAAGTCCGCATGAGTGCTCATGACAATTTCATTGTCCACGGTGCCACAAGACGTGGACTCAGCCAGAGGTTACTGCAAAACAGGCTTTACAACACTTTTAGTTGTTAAAGGGTACCTCTCATCAAATAAACTTTTGATATATTTTAGATTAATGAATGTTGAATAACTTTCCAATAGCATGTTAATGAAAAATATGCTTCTTTCTATTGTATTTTTCCCGATCAGTCCTGTCAGCAAGCATTTCTGACTCATGCTTGAGTCCTCAACACTCAGAGCTGCCAGCCTGCTTTGTTCACAGCCAAACATGATATGAACAAAGCAGGCTGGCAGCTCTGAGTGTTCTCCTTTGTGAACAAAGCAGACTGGCAGCTCATAGTGTTTAGGACTCCAGCATGAGGCTGAAATGCTTGCTGCCAGGACTGGTAGGGAGACCCCTAGTGGGCATTTCTTCAAAGTGGAAAATTAAATAGAAAGAAGCATATTTTTTAATAACATGCAATTGTGAAGTTATTCTGCATACATTAAGCTACAATATATCAAAAGTTTTTTTGATGAGAGGTACCCTTTAAATCTGGTTGTAAACTAGATGGAACAATGCCCCCCAGGAGAACTTTGCCAGGCGTAGCTCTCTGAGAGGCATGACATAGCTGTGGGCCCAAGTGACTTCCTCGATTACCACTTGGGCGCGGAAGGCGATGAAGCGTGTATTCTCCCCACAGTAAAAACACATGCTGTTTAGTTGGCAAAATCTTCTGTGCTCCTCCGGGTACAAATAAACCCTATCTGCATGGGTTTCACCTCAGGCACAAGTTGGTTATCACAGTGAGGAAAAGAATCAAGCAAAAGAGGAGGATAAGAAGAAGGTGAACACTCCCGTTAGCGCTCACGTAGACTTCTATCTAAACGGACAGCTAACGTCATGGCTTGGTCAAGGGTGCCATGAGAGGGGTAAGTCACCAGCATGTCTTTTAAGGTGTCGGATAATCCCAATTTAAACTGACAAACCAAAGCTGGGGTATTCCACCGAAAAGTCACACACCACTTTCTGAAGTCTGCACAATTCTCTGCCACGGGTCTACGACCCTGCTTTAAAGTACGCAGCTGAGATTCAGCATATGCCGCATGGTCTGGTTCAGCGTAACGAGTAGTGTTGCTCGCGAATATTCGCAATGCGAATTCGTAATTACGAATATTCGTTTTTTAAATTTTTTTAAATTTTTTTTTTATCACAGTACACATAACAGTGATCACCCCTCTCTGCTTCCAGCTTGTGTGGAGTAATGAAGGCTCTAATACTACTGTGTGAGACTGGTGTGCGAATTTTCGCATATGCGAAAATTTGCATATGCTAGTTTTCGCATATGCGAATTTCCGATATGCTAATTTTTATCTATGCTAATTTTCGCATACGCGAATTTTTGTATATGCGAAAATAAATTCGAATATTACGAATATGCGAATTTAGCGAATATATGACGAATATTCGTCCATATATTCGCGAATATTCGCGAATTCAAATATGGCCTATGCCGCTCAACACTAGTAACGAGCCTCAATCACGCAAATAGTGAATCCACAGAGGACAACTCAGGGGCATTGGGACAAGAGAAAATACCCATTCCTGGGGACCCCTTTGCAGAAGAGACATATTAATGCCCACTCTCTGGGCCTCAGTGCCAGAAGAGTACGGTCTCAGACGAAAGTATAACTTACAACTTTCACAGAAGGTTTTAACCATTCCTCGGTTACCTGAAAAACGATCCGGGAGACTAACTTGCGGATCCATGGGAGCTAGGACACAACCAGATAACTCCTGGATCCTAGCTAGCAAACTCTGGATTAACTGCTCCTGATCTTGCAGTCTTTGAGTCAAGGTCTGAACTGATGCTGACTGAGACAGAGAAGACTCATATTGCTGAAGTCTTTCAGCTAAATCCTGAACCAGCTGAGTCAAACCATTCATTTGCCCTACCAAAGCAGACATAGCTTCCATAGCAGGAGCAAGGCAAATGCAGGTATGTGGGCCAGCGAAAATGTCACATATGGGCAGAGAAAAGTGAGGTCCTAAACTCACCTACTCCCACTTGCCCTGCCTACTTGCGTACCCGCCCTAGGAGATGGGTCCACAACCACTGTGACAGTCCCTACATGAATAGATGCAGGGAGTAGGGAAGAGCAAATCGAATCTGACGAATCCGAATTTGTAACGAATTTCAGGAAAAATTCGCTTCACAATGAATCCGAATATCGCCGCGAATATTGCACGAATCTCTTCATTAAACTCCATTTAGTGCAGTCCAGGCTCCAGGGCATCTAAGATGGCGGCTCCACATGTCAGGACATGGGGGAAGGAATGCTGGGAAGGCAGAAACACGGGTAGGCGGGATGACACTGAATCACATGCAGTGTGCAGTCTATCAGCAGCCAGCCACCCCTGCGATGTCACAGCCCTATATAATCACCAGCCATCTTGCAGCCAGTCACATCAGCATTCTGCTGCAGAGAGGAACAGAGAGCACTGTGTGTTGCACAGAAAAGCTTTTTTACAGCAGCGATTCACCTCAAGCCCAAATCCAGCCTAGAAGCACTGACAGGGAAGGGAGAGAGATTGAGAGAGAAAGTGCAATTTTGGGTGTGGTACACAGCGACTGTGTCCTGCAGCACTGGTGTGTATAACAACTGAAAAGCTAATAGTAGCCAGCCAGTTAGGGTGAGCAGAGCACTAATGGCCATAATCACCTGCTATTAGTGCCTGGCTAATACAGGTTGCGTAGCAGAGCGTATTGTTCTCTATTAAGTCTAACCTGTGCGTACATAGGTGCTGTACCATTTTGTTCCTGCTAAAGTCTTAAGGGCCTTGTTACTGTGAAAGGCCAGCCAAAAGTACACACCTTCTGCTGTTGAGAGCAGCAGGTGTAGCGTATTGTACTCCCCTAATAAGTGCACATCATGTACGTACATCTACGTGGTGTACCATTTTGTTCCTGTTATAGTTCTAAGGGCCTAGTTACTATGAAAGGCCAGCCAAAAGTGCACACCTGCTGTTGTTGTAGACAAATACTGTTTTAAGAGTAGTGGAGTGTATTGTACTCCCCACATAAGTGCACACCATGTACGTACATATACGTGGTGTACCATTTTGGTCCTGTTATAGTCCTAAGGGCCTCGTTACTGTGAAAGGCCAGCCAAAAGTACACACCTGCTGCTGTTGTAGACAAATACTGTTTTAAATGTAGTGGAGCGTATTGTACTCCCCTAATAAGTGCATACCACGTACATACATCTACGTGGTGTACCATTTTTTTCCGTGTTGTAGTCCTAAGGGCCTAGTTACTGTGAAAGGCCAGCCAAAAGTAAACACCTGCTGCTGTTGTAGATAAATACTGTTTTAAGCATAGTGGAGCGTATTGTACTCCCCTCATAAGGGCATACAACGTACGTACATCTACATGGTGTACCATTTTTTCCTTATAAAGTATTAAGGGCCGAGTTACTGTGAAAGGCCAGCCAAAAGTACACACCTGCTGCTGTTCTAGACAAATACTGTTTTAAGCGCTGTGGAATGTATTGTCCTCCCCTCATACACGCACTAAGTATGTCAGGCAGAGAAGTACCAGGACGTGCACAGAGAAGTGGCAGAGGCCTAAATTCATCAGGCGCAGGCAGAGGTCTCAGCAGACTAGGGGTGAGTGGCAGCAGGAGTCACAGCGAGAGGCCTGAGCTCCTGGTATAAGCTAGCGGTCGTGTCTCGACCAGCAACCCATCTGCTGTCATTGACTGGTTAACTCGGTCATTCACTTAATCAGAAGTGACATCTGAAGCACCCCCAGTCAACAGTCAGTGGGTTCCTCAGACACAATCCTCAGTTGGCATGGCCTAGGAGCAGAAGTCCCTGTCCTCCAATTGCCTTTGTCCTATGCTGTTCCTTCCCCCATAGAATATCTTTTGCTGTGGGTTCAGCTCTACTTTTTAGTCAGGATGATCTACTAGAGGACAGTCAGCAGCTACTGCCCAGCCAAGAAATGAAAGCAACATCCCCCGCTTCTTTCGCTACGCGGGCAAGTAGTGATGAGGAGAATGGCATGGTAGGTGATGTTGGGAGCGTTCAGGCTCCTGAAGCACACACTGTTGAAGAACCTGAGGAGGACATCAGTGACGTGCAGACACAACTCGATGATGATGAAACCAATTGCACTTGGGAGCCTGGTGCAGAATGGGCTTCATTATCATCAGGAGAAGAGGGTGGCAGGTTGCCCGTGAGGCAGCAGTTGAGCCAGCAAGGTGGTAACATGGTTGAGAGTCAGCATGGTGGCAGCAGTGGAAAACCTGGAGCCAAATGTGCCCGGGGTAGACCACCTGCTTCGTGGCTGCGTACCTACCTGGGAGGTAGTGGAACAGAGGTCCCTGGAGTCGGCAGCAGTAGCAGTCAGTCAGTGCGGACTGTTGGGGGGAAAATCAGCTACTCTGCGGTGTGCCCTTTGAGGAAGCCACATTATTAGATGCTATTTTGGTCTTCTGTCTGAGATGCTGTTTGATAATTGCTGCTATGTATTAAAGGGGTATTCCAGGAAAAAACTTTATATATATATATATATATATATATATATATATATATATATATATATCAACTGGCTCCAGAAAGTTAAACAGATTTGTAAATTACTTCTATTAAAAAAATATTAATCCTTCCAATAATTAACAGCTGCTGAAGTTGAGTTGTTCTTTTCTGTCTGGCAACAGTGCTCTCTGCTGACATCTCTGCTTGTCTCGGGAACTGCACAGAGTAGAAGAGGTTTGCTATGGGGATTTGCTTCTACTCTGGACAGTTCCCGAGACAGGTGTCATCAGAGAGCACTTAGACCGAAAAGAACAGCTCAAATTCAGCAGCTCATAAGTACTGAAAGGATTGAGATTTTTTAATAGAAGTAATTTACAAATCTGTTTAACTTTCTGGAGCCAGTTGATATATATATAAAAAAAGCTTTTCCTGGATAACCCCTTTAACCTGTGCAACCTATTCTCTGTGACCTACTTTGTCACCTACTTTGTGTCCCACTGTGATAAAACATTGACTCCGACCTTGACCTAAACATAATAATTTACACCAGACTGGTTGACATCTACTAACCCGCTGTGCTAACATTCTTAATATCATTCTATGTGTTATCTTCTGAACTAATATTAGTTTATTTACCCTATTGTGGTTTCCTCTTACTCCCTGATGAGCCCATGCAAACAGGAGGCGAAACGCGTTGGCAAGAGAGGTTTGCCACTAAATATGTATATGTTTATTGCTTATATTGTAATTTTATTACCCCATCCCCGATCCACACTTAGTGATGGGAGCCCTCCTATTTAGGTAGGGTGGTTAGTGTAGGCACTGACCTGTATCCTTTCTCCGTCCCTATGCATTTTTTGCTGTTATTTAATTTGTATTATCATTTTATCTTTTTGAAGTAAAAGCTAAGTTTTACTGTATCTGGAACTTAATTGGTGGTTTTATGCCAACATTTCATGTTCTATTTCCTAATCACCAAGGGACGTATTATCATATGGGTCCTGGGTACCCTGAATAATTTTTCCCAATATTTGTATGATCATAAATATATACATACATACATATACACATACCAATTAGATATAAGATAGGTATTAGGCAGGTTTCCTTCTTGTCACCATTACAGCTCTGACCTGCTGAGGCGTGGACTTCATAAGAACTGTGGTATCTGGCACCAAGAACATAGCAGCAGATTCAACAGCTTCATCCAGGAGCAGAAAATCTATGATAAAAACCCAATTGCTACTGGTCCATACTGGTCCATTAACTGGCTGAGGGGATGTTTGTGATCGTTTAAGAAGGATTTTCCCCAGTCATTTAACCCCTTAAGGACCAGGCCATTTTACACCTTAGGACCAGAGCGTTTTTTGAACATCTGACCACTGTCACTTTAAGCATTAATAACTCTGGGATGCTTTTACCTATCATTCTGATTCCGAGATTGTTTTTTCGTGACATATTCTACTTTATGTTATCGTAAAATTTTGTCGATACTTGCATCGTTTCTTAGTGAAAAATTCCAAAATTTGATGAAAAAATTGAAAATTTAGCATTTTTCTAACTTTGAAGCTCTCTGCTTGAAAGGAAAATGGATATTCCAAATAATTTTTTTTATTCACATATACAATATGTCTACTTTATGTTTGCATCATAAAATTGACATGTTTTTACTTTTGGAAGACACCAGAGGGCTTCAAAGTTCAGCAGCAATTTTCCAATTTTTCACAAAATTTCCAAAATCAAAATTTTTCAGGGACCAGTTTAGGTTTGAAGTGGATTTGAAGGGTCTTCATCTTAGAAATACCCCACAAATTACCCCATTATAAAAACTGCACCCCCCAAAGTATTAAAAATGACATTCAGTCAGCATTTTAACCCTTTAGGTGTTTCACAGGAATAGCAGCAAAGTGAAGGAGAAAATTCACAATCTTCATTTTTTACACTTGCATGTTCTTGTAGACCCAATTTTTGAATTTTTACAAGGGGTAAAAGGAGAATATGTATAATTATATTTGTAGCCCAATTTCTCTCGAGTAAGCACATACCTCATATGTCTATGTAAATTGTTCCGCGGGCGCAGTAGAGGGCTCAGAAGCGAAGGAGCGACAAGGGGATTTTGGAGAGTATGTTTTTCTGAAATGTTTTTTGGGGGGCATGTTGCATTTAGGAAGCCCCTATGGTGCCACAACAGGAAAGAAACCCACATGGCATACCATTTTGGAAACTAGACCCCTTGAGGAACGTAACAAGGAATAAAGTGAGCCTTAATACCCCACAGGTGTTTCACGACTTTTGCATATGTAAAAAAATTTTTAAAAAATGTCACTAAAATGTGTGTTTCCCCCCCAAATTTGACATTTTTGCAAGGGTTAATAGCAGAAAATACCCCCCAAAATTTGTAACCCCATCTCTTCTGAGTATGGAGGTACCCCATAAGTGGATCTAAAGTGCACTACTTGCGAACTACAATGCTCAGAAGAGAAGGAGTCATATTTGGCTGTTTGAGAGCAAATTTTGCTCGGGAGGCATTTAGGAAGCCCCTATGGTGCCAGGACAGCAAAATAACCCCCACATGACATACCATTTTGGAAACTAGACCCCTTGAGGAACGTAACAAGGGGTACAGTGAGCATTTACCCCCCACTGGTGTCTGTCAGATCTTTGGAACAGTGGGCTGTACAAAATTTTTAATTTGCACAGCCCACTGTTCCAAAGATCTGCCAGACACCAGTGGGGTGTAAATTCTCACTGCACCCCTCATTACATTACGTGAGGGGTGTAGTTTCCGAAATGAGGTCACATGTGGGGTTTTGTTTTTTTTGTGTTTGTCAAAACCGCTGTAACAATCAGCCACCCCTGTGCAAATCACCTCAAATGTACATGGCGCACTCTCCCTTCTGGGCCTTGTTGTGCGCCCCAAGAGCACTTTGCGCCCACATATGGGGTATCTCCGTAGTCGGGAGAAATTGCATTACAAATTTTGTGGGGCGTTTTTCCCTTTTACCTCTTGTCAAAATGAAAAGTATGGGGCAACACTAACATGCTGGTGTAGACCCCAACTTCACCTTTTCATAAGGGGTGAAAGGAGAAAAAGCCCCCCAAAATATGTTAGGCAATTTCTCCCGAGTATGTGGCCCTAAACTGTTGCCTTGAAATACGACAGGGCTCCAAAGTGAGAGCGCCATGCGCATTTGAGGACTGAATTAGGGATTTGCATAGGGGTGGACATAGGGGTATTCTACGCCAGTGATTCACAAACAGGGTGCCTCCAGCTGTTGCAAAACTCCCAGCATGCCTGGACAGTCAACGGCTGTCAGGCAATACTGGGAGTTGTTGTTTTGCAACAGCTGGAGGCTCCATTTTGAAAACAGTGGCGTACCAGACGTTTTTCATTTTTATTGGGGAGGGGGGCTGTGTAGGGGTATGTGTATATGTAGTGTTTTTTACTTTTTATTTTATTTTGTGTTAGTGTAGTGTTTTTAGGGTACAGTCACACGGGCGGGGGGTTACAGCGAGTTTCCCGCTGCGAGTTTGAGCTGCCGCGCAAAATTTGCTGCATCGCAAACTTGCAGACTGATACTCACTGTAAGCCCCCTGCCCATGTGAATGTACCCTGTACATTCACAGGGGGGGAACCTCCAGCTGTTGCAAAACTACAACTGCCAGCATGCACAGTCTATCAGTGCATGCTGGTAGTTATAGTTTTGCAACAGCTGGAGGCACACGGGTTGGGAAACACTGAGTTAGGAAACAGACAATGTTTCCCAACCAGTGTGCCTCCAGTTGTTGCAAAACCACAACTCCCAAACATTCTCAGGCATGCTGGAAGTAGAAGTTCGGCAACATCTTTAGAGCCAGATGTTGCCGAACTACAACTCCCAGCATGCTTGGAGTTGTAGTTTTGCAACATCTGGAGGACTACAGTTTGCAGACCACTAATACAGTGGTTCCCAATCTGTGCCCTTCCAGATGTTGCAAAACTACAACTCCCAGTATGCGAAAACTGTCCAGGTATGCTGGGAGTTGTAGTTCTGCAATATCTGAAGGGCCAGATGTTACAGAACTACAACTCCCAGCATGCCTGGACAGTAAGGGCATGCTGAGGATGTGTAGTTTTGCAACATCTGGAAGGGCACAGTGGTCCCAAACTGTGGACCTCCAGATGTTGCAAAAGTGCAACTCCCAGCATGCCCAGACACCAAGGGCTGTCTGGGCATGCTGGGAGTTGTAGGATACAGGGTCCCAATACAGCAATGCATGTCGCTTTACGGCGATGTGCATTGCTGTAAAGGGCCCGACCGCGTCATTGGTCCTTAAAGCCCAGGGTGCCATGACGTTCCACAACGTCATTGGTCCTTAAGAGGTTAAAGGAAAACTGTCATATCTCATGACTAGGTAAAAATTACTTAAAACTTCATAATAGTTGCCCAGAACTCCTTTAGAAGCTCAGTATTTTTCCCCAAAATCAAGCGTTTAAACAAGAGATAACATTGACCTTCACCAGCAGACCATTTCTCACAAGTAATAGAATTTATAAATCTACCCTGGCCTCATATAGAAAAGGTTAGATGATTTATAATTCAGGATTTTCCTAGTATCTTGACGGAAAATTTAGATTATATGGAGACAGGAGGCGAGTATCATTTGCATTTCCTTCTTTAATTTTGCTCAATAGCAGAAAGAAAGATGTATTAACAATAACCTTAAAAGAAAAAAGGGGTGTAATATCACCTAGCAACCCTCTGCAACTCCCCCCCCCCCTTACACTCCACCAATCACATCCCAGACTGTCCCATAAAAACTGCCTGCCACTTCGCCTCCCCCTCTTTCTTGATGACTTGCAGCTCACGGAACAGCCTTAACTAGAAACTCGTAGATCCAAACATCCGGCATAACCAGAGGACACTTCATCCAGAGAATCTTCAGAAACCACTGGAACCGAAAACGTCTGCCGACTTTCACTCCAACCAGAAGCTCACCAATGTGATGAGATCAACATATCGCCAATCAAAGAACCAGCGACACTTCAATAACCTGAAATAAGAAAAAACATGAAATAATAACAGGGTGGGAACACAGGGAGGGATGATACTTGCCTCCTTTCTTCATATAATCAAATGTTTCCGTCAAGATACTAGGAAAATCCTGAATTATATTTCAGACAGGAGGCTCATATCATTTGCAAGTTCAAAGCACAAAAGAACATAATCAAACTTAAGGTTCTATAATACAGACATAAAGACATGGTGTTCAGGTCTAAAGTAGAAATTCCTAAAAACGTCTTCCGACGACCAGTCAGCTGCCTGCAAAATATCTGACAGCGAACCTCCCATCTGAAAAGCCTTAGTAGACATCGCGCTCCTCGTAGAGTGCGCTTTAAACACATCGATATTTACACCCGCTAATGACATGGTTTGTTTCATCCAATGCGCTGACGTAGGTGATGAAACCGGTAAATGTGGTGCACGAAAAGAAATGAGAAGTTGCGCACCACGATCAGACCGTCAAGAGGCCGTCCTTTGTTCGTATGATTTCAAACAACGGCCCAACCACAGTTTTGGATGAGAGGGGAAACACGGATAAAAAAAACGTACGGAGATGAGTCTTAGTGCGTCGAAAAATGGAAAACTGGACACCCTGAGGAGCAAACTGCCTCCTGGAGATATCCAGAGCGTGCACGTCCGAAACGCATTTAATAGGAATCAAACAAAGCAACATTATCAGTTTGTAAGACAATAATTTGATGGGTAAAACATCATTGTCCTCACACGAGGAGAACAGTCTGAGAACAAGAGAGACATCCCAAGTGACCCGATAACGAGACAAAGGTGGTCTCTTAAAACGAATACCTCTCATAAGTCCACAATCCAAGGGATGCTGCCCCGCTGATAAACCATCTATGGACACATAATGAGCCGAGATGGCTGATCTATAAACATTGATGGTACGATACGCTTTACCCGTATCAAACGCTTCAGACAAAAAATTTATTATGTCCACTACAGGTGCATGAATGGAATCCACACTCCATTGTAAGCACCAATGAACCCAAAGGCCCCAGGCTGATCGGTAAGCCAATCTGGTACCTGGTGCCCAAGCTTCTCGAATAAGGTCACTAGCCGATTGTGAAATGCCACACCCAATTCGCGTCGGCCCGAAATCAACCACGCCATCAAGGGTAATTGTTCGGCCAGAACCAATGGGTGGAGCTCCCCCGTCGGACCCCGCAGAAGAGCTGGGAACTGAGGACACAACTTCGGATAATCTATGGCCATCCCCAGAATCTGAGAAAATCAAGCCTGGGTCGGCCACCATGGTGAGACCAACACCAGGGTAGCTCTTTGGGTCTCTGCTTGCCAAAGCAATTGCGGAATCATTGCGAATGGTGGGAAAGCATACAGGGTATCCTGAAGCCACTGTTGAAGAAACGCATCCGTAGCCAAGGCTCCCAGAACCGGCCTCCAACTGAAATAAAGGTCTAATTGATGATTGAGACGAGATGCGAAGAAGTCGATACTCAGAGGACCCCACAAAGAGTGGATTGCCTGGAACACTAAAGGATCCAGCGTCCAATCGCTGTAATCCTTGAGGTATCTGGAATTCCAATCCGCAATCGAATTGGATATCCCCGGAAGGTATTCTGCCCTGAGAACTATGTCCTTCTGCAGACAGAAGTGTCAGAATTCCATTGCCATGTCCGCCAAAATCTTCGATCTCATTCCCCCTAGGCGATTGATATACTGCACCGCCGACACATTGTCCATGCGTAACAGTATGCAATGGGGAGGACGAGCCACAACGGGCTCCCCATCCATTGAGACTGGCGTCCGACTCTATTATCAAGTCTGGTTTGGAGCTGAAAATGGTCTTGCCGTCCCACTCGCGAATGTGTCGAAGCCACCACAGGAGTTCTTCCCTGGCTTCCTGGGACAACGGTACCTCGTTCGTGTAAGTCAGACCTCCCGTCAAATGCCTGGTATTCAGACGTTGCAGAGCCCTGTAATGTAATGGGGCCGGAAAAATGGCCTGAATTGATGCTGCCAATAAACCGACAATCCGTGCGATTGCCCGTGAAGAGACCAATTCCTTGCGGAGTACCGCATGGATCTCTTTGCGTATTGTGGCCAACTTCTTGTTTGGTAGGCTTAGAGTGGCCCAGTGGGTGTTGATAAGAAACCCCAAGAATTCCATTTCCCGAGCTAGCAGCAACATGGTCTTCTTTTTGTTTATCAGAAAACCCAGTTCTGAAAGGAGAGACAAGGTCCACTGCACGTGACGCATCGCTAGCCGACTCGTGCATGTCATAATTATCACAGCAGATATTGGTCTTCAAGCTCAGTTAAAGAAAAAATCTACAAGAACTATATCAGCAAGGAAACACTTGAATGTTCATGGATACTTTATAAAGTGATATACAGTAAGGTCTATCCAAATAGAAAATTTTACCATACAGATTGATTAGCTTGTATAACATTGTTTGTCTTAAATGTCTTAAAATGTTCATATGGAAACACAACAAAAGAAATATGTTGTTCATAACATTCACAGTCAAATTTTCCTGTAACATGACACTTTCAGGACAAATTACATTTCCCCAATCAGAGACTGATGTTCACACCCTAAAGCTGTGGTGCTGTGTCTTTTCACGCTCTGCTTTACTCGGCTCTTGCATTTATAGAAAGTCTCATAGACTTTTTTATAAACTTGTACACTGCTCGCTATGTTCTCCAACAAGAGCCCTGCAATGGCAGCTGGAAGCGGACAGTTTTTTCTCCCATATTTTACCGATTGGTTTGGGTCTTAGCACCAAGACTCAACCAATCATTGTGTCATAAAAAATTACCCGTTAAAATCAAGTTTTTACAAACTCCTCATCTGTATTGCCCCAAACAGTAATAGTGCCCACATTATTGTTGTTACGCCGAGCGCTCCGGGCCCCCGCTCCTCCCCGGAGCGCTCACAGCGTTCTCCTATTCGCAGCGCCCCGGTCAGACCTGCCGACCGGGTGCGCTGCGATAATGTTCCCAGCTGGGATGCGATTCGCGATGCGGGACACGCCCGCTCGCGATGCGCATCCCGACTCGCTTACCAGACCCGTTCCCCATCTGTGTTGTCCCGGCGCGCGCGGCCCCGCTCCTTAGGGCGCGCGCGCACCGGGTCTTTGCGATTTAAAGGGCCAGTGCGCCACTGATTGGCGCATGAGGTTTAATCAGTACCTTCACCTGTGCACTTCCCTACTTATACCTCACTTCCCCTGCACTCCCTTGCCGGATCTTGTTGCCATTGTGCCAGTGAAAGCGTTTCCTTGTGTGTTCCTAGCCTATGTTCCAGACCTCCTGCCGTTGCCCCTGACTACGATCCTTGCTGCCTGCCCTGACCTTCTGCTACGTCCGACCTTGCTCTTGTCTACTCCCTTGTACTGCGCTTATCTCAGCAGTCAGAGAACTTGAGCCGTTGCCGGTGGATACGACCTGGTTGCTACCGCCGCTGCAAGACCATCCAGCTTTGCGGCGGGCTCTGGTGAATACCAGTAGCAACTTAGAACCGGTCCCCCGACACGGTCCACGCCAATCCCTCTCTGGCACAGAGGATCCACCTCCAGTCAGCCGAATCGTGACAGTAGATCCGGCCATGAATCCCGCTGAGGTCCCGCTGCCAGTTGTCGCTGATCTCACCACGGTGGTCGCCCAGCAGTCGCAACAGATAGCGCAACAAGGCCACCAGCTGTCTCAACTGACCGTGATGCTACAGCAGTTACTACCACAGCTTCAGCAATCATCTCCTCTGCCAGCTCCTGCACCTCCTCCGCAGCGAGTGGCCGCATCCAGCCTCCGTTTATCTTTGCCGGACAAATTTGATGGGGACTCAAAATTTTGCCATGGTTTTCTTTCACAATGTTCCCTGCATTTGGAGATGATGTTGGACCAGTTTCCAACTGAAAGGTCAAAGGTGGCTTTCGTAGTCAGCCTTCTGTCTGGGAAAGCCCTGTCATGGGCCACACCGCTCTGGGACCGCAATGATCCAGTCACTGCCTCTGTACACTCTTTCTTCACGGAGATTCGAAGTGTCTTCGAGGAACCTGCCCGAGCCTCTTCTGCCGAGACTGCCCTGTTGTACCTGGTCCAGGGTAATTCATCTGTTGGCGAGTACGCCATCGAATTCCGTACTCTCGCCTCCGAATTGTCCTGGAATAACGAGGCCCTCTGCGCGACCTTTAAAAAAGGCCTATCCAGTAACATCAAAGATGTGCTGGCCGCACGAGAAATCCCTGCTAACCTGCATGAACTTATTCATCTTGCCACCCGCATTGACATGCGTTTTTCCGAAAGGCGTCAGGAGCTCCGCCAGGATATGGACTTTGTTCGCACGAGGCGGTTTCTCTCCCCGGCTCCTCTCTCCTCTGGTCCACTGCAATCCGTTCCTGTGCCTTCCGCCGTGGAGGCTATGCAAGTTGACCGGTCTCGCTTGACATCTCAAGAGAGGACACAACGCCGCATGGAGAACCTTTGCCTGTACTGTGCCAGTACCGAACATTTCTTCAAGGATTGTCCTATCCGACCTCCACGTCAGGAAAGACGCACGCTGACTCCGAATAAAGGTGAGACAGCTCTTGATGTGAACTCTGCTTCTCCACGTCTTACTGTGCCTGTGCGGATTTCTTCTTCTACCTTCTCCTTCTCAGCTATGGCCTTCTTGGATTCCGGATCTGCAGGAAATTTTATTTTGGCCTCTTTCATCAACAGGTTCAACATCCCGGTGACCAGTCTCGCCAGACCCCTCTACATCTCCTCTGTGAATAATGAAACATTGGACTGTACTGTGCGTTACCGCACGGAACCCCTCTTACTGTGCATCGGACCCCATCACGAAAAAATAAAATTTTTGGTCCTCTCTAACTGCACTTCGGAAATTCTTCTTGGTTTACCGTGGCTTCAACGCCATTCCCCAACCCTCGATTGGACCACCAGGGAAATCAAGAACTGGGGTACTTCTTGCTACAAGGACTGTCTTAAGCCTGCTCCCTGTACTGCCAGTCAAAACCCTGTGGTTCCTCCGATATCTGGTCTCCCCAAGGCCTATCTGGATTATGCTGATATTTTTTGCAAAAAACAAGCAGAGACTTTGCCTGCTCACAGGCCTTATGACTGTCCTATTGACCTCCTCCCTGGTACTACTCCACCCCGGGGCAGAATCTATCCTCTGTCTGCCCCGGAAACTCAAGCCATTTCGGAGTACATCCAAGAGAATTTAAAAAAGGGGTTTATTTGCAAGTCTTCCTCCTCTGCCGGAGCTGGATTTTTTTTGTTTCCAAAAAAGACGGCTCCTTACGCCCTTGCATCGATTACCGCGGACTTAATAAAATCACTGTAAAAAAACGCTATCCTCTACCTCTTATCTCAGAACTCTTTGATCGCCTATGAGGCGCCCACATCTTTACCAAGCTGGACTTAAGATGTGCTTATAATCTCATCCGCATCAGAGAGGGGGACGAGTGGAAGACCGCATTTAACGCCAGAGATGGACACTTTGAATATCTGGTTATGCCCTTTGGGCTTTGCAACGCCCCTGTCGTCTTCCAAGACTTTGTAAATGAACTTTTTCGTGATCTTCTATATACCTGTGTTGTGGTTTACCTAGACGATATTCAGATTTTTTCTGCCAACCTAGAAGAACACCGCCAGCATGTCCGCATGGTTCTTCAGAGACTTCGGGACAATCAATTATATGCCAAAATGGAAAAATGTCTCTTTGAATGTCAATCTCTCCCCTTCCTAGGATACTTAGTCTCTGGCCAGGGACTACAAATGGACCCAGATAAACTATCAGCCGTGTTGGATTGACCACGCCCCTTCGGACTCCGTGCTATCCAACGCTTTTTGGGGTTTACCAATTATTACAGACAATTTATTCCGCATTTTTCAACTATTGTGGCTCCTATCGTGGCCCTAACCAAGAAAAACGCCAACCCTAAGTCCTGGTCTCTTCAAGCAGAAGACGCATTCAATCTTCTCAAGACTGCCTTTTCTTCTGCTCCCGTACTCTCCAGACCTGATCCATCTAAGCCCTTCTCGCTGGAAGTAGATGCCTCCTCGGTGGGAGCTGGAGCAGTACTCCTACAAAAAAATTCTTCCGGGCATGCTGTAACTTGTGGTTTCTTTTCTAGGACCTTCTCTCCGGCGGAGAAAAACTACTCCATTGGTGATCGAGAACTACTGGCCATAAAATTGTCGCTTGAGGAATGGAGGCACCTGCTGGAGGGATCCAAATATCCAGTTATTATATACACTGATCACAAGAATCTCTCTTATCTTCAGTCTGCCCAACGGCTGAACCCTCGCCAGGCTAGGTGGTCCTTGTTCTTTGCCCGTTTTAACTTTGAAATTTATTTTCGCCCTGCTGACAAGAACATTAGGGCTGATGCCCTCTCTCGTTCATCGGATGCCTCTGAAGTGGAAGCTTCCCCGCAACACATTATTCCGCCGGACTGTCTGATCTCCACTTCTCCAGCTTCCATCAGACAAACTCCTCCAGGGAAGACCTTCGTCTCTCCACGCCAGCGCCTCAGGATTCTCAAGTGGGGACACTCCTCACACCTCGCAGGCCATGCTGGCATCAAAAAATCCATCCAGCTCATCTCTCGATTTTATTGGTGGCCTACCCTGGAAGCTGATGTTGTTGATTTCGTGCGGGCTTGTACAGTCTGTGCCCGGGACAAGACTCCTCGCCAGAAGCCTGCTGGTCTCCTCCATCCTCTGCCTGTTCCTGAACGACCATGGTCTCAGATTGGTATGGACTTTATTACTGACTTACCTTTATCCCATGGCAACACAGTTATTTGGGTGATCGTTGATCGATTCTCCAAGATGGCACATTTTATCCCTCTTCCAGGTCTTCCTTCTGCACCTCAGTTGGCGAAAAAATTTTTATACACATTTTTCGCCTTCACGGGCTGCCCACGCATATCGTCTCGGATAAAGGCGTTCAATTTGTGTCTAAATTCTGGAGGGCCCTCTGTAATCAGCTCAAAATCAAATTAAACTTCTCGTCTTCTTATCATCCCCAATCCAATGGGCAAGTAGAAAGAATTAATCAGGTTCTGGGTGACTATTTGCGACATTTTGTTTCCTCCCGCCAGGATGACTGGGCAGATCTTCTACCATGGGCCGATTTCTCGTACAATTTCAGAGTCTCTGAATCTTCCGCTAAATCCCCATTCTTTGTGGTGTACGGCCGTCACCCTCTTCCCCCCCCTTCCCACTCCCATGCCCTCTGGTTTGTCCGCTGTTGATGAGGTGACTCGGGAATTCTCCACCATATGGAAAGAGACTCAAAATTCTCTCTCACAGGCTTCATCCCGGATGAAAAAATATGCCGATAGGAAAAGAAGAATTCCCCCCATTTTTTCTCCCGGAGACAAAGTATGGCTCTCCGCCAAGTATGTCCGCTTTCGTGTCCCCAGTTATAAACTGGGACCACGTTATCTTGGTCCTTTCAAAATCAAGTGCCAAATCAACCCTGTCTCTTACAAACTTCTTCTTCCTCCTTCTCTCCGTATTCCCAATGCTTTCCATGTCTCTCTCCTTAAACCACTCATCCTTAACTGCTTCTCTCCCAAAGTTGTTTCTCCCACTCCAGTTTCCGGGTCCTCTGACGTTTTTTCTGTGATAGAAATTCTGGCATCCAAGACGGTCAGAGGTAAAAAAAATTTTTGGCTTGATTGGGAGAATTGCGGCCCAGATGAGAGATCATGGGAACCTGAGGACAACATCCTGGACAAAGATCTCATCCTCAAATTCTCAGGTTCCAAAAAGAGGGGGAGACCCAAGGGGGGGGGGGGTACTGTTACGCCGAGCGCTCTGGGTCCCCGCTCCTCCCCGGAGCGCTCACAGCGTTCTCCTATTCGCAGCGCCCCGGTCAGACCTGCCGACCGGGTGCGCTGCGATAATGTTCCCAGCTGGGATGCGATTCGTGATGCGGGACGCGCCCGCTCGCGATGCGCATCCCGACTCGCTTACCAGACCCGTTCCCCGTCTGTGTTGTCCCGGCGCGCGTAGCCCCGCTCCTTAGGGCGCGCACGCGCCGGGTCTTTGCGATTTAAAGGGCCAGTGCGCCACTGATTGGCGCATGAGGTTTAATCAGTACCTTCACCTGTGCACTTCCCTACTTATACCTCACTTCCCCTGCACTCCCTTGCTGGATCTTGTTGCTATTGTGCCAGTGAAAGCGTTTCCTTGTGTGTTCCTAGCCTGTGTTCCAGACCTGCTGCCGTTGCCCCTGACTACGATCCTTGCTGCCTGCCCTGACCTTCTGCTATGTCCGACCTTGCTCTTGTCTACTCCCTTGTACCGCGCTTATCTCAGCAGTCAGAGAGGTTGAGCCGTTGCCGGTGGATACGACCTGGTTGCTACCGCCGCTGCAAGACCATCCCGCTTTGCGGCGGGCTCTGGTGAATACCAGTAGCAACTTAGAACCGGTCCACCGACACGGTCCACGCCAATCCCTCTCTGGCACAGAGGATCCACCTCCACCCAGCCGAATCGTGACAATTGTCCACAGCAATAGCGCCCCCATATAGCAGTTAGGCTCCATATGCCCCCCCCATATAGAACATAGGCCCTCAAAATGCCACCATATATCATTTGGCTCCATACTGCCCCATATAGAATTATTTGTAAATTACTTCTATTAAAAAATCTTAATCCTTTCAGTACTTATCAGCTGCTGTTATGATCCACAGGAAGACCACAGTGCTCTCTACTGACACCTCTGTCTATTTTAAAAACTGTCCAGAGTAGGAGCAAATCCCCATATAAAATCTATCCTGCAATGAAAAGTTCCTAAAATGGACAGAGGTGTCAGCAGAGAGCACTGTGGTCAGACAGAAAGGAAATTCAAAAAGAAAAGAACTTCCTGTGGATAATACCAGCAGCTGATAAGTGCTGGAAGGATTACGTTTCTTTAATAGAAGTAATTTACAAATCTGTTTAAATTTCCGGCACCCGTTGATTTAAAAAACATTTTTCCAGTGTAGTACCCCTTTAAAGGAGTACTCCGGTGCTTAGACATCTTATCCCCTATCCAAAGGATAGGGGATAAGATGCCTGATCACGGGAGTTCTGCCGCTGGGGACCCCCGGGATCTTGCTTGCAGCACCCCGTTTGTATTCAGTCCCTGGAGCGTGTGAACAAGGTGTAAAAGCTCACTTACCATGTGCTTCCAGTCAGACTGGGAGGCTGCCAGAAAGGAAGGGGCCCTGTGCAGCTTCCTGCTAATTTATATAGGGCTGGGCTGAGGGGAGGTGCAGACCAAGTAAAAACAACAAAAAATAAAAAAAAATGTGAATTCATATAGAGAAAACAGACATGGTAGGGAGCACATGGTAAGTGTTCACACTGGTGTGGTTCTCTGTGGCAGCCATTGTTTCTGTGATGCTTTGTCTGTGAGGTGGCGCGGCCCAAAGCCAGTGATTGCCTGGCCACTGGGTCACTCCTCCTGTGGGCATGGTGTCTCGGAGGCGAAGGTTGCCGCCCGGCACTACACCAGTGTTAGGTTAGGGACCCACTCTGACTAGGTGGCCTTCATGTGGCGAGTGGGCTTGTACTTTTTGATCAAAATGTATACTAACAACCTGTTAGTCTTTAAATTATGCTGAGAAGAAAGTAGATAAAAATACAAATGGTGGATGTGCGGCTATATTTCTCTATTTGTGTTGTACATTTGTAGTCTCTCCCTTCTTCCATGGCCAGCACTCCACTCCACCCATTTGACCCACGCATTTTTAATTAGCAGGAGACTGCATAAGGGTTTCCTCCTTACATTCTCCCAGCCCTCTGGTAGGGAGCACATGGTGAGTGTTCACACTGGTGTGGTTCTCGGTGGCGGCCATTGTTTCTGTGATGTTTTGTCTGTGGGGTGGCGTGGCCCAAAGCCAGGGGCTTGGTCGGGCAGCAGTGGGACTGCCTGGCCACTGGGTCATTCCCCCTGTGGGCTTGGTGTCTTGGAGGAGGTGGTTGCTGCCCGGTGCTACGCCATTGTTAGGTTAGGGACCCACTCTGCCTAGGTGGCCTTGACATGGCGAGTGGGCTTGTACTTTTTGATCAAAATGTATACTAACAACCTGTTAGTTTTTAAAATTATGCTGAGAAGCAAGTAGATCAAAATGCAAATTGTGGATGCGGGGCTATGTTTCTCTGTTTGTGTTATACAAAATACAGAAGTGTTCATCAAGGGAAAAAAAAATGAAAAACAAATCCTGCTTGTCTAAGCACTAACTAAACATATTAACTTTCCCTTGCTATATGGGTGGCTTTCTACCAGCCACCCGACAAAAAAGAGTTCAAAATTGTTCCAGGAGAGGCTAGCTGACATCAGTCTTTTATACTCCTATCAGTGTTTCATCTTCTTCGCAGCCTCTCTCAAGCCTAGGGATTCCCAGCTACCCTAGATTTGTCATGCCTCATCCTGCTTTCTTTGGATGAAATATGTGCTTTCTGGAATCTCACTGTAGGACAGGTGTCACGATGCCGGCTGGCAGGTAGTGGATCCTCTGTGCCAGAGAGGGATTGGCGTGGACCGTGCTAGAGGATCGGTTCTAAGTCACTACTGGTTTTCACCAGAGCCCGCCGCAAAGCGGGATGGTCTTGCTGCGGCGGTAGTGACCAGGTCGTATCCCCTAGCAACGGCTCAACCTCTCTGGCTGCTGAAGATAGGCGCGGTACAAGGGAGTAGACAGAAGCAAGGTCGGACGTAGCAGAAGGTCGGGGCAGGCAGCAAGGATCGTAGTCAGGGGCAACGGCAGGAGGTCTGGAACACAGGCTAGGAACACACAAGGAAACGCTTTCACTGGCACTAAGGCAACAAGATCCGGCGAGGGAGTGAAGGGGAAGTGAGGTGATATAGGGAAGTGCACAGGTGTAAACACTAATTGGAACCACTGCGCCAATCAGCGGCGCAGTGGCCCTTTAAATCGCAAAGACCCGGCGCGCGCGCGCCCTAGGGAGCGGGGCCGCGCGCGCCGGGACAGAACTGACGGAGAGCGAGTCAGGTACGGGAGCCGGGGTGCGCATCGCGAGCGGGCGCTACCCGCATCGCGAATCGCATCCCGGCCAGAGGCGGTATCGCAGCGCCCCGGGTCCGTGGAACCGACCGGAGCGCTGCAGTGAGAGGAGTGTAGCGAGCGCTCCGGGGAGGAGCGGGGACCCGGAGCGCTCGGCGTAACAGTACCCCCCCCCTTGGGTCTCCCCCTCTTCTTGGAGCCTGAGAACCTGAGGACCAGACTTTTGTCCAGGATATTGTCCTCAGGTTCCCAGGACCTCTCTTCTGGACCACAACCCTCCCAATCCACTAAAAAGAAGGTTTTCCCTCTGACCTTTTTAGATGCTAAAATTTCCTTGACGGAGAAGATGTCCGAGGAGCCGGAGACAGGAGTGGGGGGAACAGATTTGGGAGAGAAACGGTTAATGATAAGTGGTTTAAGAAGAGAAACATGAAAGGCATTAGGAATACGAAGAGAAGGAGGAAGAAGAAGTTTGTAAGAGACAGGATTAATCTGGCGCAAAATCTTGAAAGGACCAAGATAGCGTGGTCCCAACTTATAGCTAGGAACACGGAAGCGGACATATTTGGCGGAGAGCCATACCTTGTCTCCAGGGGAAAAAATGGGAGGAGCTCTTCTTTTCTTATCCGCGAATCTCTTCATGCGTGAAGAAGCCTGTAAGAGAGAATTTTGGGTCTCTCTCCATATGATGGAAAGATCACGAGAAATTTCATCCACAGCGGGCAGACCAGAGGGCAAGGGGGTAGGGAGGGGGGGAAGAGGGTGACGGCCGTACACCACGAAAAACGGGGATTTGGAGGAAGATTCAGAGATTCTGAAATTATACGAGAATTCGGCCCAAGGTAGAAGATCTGCCCAGTCATCCTGGCGGGAGGAAACAAAATGTCGTAAATAGTCACCCAAGATCTGGTTAATTCTTTCTACTTGTCCATTGGATTGAGGATGGTATGCAGAAGAAAAATTTAATTTAATCTTGAGTTGTTTACAGAGAGCCCTCCAGAATTTAGACACAAATTGGACGCCTCTATCCGAGACGATCTGCGTAGGCAACCCGTGAAGACGAAAAATGTGTACAAAAAATTGTTTAGCCAACTGAGGCGCTGAAGGAAGACCAGGAAGAGGGATGAAATGTGCCATTTTGGAGAATCGATCAACGACCACCCAAATAACAGTGTTGCCATGGGATGGGGGTAAGTCAGTAATAAAATCCATACCAATCAGGGACCAAGGTTGTTCGGGAACAGGCAGAGGAAGAAGAAAACCAGCGGGCTTCTGGCGAGGAGTCTTATCCCGGGCACAGATAGTGCAGGCTCGCACAAAGTCCACCACATCAGTCTCTAGAGTCGGCCACCAATAGAAGCGAGAGATGAGTTGCACAGATTTCTTGATGCCCGCATGACCTGCGAGATGGGAGGAGTGACCCCATTTGAGGATTCCGAGGCGTTGGCGTGGAGAAACAAAGGTCTTTCCTGGAGGAGTTTGCCTGATGGAGGCTGGAGAAGTGGAAATCAGGCAGTCAGGAGGAATGATGTGTTGAGGAGAGAGTTCAATCTCAGAAGCATCTGAGGAACGAGAGAGAGCATCGGCCCTAATGTTCTTATCAGCAGGCCGAAAGTGAATTTCAAAATTAAATCGGGCAAAGAACAGAGACCACCTGGCCTGACGAGGATTCAGCCGTTGGGCAGACTCGAGGTATGAGAGGTTCTTGTGATCGGTGTAAATAATAACTGGAAATCTTGATCCCTCCAGCAGATGCCTCCATTCCTCAAGTGCTAATTTAATGGCTAGAAGCTCTCGATCCCCGATGGAGTAGTTCCTCTCCGCCGGAGAGAAGGTCCTAGAAAAAAACCCACAAGTAACAGCATGCCCGGAAGAGTTTTTTTGTAGAAGGACAGCTCCAGCTCCCACTGAGGAGGCATCAACCTCCAATAGGAAGGGTTTAGATGGGTCAGGTCTGGAGAGCACGGGAGCCGAAGAGAAGGCAGACTTGAGTCGTTTAAAGGCGTCTTCCGCTTGAGGAGGCCAAGACTTGGGATCGGCATTTTTTTTGGTTAAAGCCACAATAGGAGCCACAATGGTAGAAAAATGTGGAATAAATTGCCTGTAATAATTGGCGAACCCCAAAAAACGTTGGATGGCACGGAGTCCGGAGGGGCGTGGCCAATCTAAGACGGCAGAGAGTTTATCTGGATCCATTTGTAGTCCCTGGCCAGAGACCAAGTATCCTAGAAAAGGAAGAGATTGGCATTCAAACAGACATTTCTCAATTTTAGCATAGAGTTGATTGTCACGAAGTCTCTGAAGAACCATACGGACATGCTGGCGGTGTTCTTCTAGATTGGCCGAAAAAATTAGGATATCATCAAGATATACAACAACACAGGAGTATAACAGATCACGAAAAATTTCATTAACAAAGTCTTGGAAGACAGCAGGGGCGTTGCACAGGCCAAAGGGCATGACCAGATACTCAAAGTGTCCATCTCTGGTGTTAAATGCTGTTTTCCACTCATCCCCCTCTCTGATGCGGATGAGGTTATAGGCGCCTCTTAAGTCCAATTTAGTAAAGATGTGGGCACCTTGGAGGCGATCAAAGAGTTCAGAGATGAGGGGTAAGGGGTAGCGGTTCTTAACCGTGATTTTATTAAGTCCGCGGTAGTCAATGCAAGGACGTAGAGAGCCATCTTTTTTGGACACAAAGAAAAATCCGGCTCCGGCAGGAGAGGAGGATTTACGGATAAAGCCCTTTTTTAGATTCTCCTGGACGTATTCAGACATGGCAAGAGTCTCTGGGGCCGAGAGAGGATAAATTCTGCCCCGGGGTGGAGTAGTGCCCGGGAGGAGGTCGATAGGACAATCATAAGGCCTGTGAGGAGGTAGAGTCTCCGCTTGTTTTTTGCAGAAAACATCCGCGAAGTCCATATAGGCCTTAGGGAGACCGGTTACTGGAGGAAGCACAGAGTTACGGCAAGGGTTACTGGGAACCGGTTTTAGACAGTCCTTGGAACAAGAGGGCCCCCAACTCTTGATCTCCCCAGTGGACCAATCCAGGGTTGGGGAATGAAGTTGAAGCCAGGGAAGTCCAAGGAGAATTTCCGAGGTGCAATTGGGGAGGACCAAAAGTTCAATCCTCTCGTGATGAGATCCGATGCTCATTAGAAGGGGCTCCGTGCGGAAACGTATGGAACAGTCCAATCTTTCATTGTTTATACAATTGATGTAAAGGGGTCTGGTGAGACTGGTCACTGGGATGTTGAACCTGTTGACGAGAGAGGCCAAAATAAAATTTCCTGCAGATCCAGAGTCCAAGAAGGCCACAGAAGAGAAGGAGAAGGCAGAGGCAGACATCCGCACAGGCACAGTAAGACGTGGAGAAGCAGAGTGGACATCAAGGATTGTCTCACCTTTGTGCGGAGTCAGGGTACGTCTTTCCAGGCGGGGAGGGCGGATAGGACAATCCCTCAGGAAGTGTTCGGTACTAGCACAGTACAGGCAGAGGTTCTCCATGCGGCGTCGTGTCCTCTCTTGAGATGTCAGGCGAGACCGGTCGACCTGCATAGCCTCCACGGCGGGAGGCACAGGAACAGATTGCAGGGAACCAGAGGAGAGAGGAGCCGAGGAGAAGAAACGCCTCGTGCGAACAGAGTCCATATCTTGGCGGAGCTCCTGACGCCTTTCGGAAAAACGCATGTCAATGCGAGTGGCTAGGTGAATAAGTTCATGAAGATTAGCAGGCATTTCTCGTGCGGCCAGAACATCTTTAATGTTGCTGGATAGGCCTTTTTTAAAGGTCGCGCAGAGGGCCTCATTGTTCCAGGATAATTCAGAAGCAAGAGTACGGAATTGTACGGCATACTCGCCAACGGAAGAATTACCCTGGACCAGGTTCAACAGGGCAGTCTCAGCAGAAGAGGCTCGGGCAGGTTCCTCAAAGACACTTCGAATTTCCGAGAAGAAGGAGTGTACAGAGGCAGTGACGGGGTCATTGCGGTCCCAGAGCGGTGTGGCCCAAGCCAGGGCTTTTCCAGACAGCAGGCTGACTACGAAAGCCACCTTAGACCTTTCAGTGGGGAACTGGTCCGACATCATCTCCAAGTGTAATGAACATTGGGAAAGGAAGCCACGGCAAAACTTAGAGTCCCCATCAAATTTATCCGGCAAGGATAGTCGTAGTCCAGAAGCGGCCACTCGCTGCGGAGGAGGTACAGGAGCTGGCGGAGGAGATGGTTGCTGGAGCTGTGGTAGTAACTGTTGTAGCATAACAGTCAGTTGAGACAGCTGTTGGCCTTGTTGCGCAATCTGTTGTGACTGCTGGGCGACCACCGTGGTGAGGTCAGCGACAACTGGCAGAGGAACTTCAGCGGGATCCATGGCCGGATCTACTGTCACGATGCCGGCTGGCAGGTAGTGGATCCTCTGTGCCAGAGAGGGATTGGCGTGGACCGTGCTAGAGGATCGGTTCTAAGTCACTACTGGTTTTCACCAGAGCCCGCCGCAAAGCGGGATGGTCTTGCTGCGGCGGTAGTGACCAGGTCGTATCCCCTAGCAACGGCTCAACCTCTCTGGCTGCTGAAGATAGGCGCGGTACAAGGGAGTAGACAGAAGCAAGGTCGGACGTAGCAGAAGGTCGGGGCAGGCAGCAAGGATCGTAGTCAGGGGCAACGGCAGGAGGTCTGGAACACAGGCTAGGAACACACAAGGAAACGCTTTCACTGGCACTAAGGCAACAAGATCCGGCGAGGGAGTGAAGGGGAAGTGAGGTGATATAGGGAAGTGCACAGGTGTAAACACTAATTGGAACCACTGCGCCAATCAGCGGCGCAGTGGCCCTTTAAATCGCAAAGACCCGGCGCGCGCGCGCCCTAGGGAGCGGGGCCGCGCGCGCCGGGACAGAACTGACGGAGAGCGAGTCAGGTACGGGAGCCGGGGTGCGCATCGCGAGCGGGCGCTACCCGCATCGCGAATCGCATCCCGGCCAGAGGCGGTATCGCAGCGCCCCGGGTCCGTGGAACCGACCGGAGCGCTGCAGTGAGAGGAGTGTAGCGAGCGCTCCGGGGAGGAGCGGGGACCCGGAGCGCTCGGCGTAACAACAGGAATCTTGGGGGAATATAATCCCGACCACTATTTCTGTCACTGTCTCACATTATATATATATGTATATATATATATATATATATATATATATATATATATATGTACACAGGGACGTGCACTGAAATTTTGAGGGGCAGGGGCTCAATATGAAAAAGGGCATGCTCGATCCACATGCAACTCCCTAGACCAGTGTTACCCAAGCACGGTCCTCAAGTCTCTCTAACAAGTCTTGTTTTCAGATTTTCCTTAGTCTTTTACAGTTGATATAACTGTGGTGATGCCTGATGTTCTGACCATAATTATATCACGTGTGAAAGACTGAGGAAATTCTGAAAGCATGACCTGTTTGGGGGGACTTGAGGACAGCAGAAATACGGACCTAGGAGTAGCAGGCCAGCGAGAGCCAGCATGCTGTACACTACTTTTGGCCAAATCCACAGTATAAGATGTGCAAAAGAAAATCTGCAGCAAAATTCCTATGACTGGATTCACACTGCATTTTATGTTTACATTTAAAGCACACCTCCATTATTAATGATAAATGACCATTGTGAATACCAATTTAGCCTTCAAATACCTCAACAAGTCATTGTCTTGTAAAATCCAAAAAGGGGGGGGGGGGGGGGGGTTTGAGACAAGAATGTAGGGATTGTGGGGAAGAGAGCCAGGGAGGATACAGACGTTAGAATGGCATTATGGAGGCACAGGTGGCTAACACTATTAGTTTATAGGTAGGGAAAGAATAACTATAACTACTGGACATTATAATTTTACTGAAGCTGCCTGTACAGAGGAGACCAGACTGCAGCTTTGGGAAGAGCTCTCACTCTCCTCACACTGTCTGCTGATGATCACTCACTGTCACTGCTGCTGCTGGCTCCTCTAAGTCCCCTCATGGCAGCTCCAGCTGATCTTATGTCCTCCAGCTCTTCCTTTCCTTACCTCCAGATGGAGGAGAGAGGAGCAGGGAGGGGGAGGGGCCGTCAGCAGCAGGACCGGCGGGAGGGAGACAGTGTGCAGAGGAAAATGTCTGTATGGGAAGTGCCAATGTTACCTTCTCACACTTGTAGCTGCCCTGTCTTCTTGTCCCCTGCTGTCATCTGTACCAGCCATGCCTCCATACACTCCTGTCCTTGTGCACCATCAGCTCATTGTTTCTAACACCTGCAGAGAAAGGGCACCTAAAGGAGGAGGCATCCAATGGGCCTAAGCTTAAGCCCCCTTCCTGCCCTTGTGTTCACCTCCCTGTATATATATTTATTTATATATCAAAAAGATAAGTGCAGCACGCCAAATATATCCAATCAAAAAGTGGTAGTTCATTCCATAGTTTAGAAAAAGCAGACAATGTTTCAGTAGCCTCATGCTAGCCTTGTCTGCTTTTTCTGCATTATGGAATAAACTACCACTTTTTGATTAGAGACATTTGGTGTGCTACACTTATCTTTTTGCTATTGCAATATATATTATATTATATATTATCATATAATATATAGAGATATATTTGGTTACATATAAGCTTATGTACTCATCAGTGCTCTTTGTACCTGGGCTTCTTCAGGTTGAAGCCCAATGGCTGATACTATTTGTAATTCCCTGGTACTTAGAAGTGGGTGATCCTCGGTAAGAGCAATGACATCTACCTATTATATCACAATACTTATTCATCTTAGATCACAAGCCCCAGTTATTATGAGCTTCTTACCTCTTTGAGAATTTTGGGCATAAATGTTTACATTACCAGTCATTTTGTACATACTTTGTACAGCTTTATGCTACGCAGTGGTCCCTCGAGTTACAATATTATTTGGTTCTGGGATGACCATTGTATGTTGAAACCATTGTATGTTGAGACCAGAACTCTATGGAAACCTGGTAATTGGTTCTGAAGCCACCAAAATGTCATCCGAAAATAGGAAAAAAGTGAGAATTTAAGAAAAATAAGTAGATAACTAATATAAAGCAAATCCTTACATATAAAAGTAAGAAAGATCAGCTGGGAGCTGTAAATCACTGTCTGTGTCAGTGTTTCCCAAGCGGGGAGCCTCCAGCTGTAGTTTTGCAACAGCTGGGGGCACCCCGCTTGGGAAACACTGGTCTATGTAGAAGACAGAAGTTTCTTCAGGGTCCTGTACAGTACACAGTGTCCTAAAAAAGTAACATGGAGTCGCCCTTACCTGGTGTCCAAAGGAGCAGGTAACCCTGGACAGGTAAAGTGTACAGAACATGTAATACCTCCCTGTACTGTAGGGGGCGCTACCAGACAACAGTCAGTGCATACGCTTCAGTAATACAGGTAAAGAGTAGTACAGAACATGAAATACCTCCCTGTACTGTAGGGGGCGCTACCAGACATCAGTCAGTGCATACTCTTCAGTAATACAGGGGTTTTAACAGTAAATTGCCTATTCTGATTGGTTGGTTCTTCTGGCCATTTACATGTTTCACAGATCTGGACTGTCAGTAGATTGTATGTTGAGTCTGGTTTCAACTTACAATGGTCCAGAAAAGACCATTGTATGTTGAAACTATTGTATGTTGAGGCCATTGTAGGTTGAGGGATCACTGTATGTTGGTATGGAGGAAGGAAGGAAAGAAGGAGGGAGGGTGAATGGAAAGACATCTGAATACCCCTCTAAAGATGCATACGGAAAAAAAAACATACAAACACTGGGATAACATACAAACTCATTGCTGATGTCCTCCTTGGTGGGATTTGAGTCTCGGACCCTAGTGCTGCAAGGCAACAGTGCTAACCACTGAGCTACCATGCAGATGCCCAACTGTTGCTTATTTTTGTGCAAAAATGGGAATTTTGGTTTTTTTATGTCACCATTTATGCACAAGAATGATCAATATTTGAAGCTTGTACACCGCCTGCACCAAGGGGGTGTAAGGCAAGGATAAAGAAGGGTGGAAGGAGGCTCTGTCTTGCCAGGTGCACCCCCTCCTCACATGCAACTTTTGGGCCAACTTGTGACACCAAAAGTTGCAGAAACATATACCAGCTGACTTATAGTTTTGCGCCGGGCACAAAGGCAGTATCAACACGCTGCAGTTAGTAAATCTCCCCCATTGAGTTTCAACAGGATAAACATTTATGTGTTCCATGTTCTCTTTTCTTATCTTGACTTAAAGCTACACAGCTCCTCTAATGTCAATAATTTGTAGCAGAATTAGGAGAGAAATGTATCTTCCTTGAGAAGTTTACATTGTCCCTGACGTACGTAACACTGATCCACTGCTTCTGTGGGACTGTAATGATAAGATGTGGAGCAGTATGTTCAGTAGTATAGGGGATCTCTCTGAGTGACAGATGTGTGGATCCATAATAGGAGTTCTACGGCTAGTCTTAAGGAGTTTCCTCTAGTCATAGTGGGCTATGAGCTTCTGTTTCTTTATACTCCCCCCCAGATAAAACACAGAGGCTACCCAGGAGGTGCCTAGTAATCTATTTTCTCCTCTTCATACATTGTTATTCAAGCAAAACGGATAACCCCATATGCCTGCATCACTCCACCCCCACAGCTGCTCCAGGCGGCTTCCTACTATGAGCTGGGATTGCCCACTCCACTCCCAGTGTTTCAATTATTGATTACACACAAATCTTCCCTCCCTGTTCATTTCATCCGTACGCCTTTACCTCTCCTCTTATTCCGAACAAAAAAAGCATGTGTGTATGTGTGTGAGACACTTTCTGCCTTCTTTGTACTTCTTATTCAGCACTGCAGCAGAATAGAACTGCAGAGTAAGATCCACCCAATGTGCTAGTCTTCCCTATTTGGTGGCCCATTCAGCACTGAGAAGAGGACAGCTCCCCGCACTGAGAAATCCTGTACTGCTGCGAATGAGCGGATAGGAGCAGGTGGACGAGGTAAGAAGGGTGTACGGATGCTTCCACAGCTGCCCATCGCTGAACATTAGGACACTTACACTTCCGACATAACACGAGACACTGGATTTGCATGAACTTGGGAACTTTTTTTTTTGTGCATTTAGACAAATCCGACGTAACTTGCTAGTGAAAGGAATTTGTGTTAAGAGCTATATTGGCTACATCTTTTCAGGGGTGTCCGGTCAGTTTGGTTTCTCTTATACTGTGCGGAAATATATTTTATTGTGTGACTTAAAAGAGTACCAGATCCAATAAGTATGAACTGCTAACACTACTGTATCCTTGCAATTGTCTGTAAATGTTTAGGGAGGTATTCATAACCAGATATACCTTTAGTATGGTAGACTTTATGCGGGCAGACATTTTTCTGAATTTATAGATTCATCAATTCAATTGATTAAGACTGTAGTCAGACCCTACTCTGCTTACTGGGGACAATAGATTGCACGAAACCGCACAGCTATGGTTTGCAGGATATAACTTAGATTTAGCATCTCTTTTATACATGCATTAATCTAGGGCGGTGTTTCTTAACCAGGGTGCCTCCAGCTGTTGCAAAACTCCAACTCCCAGCATGCCCGGACAGCCTTCGGCTGTCCGGGCATGCTGGGAGTTGGAGTTTTGCAGCAGCTGGAGGCACCCCGGTTGAAAAACACCGATCTAGAAGCTATGTATAGTAGTCGAAATGATGACTAGTTGACATTATGGTTGGAAGTGTTGCTTGCTCTCAGTTAATGTTGCATCAGGAAACTTATTGCAGTCGTTTACTTGGCTCAAAGTGCAGGAAGCATGCTGCAGAACTAGCGTGCCTTCACTCTTCACTGCCTCAGCTGCCTGCAGAGCTCTGCTCTCAAGGTCCCTCTGGTAAAAGAGGGGTTAATGGGGACCTGCTGGTTCTGCGGAGTCTGAGTCATCTACAGGAGCTGTCATTTGTCAAACAACTGCACAGTGAGCCAAATGCAGAGTGTCAGGGCAAACAAAATCTCATTACCAGAATCAGTGTGCGTCAAAGGGTGCGCTGTGATGGATAGCGCTCGCTCTTCCTTCAAGTGCTAATAAAACACCGGACGGCTGAATTAAAACACTGATAACAATAAACATTTTTTTTTTTTTTTTTTTGGGCATGCAGAGGATAATCTGCAGTCAACTGCAGTGCAGAGTGCTGAGGATAACCAGGCACATTGATAGTAAGGAGGAGGGGTTCCTGTAGCTAGCATCTTACTAGAACAGTCATGTCTACAATAACCATAAAGTTGACCATAAATCTTCAATTGCTCAACTTCCCGCAATGCTTTGGCTCCATAAAGAGACATTAAATTAATATATATATATATATATATATATATATATAAATATATATATATATGTTATTATAAGATATAGGTTACATATGAGGTCAAGAGGGAGGTCGTCATGAATATCATAGGTCAGATCCTTCTTGACCCCATATGTAACTTGTATCTTATAATAATAATAAACATATATATATATATATATATATATATAAACACACACACACACACACATATATATATATATATATGTATATAAATGCTATTATAAGATATAGGTTACATACGGGGTCAAGAAGGAGGTCATCATGAGTATCATAGGTCAGATCCTTCTTGACCCCATATGTAACCTGTATCTTATAATAATAATAATAATAAATATATATATAAGCATATACATATATATATATAAATAAATATATATATATATATATATATATATATATATATATATGTTATTATAAGATATAGGTTACATATGGGGTCAAGAAGGAGGTCAAGACGGAGGTCATCATGAGTATCATAGGTCAAGCCCATATGTCAGTCCCATTATGTGAGGAATTTACGAGCATGTATTCTCTGCGTCTTTCCAGTTCCTGAGGTGTGCCCTTTCACCGTGAGATCACATAACTATAGATTAAGATTATACACCTGGTGCAGTCTTTTCCTTCAAAATGACTAATTCGCTGGGATCTCCGCAGTGTGTTCTTAGTATTCTACCACTGAGAAAATAGAGGTATCCACAGCCACATGCTGAACCAGAGAATAATTCCCGCAGTCAGATAAGCTAAACATTTTTTATGCAAAGATCCATAATATACAGACGATCACAATTGTTATACTGTTATACATATTGTGATGGATAGCGTCCCTGATATTCCTTAGGGTCGTAAATGATGTTTTACCAGCTTTGGTTTACCTCTTGGTGATCATGGACTGCATACAATATTTAGAGTGTTTGTTATTAAACATATTCTGTCATGTTGCTTCTAGATTTAATGTGTAAAGAAAACAATAATGATAATAATGTCGCAATTTTATAAAATTATCTGAAATTTGCCATTTTTCGTCTTTGGAGGTATCTGAGTGTTCTAGACCTAGCATAGAGACTATAGAGATTACATCATCTGTGGAGACATCAGACTAAACAAATGCTATTCAATTACAGTGTATCTGTTTGCAAACACAAGGAAAAGGAAACCAATAACCACAAATGATTTTATTTATGGACAGCCATTTCTGGATGCTGCATTCTGCACAATGGACAGTAGAACCTCCATAGGCCAGACAATTCTATTTCTAATAAATCTATGGTCTATTGGAACAGAAAAATCATTTCCTTTTTCTTGGTTACTGATCTTCACTTCAGATTTGGGGTGATGTGGTGCAGTAAGTAATAAAATGTACGTAACCAATGCTGAGTGCGTTCATGGAATATCCCCATATGGGACATGCCTGACCTATTAGTAACATATAGAAAAGCAAATTATGTAGCCTTTATATAAAGACCAGCTGAAAATAGACATATATATATATATATATATACATATA
This sequence comes from Hyla sarda, assembly GCF_029499605.1. Taxonomy (NCBI): domain Eukaryota; kingdom Metazoa; phylum Chordata; class Amphibia; order Anura; family Hylidae; genus Hyla; species Hyla sarda. The sequence continues at coordinate 533,798,103 of NC_079189.1, forward strand.
TATATATTTTTTTTTTTTTTACGTTAGTGCTTATTGTTACAATAAATTATGAAGCATTTGGTAAAAATTTGGAAACGTTAAGATGTGGTGCAGAGAAACTCATTAGATTAATACAACTTTTACCATCGCCATATTCATGATGTATTGTTAGAGATGCTAGAATTTTTTTTATTGCTGCCTCACAATCCTGATATTTGACAGCAGAGTGGATTATATGTAGAGTGTTTCCCTCTCTTAACCTAATTTTCTGTTCTGACATGCAATAGAGTGGGTGGAATTATTTAAGTCCCCTCATCTCCCTTTCCTTTTTTAGACACCCATGACATCCTGTTAAGGTTTTACAAGGAATGGATAAGACGTCATATTGTATAATTCCAACTGCGCCACATTAATGATAATTGTATTAGAAGATTGGGACAATGAAATGCCAAGTGAGACTGGAGTGTGATGTGACATTGACGTCATCATGAACGCTCTCGGACGTTGTCCTGCATCAGTCTACAGCACTATACTGTACTGCAGAGAAAATGTCCATTTGCTTCATTGTGTAATAGATCGCTCATGCTGCTTTCCTTACGGACAAAGCAGGGTGCTGATACCTCAGTAGAGACTTGAGTTTGGAGGTGGCGGTATTCAGAGGACTGCATGAAGCATAGATTTCTAAACCCTATTGAGTCCATTTTCACAAGGGGTCCATAAACTGAACTATGAAGAGATTATTGAGAGTAAACCTTGAATTTGTGCTAAACTGGTTAATCTAATACATGTGGTGCATACAGTTAGAATTATGGAGCTGAAGCTGTACATTATAATGCATGTTTAACCATTTTTAGTGAAATGATCTATAAATACCTTCTACCCAACAGGAGTAAAATGGGTGGTGGTGTTGCTTAAAGGGGTACTACACCCCTAGACATCTTATCCCCTATCCCCCTAAGGATAGGGGATAAGATGTCTAATTGCCGGGGTCCCGCCGCTGGGGACCCTCGCAATATTGCATGCGGCACCCACCTGTTTCTTGTCCTGCCCCCGTGTGATGTCACGCCCCGTCCCCTCAATGCAAGTCTATGAGAGGTGTGTCACCCCTTCTCCCATAGACTTGCATTGAGGGGACGGAGCGTGACGTCACACGGGGGCAGAGTCGTGACGTCACAGACTTCCGTTCCCGTGGTCGCGACCCAGACCCTCCAGCGCTTCCGGACAAGAAACAGATGGGTGCCGCATGCAATATTGCGGGGGTCCCCAGTGGCGGGACCCCCGCTATCAGACATCTTATCCCCTATCCTTTGGATAGGGGATAAGATGTCTAGGGGTGGAGTACCCCTTTAAGTACAAATCAGAAATGTGGGTGTGGCTAAATTCTATGGTCTATTCAAACATGGCAGATTTGCTACCGAAAATTTTGCAACTAAAATGTTCTACACATTTCTGCAGCATGTGCATGGGTTTCTGCAAACCCCGCCCAGCTAAATAGGACAGTAAAAGACAACTTGTGCAATACTTCTCAGCATGTGAATACACCCTTATCATTTGGAGATTATTATAATAAATGTTTATAACTGATTTTTGTAATTTCAACAGTCAAAAATTTGTATCTTTTTTTTTTTTTTTTTTGAGTTCTTACCTATCAGAACAGAGTAATGCTAGGGTGGTGTAAGTCCATACCAAGAATTATAGTCGTACTTAATCTGATTTATTACATTAAAACAAGCACAGCAGGAGAGATGGCACCAGGCTGCGCAATGGAAAGAAGGCAAATAAGTAGAGGCAACGCTATCCTAAGGGTAATGTTCTGCTGGGAAACCTTGGATTTAGGCATTCATATAGATGATATATAACCTACCTAAACATTGTACAGAATAAGTACATCTCTTCATGGCAATAATGTTCCCTAATGGCAGTGACTTCTTTCAGCAGGTTAATGCCCCCTGCCACACTTTATAAATGGTTTTGGAAAGGTTTGAGAGACATCACAATAAAGGTAAAGGTGATGAATTGTCCTCTAAATTCCCTAGATCTCAATATAATTGTGAAGCATGCATGTCCAATCCATTGAGGTCATACCTCAGTCACAACTTATATGATTTGAAGGCTTACCTGCTAATATCTTGAAGCCATATCACTGGACATCTTCAGAAGTCATGTGGAGTCCATGCCCTGATGGGTCAGGGCTGTTTTGATATCATCAGAAGCACCTACACAGTCATAGGCAGGTGGCTTTAGATTGATAGATAAAGTGGTTCCTCAGCTTACAATGGCTTCAGGTTACAATATTTTCAACATACAGTGGTCTTTTCTGGACCATTGTAAGTTAAAACAAGACTCAACATACAATGCTACAGACAGTAGGAAACAAGCCAATGACTGGAGGAAGAATGGGTATTTCACTGGCAAAACATCTGTATTATTAAAGTGCATGCACGGAATTGCTGTCTGGAGCGCTCCCTACAGTACAGGGAGGTACTACTTTTTTTGTACTACTCTTTACCTATGCCAGGGTTAGCTGCTCCTTTGGACACCAGGTAAGGGTGGCTCCTTTTTACTGTTTTTTGGGACATTGCATGTACTGGACAGGACCCTGAAGAAGCTCCTGTCCTCTACATAGACAGTGATTTACAAATCCCAGCAGATCTTTCTTACTTTTCCATTTAAGGAATTGCTTTATCAATATTAGTTATATCCTTATTTTTCTTTTATCCTCATATTTCCCCCATTTTGGATGACATTAAGGCTTCAGAACCAATTACGAGGTTTCCATAAGATACAATGGTTTCAACATACAATGGTCCATGGCATATTTTATTTTACTGTAGATAGATAGATATACAGATAGATAAATATACGGATAGATAGATAGATAGATAGATAGATATACAGATAGATGCAGTGGATAGTGCTTTACAGTACACCCACCTTTTCTAAAATTCTACGTATCACAGCTATTCTGAACAAAGCATCTTTTGTACTTTGTAAAGAGAACAGGATAATCCATTCAGTCCTTGACAGGAGATCAATATCAGTGGATTTTATAAATCATGTGAGTTGGACTTATCATCATCCTCTCGGCACTGAGAGTTTCTCCTTTTCTTGTCTTAATTATTTGCTTCCATTAAGATAATGGCACTTGGGGACCTGTCTCCTTTATGACATCAATGATACTCTCTGTACTTTTGGATAATATTAAATCAGTTGCTAACAGCTGGTAGCTGATGTGTAGTATTTGAAATAATACTACTGAGTTACTACATACTGTATCAATTAATTTTTTGTGTGAATTTGCCACTTAGAAAGCTTTTTGCATTTTTAAATTGTCTTTAGTGAATATTCATATAAGACACGAGAGAATAAGAACATAAGTATAGGATTTAGGAACATGTATAGCTGGCCAAATATATAAAATCAAACCCGTCCAAACCAGGTGACTGTAGGTGGGGATCTTCCAACAGCCTTATGTGAATGAAGGCCTAATGACCCTCCTGTGATGGCAGATGTTCCTACAGGCAATGGCTTATTGAACTCTCTCTACGGATGTGTGCATGTTTATGGGGGAGATAGGAAGAATAGCTGTAGGTTGAATGAGCATTTGTCCAACAGCTATCTCATGTGTGTGGTCAACTTAAATGACTGGAAATAATGAAAAAACCCTCATAAAATGTGATTTAGAAAAGAAGGGAGAGCTAGTTGACATCACTTGAGATTCCAGATATTTATTCCATGGCTTCCAGGACCCGTGGCTAATGCCGGACACCGGCGATCGGGCTGATGCCCGGCAATTACCCCTTAGACACCGTGATCAAAGTTGATTGCAGCATCTAAAATGCTGAAAATACACTGCCGGTAGCTCAGTGGACCTGGATGAGATCATTGCGGGGAAATCGCGATGTCCTGATCAGCTTAGAGGACGGCGGGAGGGCCCTTACCTGCATCCTCACCGTTCAATCGGTTCTTCAAGGTTCCAGTCAGCCTCAGCAGGCTCGAGCAACGGAGTACCAATAAAACTGATCAATGCTATGCTATGGCATAGCATCGAACAGTGTATGCAATCTAATGATTCCATGTAATAGTTCCCTATGAGGAAAAATTAAAAAATTTAATAAATGGGATTTAACACTTTCCTTTAAAAAAGTTTCAATCACCCCCCTTTTCCTATAAAAAAAATGTAATCAGAAATTAACATGAACATATGTGGTATCGTCACATGCATAAATTTCTGAACTATAAAAATACAATGTTTATTAAACCGCACGGTCAATGGCATATATGTAAAAAATACCAAAGTCCAGAATTGCATATTTTTGGTCACTTTGTATACAACTACATATAAAACTACAGATAACAGTGCAAAAAATGAGCCTTCACACATACCCGTATTTGGAAAAACAAAAAAGTTATATGGATCAGAGAAGGACATTTTTAACCCCTTGGGGACAAAGCCCATTATGACCTTAAGGACCAGAGCATTTTTTGCACGTCTGACCACTGTCACTTTATGCATTAATAACTCTGGGATGCTTTTACTTATGAATTTGATTCCGAGATTATTTTTTGTAAAATATTCTACTTCATGTTAGTGTTACATTTTCGTTGATACTTGCATCATTTCTTGGTGAAAGATCCCAAAATGTTATGAAAATTTTAGCATTTTTCCAACTTTGAAGGTCTCTGCTTGTAAGGAAAATGGACATTCCAAATAAATGATATATTGATTCACATTTATAATATGTCTACTTTATATTTTCATCATAAAGTTGACATGTTTTTCCTTTCTGAAGACATTAGAGGGCTTCAAAGTTTGGCAGCAATTTTTTTATTTTTCATGAAAATTTCAAAATCTGAGTTTTTCAGGGACCAGTTCAGTTTTGAAGTGAATTTATTGGTCTTTATGTTAGAAATACCCCATATTGGACCCCATTATGAAAACTGCACCCCTCAATGTATTCAAAATGACATTCAGGATCTGTTAACTCTTTAGGTGTTTCACAGGAATAGCAGCAAAATGGAGGAGAAAATTCAAAATCTTCATTTTTTTCAATAACATGTTCTTGTAGACCCATATTTTTTATTTTTAAAAGGGGTAATAGAAGAAAAAGCCCCCCAAAATGTGTAACCCAATTTCTCTCGAGTAAGTAAATACCTTATATGTGTATGTAAAGTGTTCTGTGGGCGCACTAGAGGGCTCAGAAGGGAAGGAGCGAGAATTTTACTGAAATGGTTTTTGGGGGGCATATCGCTTTTAGGAAGCCCCCATGGTTCCTGAACAGCAAAAAAACACCCAAATGGCACACTATTTGGGAAACTATATCCCTCAAGGAACATATAAGGGGTACAGTGAGCCTTAACACCCTACAGGTGATTGACAAACTTTCGCTAAAGTGGGATGTAAAAATGAATGAAAAAATGAAAATGAAATAAAAAAACAATTTTTTTTTTCACTAAAATGCTGATGTTACCCCAAATTTTTCATTTTCACAAGGGGTAATAGGTGAAAATGTCCCCCAAAATTTGTAACCCCATTTCTCTCGAGTAAGGAAATATCTATATGTGGATGTAAAGGGCTCTGTGGGTGCACTACAATGCTCAGAAGGGAAGGAGCGACATTGGGCTTTTGGAAAGCAAATTTAGCTGAAATGGTTTTTGGGGAGAATATCAAATTTAGGAAGCCCCTATGGTGCCAGAACAGCAAAAATAACCACATGGCACACTATTTGGGAAACTACATGCCTTAAGGAACGTAACAAGGGGTACAGTGAACCTTAACACCCCACAGGTAATTGCCGAATTTTTACTAAAGCTGGATGTAAAAATGACTAGGAATAACAGGAGAAAAAGCCCCCCAAAATTTGTAACACTATTTCTTCTGAGTATGGAAATACCTCATATGTTTATGTAAAGTGCTCTGCTCTGCGGCCGCCCTACAGGGCTCAGAAGAGAAAGAGCGCCATTGGGCTCTTGGAGAGAGAATTTGATTGGAATGGAAGGCGGGGGCCTTGTGCATTTACACCCCACCGGTGTAGTGAGCATTTACACCCCACCGGTGTCTGACAGATCCTTGGAACAATGGGCCTTGCAAATGAAAACTAAATTTTTTCTTTTTACGGACCACTGTTCCTAAAAAATCTGTCAGACACCTGTGGGGTATAACTGCTCACTGTACTCCTTATCACATTATTTGGGGGGGTGTAGTTTCCGAAATGGGGTCACATATGGGCGGGGGGGGGGGGGGCTGGGGGAGGGACACTGTTCTGGCACCATGGGGGCTTTGTAAACGCACATGGCCTTCAATTCCAGACAAATTTTCTCTCCTAAAGCCCAATGGCACTCCTTCTCTTCTGAGCCCTGTAGTTCACCCGCAGAGCACTTTACATCCACGTATGGGGTATTTCCTCACTCAGAAGAAATGGGGTTACAAATATTTGTGGAGCTTTTTTCCTATTATCCCTTGTGAAAATGAAAACTTTGGGGTAACCAGCATTTTAGTGACGCCCAGCTCGTGATGTCACGGCCAAGCCCCCTCAATGCAAGTCTATGGGAGGGGGTGTGACGTCACGAGCAAGGCGTGACTGTGACGTCACAAGCCTCCGGCACTGCACCCGACGCTCTAAATGAACGGCGGGTGCAGGTCCCCAGCGATCAGACATCTAATCTCCTATCCTTTGGAGAGGGGATAAGATTTCTAGGGGCGGAGTACCCCTTTAAATAGTGTGGACAATCTTTTGTTACCATTTTGCAGAACTGTTCCATAAACCAAACCACAAGTGAGAGGGGTTACCAAACCACATGAGAGGTATGCTACTTTGAATTAAAACAGGCGTTCCTGTGCAATTCTTGGGATTAAAATGACTTATTGACATTTTAAATACAATGTTGCTAAGTATGCTCTAGTCAAAGGAGATACACTGTAGCATGTCTAAGCACAGGCCTGGAGGGGGCAGTATATGACACCAGGATTCTATGGTGTACTTTACATCACCATTTCATGCCCTGCCCCTACAGATCCTCCAATAGGCAAAACACAGTGTACCAGTTTTGCTTAAAATGTTTCTTTAAAAGGGTACTCCGCCCCCTAGACATCTTATCCCCTATCCAAAGGATAGGAGATAAGATGTCAGATCGCCGCTGTCCCGCTGCTGGGGACCCCGGGGATTGCCGCTGCAGCACCCCGCTATCATTACTGCGCAGAGCGAGATCGCTCTGCATGTAATGACGGGCAATACAGGGGCCGGAGCATCGTTACGTCACGGCCCCGCCCCTTGTGACGTCACAGCCCGCCCCTTCAATACAAGTCTATGGGAGGGGGCGTGGTGGTCATCACGCCCCCTGCCATAGACTTGCATTAAGGGGACGGGCCGTGATGTCATGAGGGGCGGAGCCATGATGTCACGCTGCTCCGTCCCCTGTATCGCCCGTCATTACGCACAGAGCGAACTCGCTCTGTGCAGTAATGATAGCGGGGTGCCGCAGCGGCGATCCCCGGGGTCCCCAGCAGCGGGACCGCGGCGATCTGACATCTTATCCCCTATCCTTTGGATAGGGGATAAGATGCCAGGGGCGGAGTACCCCTTTAAGGACACATGACAGACTGTAAAATCTCAGGCCATCATCTTACTGCAAAGCAAACATTTGGCAGCACAACATAATAAATTAGCAAAGACATAAGAGACAGGGAGATGGCGCGGAGCAAGAAGCAAATGTGTGCCGTGTTGTTATCTATAATTAAAGTATTGATAAGACTCTCCGGAAGTTATCTCAGGCCTCCACACGTGTGTGCTTTCATTCAACATGTAATTATTATGTCTTTGGTTACATAACAATTGTATTCTAATGTGTTTTTTAAACATTCATCTTGTTGTATATTGAGCCATAGTGTTGATACAACTTCATAGAAAATAAATAGAGAAAATAAATTTGGAATAGTCCAAGGACATAACATTAAATGTTCCCCCTCTGGTTATTTATAAGGGTTCATTAGTAGCTTACAATACATGCAGATAAAGTCAATGGCCTGTCTGCTGTCTCCTGCGGCCTGGAGGTTTTTTGGACCCTTAATAGTATACAGGGTAAATTCTTCAAGAAAAGATTTTATTTTACTTAACTTTTTCATTTCCAATGTTATATTTTAAGGGGTTATCAAGGAATTAAAAAACAGAGATCATTT